>NW_011495014.1:3382452-3431105 GCF_000754665.1 Bison bison bison
AACAGGTTGTAGGTCTCCTCCCTCCCCGGTGTGGGTGCCGGAGCGGCGAGCCCGCGGCGGGAAGGGCCGAGCTTGGCAGACAACTTTCCCAGCCGGACCCCAGACAGTCCTAACTGGAAACCGCGGCCGCCGAGCCATTCGAATGGTTTCCGAGTGGTTTGGAAGGCGCTCTGTGGTCGGGACGCGGACATCCTTCTCTCTCTGTCTGTTTGGTCTCTGCACTTTTCCGGGTGCGCTCCCTAAGCCAGAGCTGCGCCCACTTTCCGGTTTGATCAAGAAGCTATTTTCTTCGTGTCAGGAGGAAATCCAACTGCCACTCACCGACCGCACACCATCTCGTTAAAGGACCTGTTGACTTAACAACCTGCATATCGCGGGTTTGGTCTGCCTGTGGCATATGACTCAAAGGTTCAAAAAAACTTTGTTTCAGGAACCTGCCACGTCTGAACCTGGGTGTGCCAGGCCCAAATTCCTTTCCCTGCCTAATTAGGCTTTTCTGAAGCCCAAGAAATGAGGGTAAAACCGGTGCTTACCTTAGATTTTTATTTTCTTTTCTTTCAAAGTCCATCGAACACCTTATTTTAAAATTGATCAAATAACTGTTTCTGTTTTAAGAACTCCATGGAGTTACCAATTCTTCTGGTTTTCAAAATACCTTATCAAGTGAACAGTGAACATAATTTGCTATAGAAGTTATGCTGCAATATTGAAGACATTTTAATTCAATTTGTATTATTAAAAATCAAAGTTGCTGCCTTTATTTGAGAGTTTCTGGTTGTGGGGAAATCTATTGCTTTTTTTACTATGCAAATTTTTCCTTGAATTTGTGGCTAAACTATGTAAGGTTAGAATCATGCCCTACAAATAAATTTCTTTAAATTTAACTTTTAATATCTGTAGTCTAGCATACATATTAGTTGAAACATTCTGAACAGTTTGTACCAAGCATCTTTCTTTTTGCATTGCTTTGACTAACATTTTTACATAGAAATTTTAATAATATACAGTCTCACTGTCTAGATTTTTTTAGTTCTATCTTTGCTAATTTTTTTTTAACATAGTTTAAATTGAACACTTAAAATGCCTTACGAAACACAAATAATATTTTAAGGTGCAATTAAAGTTAAAAATTCAATCACAGCACAATAGGAGATTATTATTAATGACAGCTTTAACCAGTGCGTTTTGCTTTTCATAAAAGAGCCTCACCTTCCCTCTTCTCGCCATACAGAGAAATATATGTGCTAAATACTGTTTAAAAATTAGATATGGGTATTGCTCTCTCTTCTGAGGGGCTTCACAGGTGGGTCAGTGGTAAAGAATCTATCTGCCAGAGCAGGAGATGAGAGTTCGATCCCTGGGTGGGAAAGATCACCTGGAGAACGAAAGGGCAACCCATTCAAGTATTCTTGCCTGGGAATCCCATGGATAGAGGAGCCTGGCAGACTACAGTCTGCAGGGTCATAGTCAGACAGGACTGAGCAACTGAGCGCACACACATTGCTCTCTTGAGTGTATGGTATTAATTTAATCTTATTGATTATTGGGCCAGATGTTATTAGATTATCTTTGCTTTTAATTCTAGACAGAAATGTAACATATCTGCATTATCTAGAGTAACAGTGTGTCTCATTTAAACTATCTGTAAAATAGAAAAAAATAATACTTCCCTAGATTAAGATAATGAGGACTTAAGTCAGGACTCCCTTCTAGCCCTACCATTCTTAGGATCCCCTTCTCACATTGGATATCCAGTCAACCCATCCATTTTGTGATGAACCGAAGCTGAGAAGAGATTCTAACTTCAGTTCACCTAGCAAATTAATAGTAGACATGGCCTTATTTGAGTGACTTGACTCAAGACCCATGTTATTCACCACCCACCTTCTCATTTATCTTAAGATGTTTATCTTTCTGTCTTTCATATAGTTTGTAAGTCCTTTGTAATTACAGAACAGTCAATTGTTCTTTGTCCAGCTCTGATTTACTCTAATTTCTACTGCCCAGATGATGCCTGACTCCAGGGAGACTGAGTGAGGCTGTCAGTCTTTTCTCTCACTGTGAGCACATGTGTATTGATGATGATATGTGGCTTGAGATTTTTAATCCTTCCTTGGTATTTCAGAGCCACATTTAATTTTTTGACTCAACTTGGACGACATAATTTAGTCTTCTGATCTTTTATTATATTGGCTTAAAATGTATTTTATTTTAAGCCAATAAAACATCAATGTTTTTAAAACTTTTTTTTTTTTTTTGGACTGCAGTCCTTGGAATTGCATTCTATTCTTCAATACAATAGCCTGAAGTATGTGTGTATATAAATGAAGCAAGGTTTACAAGGCAGTACTAACCTTACAACTGGATGTTCTCTATTATTTACTGTAAAAAATATTGGTCCTAAAACACTGCATTGATTTTATGGGCCCAGATGGGCTGGAACCTACAATAAAAATGGTGATGTCCTATTGAATTTACATTTTTTTAAGGCTGATTTTTCTAGCAGTTTATGTCTCTCTCTCACACACATATTCACGGGGAAGAAAATCAAACTGTACTTTTAAAAATGTATAAAATTATACTGTAATCCTTATGAAACATTTATTGGATGGCTAGAGGCTCTAGGACCTGGTGCTAGACCAATCTCTCAAACATTAGGAACTGCATGAAACCTTATTGTACATCATTGTTATCTTAAATGAGTTCTCAGTATATTGTGGTATGTTTGGGGATAGGAAAAATTGGAAAGGTTTTTCTGAAGGGATTTCAGTGGTAACTATTATCAAATGAAAGCTTGAGAGAGAAAAAGAATTATGTCCAGCTCTAAGTGCTAACTTTTATGGCTGAGTTATATGGTGGGTAGAGGGTGAAAAATATTATTATAGTAAACTGGCAAGTTTATTCTTTGGTTTGTCGTTTGTTAATGTATGTTTTCCTTTTACTATGAAACAAACATAAGACATATTGTAGAAATCATACCATTTACCCACCCCCTGCAAAAACTAGATTGGGAAATTGAGAAATTTGACTGGATCCCTAAAGGACCTGTAGGGATGTACGCTTGGAAACTCTGATTGGATGATTAAGCCTTCCATAGAAGCTTTTAATTTTAACCTGCCTTCTGATTCCTGGTAAAAGGAATCTTTCTCCAAAAAGCAAATATTACTGTTTTAATATTTTGGAAATGATTAATGCCCAGATCATCTTCAGACGTATTTAACTTTTTGGTCCATAGAATATAAAAATACATTTGTTATGCTAGATCTTTTATGACTGTAAAATCTTATTGAGAAAGAAATATTTTTAATCACTTATCTAATTACGCATCTAGTTAGGATCAGAATGATTAGTTTGTTATAATTTGAGTAATCAAAACGCAATTACTATGGGGCCAATGCTGCTGCTGCTAAGTCGCTTCACTCATGTCCGACTCTGTGCGACCCCATAGACGGCAGCCCACCAGGCTCCCCCGTCCCTGGGATTCTCCAGGCAAGAACACTGGAGTGGGTTGCCATTTCCTGCTCCAATGCATGAAAGGGAAAAGTGAAAGTGAAGTCGCTCAGTCGTGTCCGACTCTAACAACCCCAGCGACCCCATGGACTGCAGCCTACCAGGCTCCTCTGTCCATGGGATTTTCCAGGCAAAAGTACTGGAGCAGCAATGAATTCAAATAGTGCCGGTAAAGACAAAAGACCAACATGCATTAACTTATGGCAAAGCAGAGACAAGTAGGACTCTGAATTCTAGGTCATTAGTGACTACTGGCAATTAGATGAAATCTTCTTCAGTCATTCTCTGGGTTGGCCTCATATTTTTGGCGCTAAACAGAGATTATTTTCCCAAGTACACATTTTTCCCCTATAATTGTTACAGTTTCAAACTGTCCAAACTAGTTTTTTCATCTCATCTATCCCATTGCCTGCTGGACATCTTTAAGATGTCATAATTACCTGAGATTATACATGTGTAAACCAGAACCTTCATCCCATCAAAACAGCAGCAGCAACAGCAAAAGACAACCTCTTTTACTTCCTGTATCTTCTTTATGAGCATTAGTACATTTACTGTATCTTATCCACAAATCCAAAACCAAAAGAATCTCTGATAACAAAAATTTTTTTGGTTAACTCATTTTTCAGTAGAATTCAGTACATTTGCCATGAAACCTGAGTGAATTGTCAGGAAGCTGTTTATCATCTACTCTGCTTGGTGGATGTGTCTGGCTGAAGAAATAGTTCTGTGCTTGTTTGAGTGTGTGTGTGCCAAGTCACTTCAGTCATGTCCGACTCTGTGCGACCCTGTGGATTGTAGCCCTCCAGGCTCCTCTGTCCATGGGATTCTCCAGGAAAGAATACTGGAGTGGGTTGACATGCCCTTTTCCAGAGGATCTTCCTGACCCAGGGATTAAACCCTCCTTTCTTACATCTCCTGCATTGGCAGGCGGGTTCTTTACCACTAGCTCCACCTGGGAAACCCCTCTGTGTGTGTTTGCTGCTGCTGCTGCTAAATCGCTTCAGTCGTGTCCGACTCTGTGTGACCCCACAGACAGCAGCCCACCAGGCTCCCCCGTCCCTGGGATTCTCCAGGCAAGAACACTGGAATGGGATGCCATTTCCTTTTCCAGTGCATAAAAGTGAAAAGTGAAAGTGAAGTTGCTCAGTTGTGTCCGACTCTTAGTGACCCCATGGACTGCAGCCCACCAGGGTCCTCCGTCCATGGGATTTTCCAGGCAAGAGTACTGGAGTGGGGTGCCATTGCCTTCTCCGGTGTTTGACTACATGGTACCATCCAAGTGCTGCTGGGGGATACTCTGTTATATTGGCTATGTAAACCATATCTCCTTTATAACATCCAAAATATCTCAATTTTTGAAACATATTAGGCTCCTGGGATTTTGGAGAAGGGGTTATTGATCTGTATCACCATTCAGGTGTCATGCCAGAAATCCAGAGGTCATTTTTTACTCTCATTTTAGCTTCTAGAACTATCAGAATACTGAATCTCTTTAAGGTTTTCCACCTATTTTTTTTTTTTTTTTTCTTTTTTCACAAATTCCTCTCCTACTTCTACTGCTCTAGTTCAGGGTCTCGTCACCTTTTGTCTTGGGTACCATAGTCCCCTGCCACCTGATATCTCAACGGATAGTGTTAAGCTCAAATCCATCCTCAGAAGAACCCCTGAGGTGCTAATCTCTTTAAAAATATAAACCTGAACTTCTTTCTCCTCTGCTTCAAATCATGTAATGACTTTTCATAGCTCACAGGATAGAGAATCTATGGCCCTTAATATGGCCCCACCAGGTATGACCCTCATTTAACTATGGATTTATACTCAGAATTTTTTATTTCAGCAACAGATGTCATCTGTTTGGTTTGTTTTTGTTGTTCCTCTGCACTGCTCAGAGCACCTTCCCTCTTATGTTTACTTCTATAACTTTTTCTGATTCTTAAGAGTCAACTGAGATCTCACATCATTTAGGATACTGCCACCCCAAGCAACATATACTCCACATACACCTGAGCTGGGTGAGGTGTCTTTTTATCATGTGACTTACATATGTGATATAATATAGTCTGCTGGCTCACCTGTGAACTCACACACAATTTTTATTAATAAATTATTTGCAAAACATGTAAAATTTCTCTTTCCACTTAAACTATTATGGAATAAAAATATTGGAGTAAAAATGGCACAGAAAGGAGAGAGAGGCATTGGGCAGGAAGAATATTTGCTTTTTTTTATAGACATTGCAGAAATTGGGAAGTAGGAAACATACTTAATTAGGCTATTTAATTTATATTGCTATTATTTCCATCTGATTTCTGTGAATTCAGTGTTATTTTTGTGCCTTTTGGTTCTGTTCCAAGATCTGGGTTTTACCATTTAGAAGTGAAAAGTTAATTTTGTGATTGAAATGCCTTGCAGCTTTTGTTTGCAAATATTCTACAATTGAGTACATTTGTATTGGTGAGAAGTTTAGGAGATCAGCTTTCACGTAAAGAATATAATGTAATTAGACTAGACCAGAAAAAAAAGATGAAAGATTCCTTCCTGGAAGTCTCCCTTCACCAAGTTCTGTCAATTTTACCTCTTAAATAAATATTTCTCAAATCCATCTACTTTTCTCTATTCCTAGCACTAGCATCTCTTGCCTGAACTTTGGCAATGTGTCCTCCCTGTTGCCTCTCTGAACTTCTTTCTAGTTGCTTCGCAGGGTACCTAGAGGGATCTTCTCAGAATATTGGTCTTCTTACCCAGCTGGTTAAAGCCTTTCATTGCCTCAGGGTAAGTCAAACTCCTTAAGATAGCCTAAAGGCATGGCTTGATTTAGTTCCTGCCCAGAGCACATCTCTCTCATCATCACTCTCTGTTCTAGCTCTCAGTTCGGTTTAGTCACTCAGTCCTGTCTGACTCTTTGTGACCCCATGGACTGCAACACACCAGGCCTCCCTGTCCATCAACAACTCCCAGAGCTTGCTCAAACTCATGTCCATCGAGTCGATGATGCCATCCAACCATCTCATCCTCTGTCATCACCTTCTCCCACCTTCAATCTTTCCCAGCATCAGGGTCTTTTCAAATGAGTCAGCTCTTCGCATGAGGTGGCCGAAGTATTGGAGCTTCAGCATCAGTCCTTCCAATGAATATTCAGGGTTGATTTCCTTTAGGATGGACTGGTTTGATCTCTTTGCAGTTCAAGGGACTCTCAAGAGTCTTCTCCAACACCACAGTTCAAAAGCATCAATTCTTTGGCGCTCAGCTTTCTTTATTGTCCAACTCTCACATCCATACATGACTACCGGAAAAACCATAGCTTTGACTAGATTGATCTTTGTTGGCAAGTAATGTCTCTGCTTTTTAATATGCTGTCCAGGTTGGTCATAATTTTCCTTCCAAGGAGCAAGCGTCTTTTAATTTCATGGCTACAGTCACCATCTGCAGTGATTTTGGAGCCTAAGAAAATAAAGTCAGCTACTGTTTCTACTGTTTCCCCATCTATTTGCCATGAAGTGCTGGGACTGGATGCCATGATCTTAGTTTTTTTAATGTTGAGTTTTAAGCCAGCTTTTTTGTTCTCTCTTTCACCTTCATCAAAGGGCTCTTTAGTCCCTCTTGGCTTTCTGTCATAAGGG
Source organism: Bison bison bison (assembly GCF_000754665.1). Lineage (NCBI taxonomy): Eukaryota > Metazoa > Chordata > Mammalia > Artiodactyla > Bovidae > Bison > Bison bison. The sequence continues at coordinate 3,389,586 of NW_011495014.1, forward strand.
TGGTGTCATTTTCTGCATATCTGAGGTTATTGATATTTCTCCCAGAAAACTTGATTCCAACTTTAGCTTCATCCCACCCAGCATTTTGCATGATGTACTCTGCATATAAGTTAAATAAGCAGGGTGACAATATACAGCCTTGATATACTCCTTTCCCAATTTTAAACCAGTCCATTGTTCCATATCCGGTTCTAATTGTTGCTTCTTGACCTGCATGCAGATTTCTCAGGAGGCAGGTAAGATGGTCTGGTATTCCCAACTCTTTAAGAATTTTCCAGTTTGCTGTGATCCACACAGTCAAAGGCTTTGGTGTAGTCAGTAAAGCAGAAGTAGATGTGTTTCTGGAACGCTCTTGCTTTTTTGATGATTCAGCACATATTGGCAATTTGATCTCTGGTTCCTCTGCCTTTTCTAAATCCAGCTAGAACATCTGGAGGTTCATGGTTCATGTACTGTTGAAGCCTGGCTTGGAGAATTTTGAGCATTACTTTGCTAGCATGTGAGATGAGTGCAATTGTGCAGTAGTTTGAACATTCTTTGGTATTGCCTTCCTTTGGGATTGGAACTGACCTTTTCCAGTCCTGTGGCCATTGCTGAGTTTTCCAAATTTGCTGGCATATTGAGTGCAGCATTTTAACAGCATCATCTTTGAGGATTTGAAATAGTTCAACTGGAATGCCATCACTTCCTCTAGCTTTGTTTATAGTGATGCTTCCTAAGGCCCACTTGACTTCCAGGATGTCTGGCTCTAGGTGAGTTATCACATCATTGTGATTATCTGGGTCATGAAGATCTTTTTTGTATAGTTCTTCTGTGTATTCTTGCCACCTCTTAATATCTTCTGCTTCTGCTAAGTCCATACCATTTCTGTCCTTTATTGTGCGTGTCCTTTATTCTAGCTCTACTAGCTTTTTTTCTTTCCTTTTCTTTTACCAAGTCCCTCCTGCCTTTAGGTCTTTGTGTCATTCTTTCTGCCTGGAACTCTCCTTCCCCTTTCACCCTATCTAGCTAAGACTTACCTTCTGATTCCAATTTAAGCTCTTACTGTAACTGGAATTTTTCATGGGTCTTTTTCCCCACCTCCAGCTATGGATTAAAGTGAAGACTGAAGCCCAAAGAGGTGAAGTCCTACTTAATACCTGGGAATATTACCTTAAATAAAATTAAAGTTTCCTCTGCTCCTAAAAGGAGCAGACTTTCGTATGTGACTCGTATGTATAAAAAATAGATTTTAGTTATTAATGCCTTTATATTTTTACCAAATAACAGTAGTTAATATTTATTGTCTTAATAATTTTTGTCCTCAGTTACTACTTTACTACTAAACAGTTATGTGCCAGGCATATTTTAGGAACTTACGTGAATTAATTATTTAATTTTCAAAGCTGCTCTGTGAAGTGCATGTTTTTGCCCCTAATTTAGAGATAGGAAAATTGAAAAATAAGTAATTTTCCTCTATCTACAAGGCTAGTGAAATGTCAGAGTCAAGATTCAAATCTAAGTTGTCTCATTCCAAATCCTATACTTCTCCTGACTTACATGTAAATAAAATTAAGTAGGATTTAAAAGATTCTGCAATAGCAACAGAAATCCTCTCAACCCTCATCTCTCCCAATCCTGCTATAAGAAGGCAATCGCTTTCACCTCTTTTAGATGTTTCTTCCCATTTTTACCTTTTGAAATAATATGCTTATACTGCCATTTCTTAATGTATTATTTTGACATTACCTACTGACTGCCCACATGGTAGATAAATCTTAAGCTTTTTCACACACATACTCACTGCACTCCCTACCTTGATTTGCCAATAGATGTCACAGTATAGTCTCACATTTTGTTGGCATTTTAGTATGTATTTATTGTTGTGAAATCTTGTTCACCAGTGAGCCGAGCAAGTCTATTATGAACATGCTTCCTTGTAGAATTTTAAAAAATCTTTGAGTTAAGCATAAACTCACTTAAGAAAAAAGAACGTGTTTAGCTTTTCCATATATGGTTTTCTATATAACCCAACACTGTCTCAGTAAGATATTTTTCACCTAATCAAACCTATCAAATTCATGGGTCCCTTCCTAGAGCTCTCTGTCTTCTTGTTTCTGTTTGGACTATTGCTTTCTAGTCCTGTTCCATAGCAATTGTTTGGGCTCTTTCTTTGCTGACTTCTGACAGAGTTTGTATTTATTAGATATCATGACTTCTGTTGTTTTTGCGCTCCCTAATTTGGATGGAACACCCCCAAATCCAGTAGCCCTTTTCCTTTCACTGTGTCCTTTAATACCCAGTTTTCCTCTCTGGAGGCAATTAATACTTTTTCTTTAAAAAAAAAAAAAAGATGTGTATATTTTCTCTGTTTTTGAAATGCAAATAAATTTTGCTTTTTTCCCCCATTTAACTGTATTGTGGAACTAACATCATATCAGCATATAAAGTTGCTTCTTTGTTTTTAACTTTGCTTACTATTCCATCATATGACTCTATCATTATTTATCTAGTTCCCTTTTGGTAGAGTTGTAGGCTGTTTCAACATTTCAATATTAAAAAGAATGCTTTACCCTGGAGAAGAAAATGGCGACCCACTCCAGTATTCTTGCCTGGAAAATCCAACGGACAGGAGCCTGGTGGGCTACGGATCATGGGGTCACAAAGAGTCGGACATGACTTGGCAACTAAACAACAACGACAAACATGGAAGCTGTTCTTTTTTCTTTTTACTTTTATATGTTTTAGAATTTTCCATAATAGAAACTTTAATAGAAATTTTAAAAAAAGAATGCTTTAATGTAAAAACTTTACAGGTTGTCATTTCACTTGAATACTAACATGTGTGGGATAAATTTCTAGAAATTATTCTCATACTTGGTTGATACTTTGATGGAGATCTGGGTAGTATAAGACCTTGCATGTTGGATGATTCTGCATCAAATGGGGTAAGAATAAAGGGTAAAAGAATAAGTGGGTAATACTGGTGATAAGTGGGCCCTTCTGGACAGCCATTAATAGTGCAGAGAGGGTTTCTAATGCAAATTGTTTTCTTTGAGCTTTTGACCATGACATTTGTTTTTTCAGATATGACCCATCTTTTTGAACTTTGTCATCACCTCCTTTAGTGTTCATGGCTTCTTGCTCCATTACTTTAGCTCCAGGTCTACCCCTGAAGTAATCCAGAGCGGAGATTATGCTGTTATTTTTCAGTCACTTAGTCGTGTCCAACTTTTTTGTGACCCCCACGGACTGTAGCCTGCCAGGTTCCTCTGTCCGTGGGATTTCTCTGGCAGGAATACTGAAGTGTATTGCCATCTGCTTCCCCAGAGGATCTTCCTGACCCAGGGATTGAATCTGCATCTCCTGAATTGCAGGCAGATTCTTTACCACTGAACCACCAGGGAAGCCCAAGCATGTCATTACGTGGTCTTTTTCAGCAAGCCAAGAACCTATCTTTAACACACTTAACAGCTCAACAACCTTCCCAGCCTCCACACTGATTTATTTGTTGAGTTCAGCTAACTCTTTATTTCCAGATCATATCCTGAGCCGCCACACCTCTTCTGCTCTCACCTGGATTACTTTTACTAGTTTCCTAATTGCCTTCAGCCTCCTCTCTGGCTTTCCCAACCATCTCCCCTCAGGGGGAAAAAAATCTATATTCATCACAGCTTCAAGAGCAATCATTTTAAATTTCAGTTCTGATTAGTTTATCACCCTGCTTAAAATCCAATAAAACCTCTTCCCTTTGCCTGAAGGTTTAAGTGTAAATACAGATCCCACAGAATTAGGTACCTCTCCCTTCTCTACATGGAGCTTGGCATTCAACATGTGTGTCACAGGCCTCAGTGTGTGGTATTGTCCTGACAAAAATTGCCCTACTTGAGGTCATCTGTTGAAAGAAGAATTAAAGTTTAGGCTGACATTGTTTTATTTCCAACTGAAACATACATTAAAAGGGTTTTTTCATACTTTAACCATAGGATGCAGAAATTTCAAATGATTACTGAATCAGTGGAGGGATATCATGTGCTTCAAATCAGGCACATGTCTGGCCTAATCTTAAAGGAAGACATTGCTTTTATGCATAATTAAAATAAATAATGTTATGGATTTATGGAGAATTTATTTTGTTCTTTTATATCTGGGGATGTGTTAGCTAATGGAAATGGGGTAAGTAAGGGAAATATATAAATGCTGAGGTGGAAGTTTTTTTTTAAATTTCTAGGCTAGAGGGTTGGCAAACAGGCCTTGGGCCAAATTCATTCTACCACCTGTTTTTGTAGAGAAAATGTTATGAGGACCAGCTATGCCCTTTTATTTATATATTGTCTGTAGCTGTTTCTACACCATAAAAATAGAGTTGAGGAGTTGCAATACGGATGATTTCTGCCCACAGAGCAAAAATATTTATTGTTTTGCCCTTTCCAGAGAGTTTGCTGACACTTTCTAGAGAGGAATGGAAGTTGAGAGCTTGAGAGCAAGTATTTACTAAATGAGTTGTACATAAACCTGTAGAAAGATGAATGCAAAGGGATAAAGGTTTGAGCAAGCAATCTTCACTTCTCCCCTGTTTCTTAATACTCTGAGACCTCAAAAGAAGAGTGCATGGTCAGGCATATATCTGCAACTTGTGAGTTTTGGACCCCAAAAGGAATGTTTGATTGGATTTATTGTGTGCAACTTGCACACCCATCTTCCAACTGTATTCCATGACAAGGCCCCATGCACACTTCCTTCATGAAGATATTGAGAAAAAAACAATGAAGGGGCCCCTGCATTGTTGAAAAAATCTATAGTTGCTATCTTTAGTAACCCATGAGATTGGCTCCCTAATTTTAGTGGAGATGGTGGAATCCTATAGCAGCAGAAACCAAGTGGCAACATTTAACCACCAAGGATGAATCGGGTTACCTGTGCAATAAAGGAAAGCAGGGACATAGGTGTAATCAGAAGGCATTGGCCCTCAGATGGGGCCAAAACCCCAAATGGTTTTGTGGGTGAAGTCATCAACAGACTTCTGGCACTTTGTGTATTTCACAGGAGAAGCTCTAGATCAGGTAGCAAAAAGCTTTAGTGGCCACAGTTGAGTGTCATGACCTTTCATCCAGTTTCCAAACCTAAGTCAGTTTCCAAGTCGAGAGTGATTTGATTGATGTGCCGCCCTGTTCCCCTAGAGGAAGAGCACTGTGTCACTGCCTCAAGCGTATACCATAAACCTTCCTCTAAGCCTTTCCCAAAGGAACCTGTAGCCATTTGTTAAACTGCAGTTTGAGGAAAAGGAAATAATCATAGCTTTCACACTTAATTCCTGAGGACCAAAAATATCCTTGTGGTCCACCAGTGAAAATGGGGATGTGGAGTATATGGAGTCTTAGCTCAAGCCTGACTCACAGTATGCTCAGATGAAGGTCAGAAGATCCACTCTGTGGATCTTCCCCCAGTTTCTCAAAGTATAATTGGAATAGATATACAATATAACTATATTAGCTTTCTAAATCACAGGTCCAGAACCACTATGGTAGGGGACCTAAGTGGAAGACCTTAGGACTTTTCCTTTGTAAGACAGTAGATCAGAAGCAATGCCATATCCCAGAGGAAATTGTTGAGATTAATGCCACCATCAAAGGCTTGAAATAAGACTAGTGATATTTGTCACATCTCCATTTACCTCACTTATTTGGCCTGTGCAAAAGTTGGATAAATCTTAGAGAATGACTGGACTACCATAAATTTGGCTGATTCCACATTACAGCTGACCTTTGAACAATATGCAGGTAGGGGCACCAACCCTCCAAATAGTTAAAAATCTGAGTATAATTTATAGTCAGCCTTCCAACTGTGTAGTTTCTCTGTATTGGCAGTTCTGCATCCGCAGATTCAAAAAACCTCAGATCGCATAATGCTATAGTATTTACTATTGAAAACATACACGTGTAAGTGGACTCATTTATTTCGAACCCATGTTGTCCAAGGGGCAGCTGTAGTTGCTGACCCAGATATAGTATCTTTACTTGATCAAATCAGCACAGCCCCTGGCTTTTGGTGTGTACCTACTGATATGATGAATTTACCAGGACTACCAAAAGCAATTTGCTTTTATTTAGCAGGGCCAACCATATATTGTCACAGTTTTGCCTCAGGGTCAGGTTAGTCCTTCTGTTCTAGAAATCTTAATCATCCCAACATTCCACAAAACATCACACTGGCCTACTCTTGATGCTATTTTATTGATTGTATCCAATGAGCAGGAAGTACTTGGTACTTTAGATGTCTTAGTAAAGTATATGAGAACCAGAGGGTAATATTGATAATTGATAACCAGAGGGTAATATAATATTGATAACCAGAGGGTATATTACCAGAGGGTAATATTGATAATTCAGCCCCACAAAAATTCTAGGACACTTAAGTAACATTTCTGGATATTCAGTAGTCACTGTGCCCAAAAGGCCCTTCTGGATTTTGAAGCAACATGTACTACCTTTGAACATGCCACTTCAGCTTGTCTACAGCGTAACCCCTAAGGTTGCTAGTTTTGAAAGACTATCAGAGCAATAAAAGGCTGTGCAGCAAGTCCAGGACACATGCATACTGTGCTCCCAATCTGGCTATGTGACCTAGCAGAGTCAATGATTTTCTGAGTGTCTACAGGAAATGGAAAGTCTGTACAGAGCCTCTGACAAGCACCAAGAGCAGAATCACAGTGCAGATTTCTGAGATGTTGAAGTAAACCTCTGACCTCTTTAGCTAACTCTTCACACTTTGACACACAGCCTTTGAAACATTTTTTGGTTTGCTACCAGGTAGATCCTGAATACATGAATGTAGGGTGTCAGTTTATCATGTGGGCCAGACTTCTCATCATTGAGTGTTGTCTGAGCTACCTTGCCATGAAGTTGGCCATTCTCAGCAACAATCTGTCATCAAGTGGAAATGGTATTGTCAGGAAGAGGGAAATGTCCTCCTCTGCTCCTCCCGAGTCCCTGTGACTGGACTAATAATAAAATTGACACGAGAGACTAACAGAAATAAAAGAAACAACTTTTAATGCATGCACACAGAGTTCTCATAGAAGATGGGACCTAAGAGGTAGCCAGAGTAGACATCTTTTACACTTTTTACACAAAGAAACAATACAATTTGTGAGGAATTGATAGGACAAAGAAACTTAGGCTTTGAGTGCTCAATTGGTCAAGAATCTAAACAATTTGGGCTGTAGTATTAAATTAAAGAAGTAACAAAGTGTGTGTATGTTTAATACAGGTTTCTTGGCCCCAGATTCCTTGTCTCTGGCAATAGGGTGTCCTCTACCTACACAAGGAGAGCATGCCCCCATTTACATGAGAGATTTATTTCCTGCTTCCTCGTATACAGGAGGGCTGAAGGGTCCCTCTTTCATTCAATATTTCTTTTTTATTTTTAGTTACTCAGTCATGTTTGACTCTTTGAGACCCCATGTATTATAGCCCCCTCCAGGGTCCTCTGTCTATGGAATTTTCCAGGCAAGAATACTGGAGTGGGTGGCCATTCTCTTCTCCTGGGGATCTTCCTGACCCAGGGATCAAACCTGGGTCTCCTGCATTGCAGGCAGGTTCTTTACCATCTGAGCCACCAGGGTAGCCCAGATGTTTCATAAGTAACTTTAATTCAAAATAATATGCCATTGAGGCATATTTGGTGGGGAGGCCTAGCCCTCAGCTCCAGTAGTATGTAAGGGACAGAGCTTGTGCAAATTTGGAAAGTATGAGCAAATGACTCAGACTCCTTTGATGGCAGCTCCTATTGTATTTCTCAAGCCTGGGTTACAGGGAGTCTGCAGAATATGCTGGTACCATTCAAGAGCTGTACCCAGCAAGAAAACTCCAGAAAAACATCTACTTCTGCTTTATTGGCTATGCTAGGGCCTTGGACTGTGTGGATCACAACAAACTGTGGAAAATTCTTAAAGAGTTGGGAATACCAGACCATCTTACCTGCCTCCTCAGAAAGCTGTATGCAGGTCAAGAAGCAATAGTTAGAACTGGACATGGAAAAATGGACTGGTTTAAAATTGGGAAAGGAGTATGTCAAGGCTGTATATTGTCACCCTGCTTATTTAACTTATATGCAGAGTACATCATGTGAAATGCTGGGCTGGATAAAGCTAAAGTTGGAATCAAGTTTTCTGGGAGAAATATCAATAACCTCAGATATGCAGATGACACTACCCTTATGACAGAAAGCCAAGAAGGGACTAAAGAGCCCCTTGATGAAGGTGAAAGAGAGAATAAAAAAGCTGGCTTAAAACTCGACATTCAAAAAACTAAGATCATGGCATCCAGTCCCATCACTTCATGGCAAATAGATGGGGAAACAATGGAAATAGAGAGTTCTTAGGCTCCAAAATCACTGCAGATGGTAACTGTAGCCATGAAATTAAAAGACGCTTACTCCTTGGAAGAAAAGTTATGACCAACCTAGACAGCATATTAAAAAGCAGAGACGTTACTTGCCAACAAAGTTCCATCTAGTCAAAGGTCCAGTAGTCATGTATGGATGTGAGAGTTGGACCATAAAGAAGGTTGAGTGCTGAAGAATTGATGCTTTTGAACTGTGGTGTTGGAGAAGACTCTTGAGAGTCCCTTGGACTGCAAAGAGATCCAGCCAGTCCATCCTAAAGGAAATCAGTCCTGAATATTCATTGGAAGGACTGATTCTGAAGCTGAAGCTCAAATACTTTGACCACCTCATGTGATGAGCTGACTCATTAGAAAAGACCTTGATGCTGGGAAAGACTGAGAGCAAGAAGAGAAGGAGGTGGCAGAGGATGAGGTGGTTGGATGGCATCATAGACTCAACGGACATGAGTTTGAGCAAACTGGGAGACAGTGAAGGACAGAGAAGTCTGGCATACTGCAGTCCGTGGGGTCACAGAGGTCAGACACGACTGAGCGACTAAACAACAAATTCAAGAGTGGATAGCTATAGCACTACAATTCTCCTCATTGTAAAGTGCAGTGGAGAAGGAAAATTCTCCCAGTTGGCAGAATTTTGAATGCTGCTGCTGCTGCTAAGTCGCTTCAGTCGTGTCCGACTCTGTGCGACTCCATGGCCTGCAGCCCACCAGGCTCCTCCATCCATGGGATTTTCCAGGCAAGAGTACTGGAGTGGGTTGCCATTGCCTTCTCCAAGAATTTTGAATAGTAGATATAATTTGTATAGTGTATCTGAAATGAGGGATGCCAGCAGTAAAGGTGTATAATGAGCCATGGGCAGTTGCTCATGGTTCAACTGTATGGTCAGGGACTTAGGAGAAACAAGATTGGAAGATTGGTGACAAGGAATTTTGAGGGAGTGGTATAAGGATGGACTTTTCAAAAAGGAGAGATCCTGAAGAAATTCATGTCCCATCTCAATGCCCACCATAGAGCACCTATTTCTCTTAATAATGAAGTGGACAGAATTACACACTCTATGGATGCCAGTTAGCCTTTCTCCTGTCTCCCCCAGTGCCTATGCAGAGGGCCCATGCATAGTAGCCATGGTGGCAGAAACTGAGGCTATGTGGGCACAACATGGACTTCTTTCTAAAGTTGCCTGGCTAGTGCTACTGCTGTGCCGGGAGCCAGCACGGGAGTTCCCACCCATGACAAAGGTCATGCGGAGAGGATCTGACACGCAAAGGCGAATCAGAACTCAAGAGGCCCCCTGGACCTGCCCGAGCATCTACCCCCCAAACCAAAATCTGTCTGTTTCACTATTTCACGACTTTCACCAACTCTTCTGACATTAATGGGGGGGCTATCCCCGACCACCTTTCTCTGTAAGAAAATCAACTTAAAACTCTAGGTAATAAGTCTCCTGGGCATAATAGGTGTGTTTCAATTCAAACCCCTCTGATGACTTTTTCTGGCCTGCCTGACAGGTTTGTTTGGACTCCTGCAGCTACGGATGTGATTGTTCACAGCCTCCCGACCACAAGATGCATGGGATGCTTAAGATATTCTAACAGTGCAGAGCTTCTCAGAGAGTTAAAATTGTTAGAATAGAACTAGTAGAGGATTTCTTTGTTGAGCTAATGCTTGCTGCCAAGTTTCCATATCCCTTACCTACTGTGTCCCTGGGAGTGTATTGATTAATATAGTTGGTGTATAGAAATGTAAGTAGTAGCTTTAATGTTTGTAACCTTGGACCCTTGATTTAATTCTTTTCTTGATATAGCCCACCACACTTTTGCCCTATAGGAATGCAACTTTATCTAATGCTTTCGGAGGGTGGCGCCTGACTTTAGAATAATCTCCTTTAGAGAAAAACAAGTTTTCTGAAGAAAGGGTCATAAAATGTTAACAGGCCTCCTGGCCAGAAGATGATGTAAATCACCTAAAGCTTTTGCATATGATAAGTTTGCAGAAAAAAAGCTTGGCTTCGATAAGGATCAAGGACTGCTGACCTTGCATGACTTTACCGCCCCCACCCCATTATCCTCTATGCACAACTTAAGGTATAAAAACTACTTTGGAAAATAAAGTGTGGGCCTAGCTCATCAGACTTGGTCTCCCCATGTCGTTCTTTCTCTTTCCTTTTCCTTTTCATGCTGATCCCTTGAAGCGCAGGGGCCCTCTGTGTTCACTTTCCTGCCTGGGCTTCTAAGACCCACTCGAGAAGGTGCCTAAGGTGGGGCACCTTCCGCGATTTGAAAGGGCGCCTGAGGCCTACGTGAACAGAGTAAGTCCTGTGCTGGGGCTTTATTGGCTTTCTGCATAAACCAAGGAATATCAGCTTCTTTTCTCTCCTCTATTTTCCTAACTCCAAAATTCTTTCCTTATCTCTTTATCTATCCTCTTAATCGCAGACTCAGTCCTCTGCTGAGTTCTTAGTCAATGAGAAATCAACATTGAGTGCCTAGGGGCACCAGCCAGCCACTGGGTGACAAGTTGATTATATCTGACTTTCCATCATTGAGGGAGCAGAGATTTATCCTCATTAAAACAGACAAATATTCAGGATATGGATTTGTTTTATCTGCCAGCATTAACACCACAGAATGCTTGCAGACAGAGTTCACTCAGAATGAATAGTGGAAGAAGGAAGCCGTGAGTATCAGTTATGGTCTCCTGGCCAATGAGATAAATGAGGATCACAGTAGCTTTGCAGATTTTTCCGTTGCCTTTTGTATGTATATGTGTATTTGTATCTGCTACCAGTTTTCTTCTTTCCTTCCCATTTTTTTTTCTAATATTACACCATAAGTTGTTAAAAGTTAACGTTATAATTCAGTCTTTAGGTGACAGAATATTAGGTGGGACTGTGACAGAATTGGAGAAGTAATTCACATAGTCCTAACAGTGGATACAATGGCTGTTGGCACTCTGTGTCTCCCCATTTTGAGGTTTCCCCTTCACTTGTGAGAAGGGTGCATCTTGTTTGGTGGAATATAGTTATTTTGCTATTGGGATATACTTTTCAATAGCCCTACCATGAACACTGGGAACGCACAAGAGAGCTGGCTGTTCAACTTTTATCTCAGGCACTAGCTTGGAGCTACACTGGCCCAAGGTGCCCATGAAAGTTTTACAGTAGACTCCTGCCGAGGACAGTTTTTCAGCTCCATTGGCAGCCAGAAGTTTTCCTGAGCACCTAGCAAATTCCGGGGTTTGATACCTTGCTAGGAATGACTTCTTTCAGGACCCCAGAGGGAGTGTCTCCACTAAGGCACCCCATGACTCACTATTAGGGAGCCAGTGCTCTCCCATCTCCATTAAGATCTCTGGATCTCAGCCCTTGAGATGGGATAGTTCTTGGACCTTCAGCTCAGCTTAGGGGTAGTGGTTGCCCCTTATATCTATCATATCTGTGTTCTTTACAATTCTTGTTAACTCCTACTAGCCAATTCTCTGTTACTCCAGTTCCCTCTTAATAATAGATTAACCTTTCCTTGTTCAAATCAGTATCTACTTTCTGTCTCCTTGCTAATCCCAAAGCCATCAACTGTGGTGGTTCACTAGCTAAGTCGTGTCCCACTTTTGCAACCGCATGGACTGTAGCCCACCAGACTCCTCTGTCCATGGGATTTCCCAGGCAAGAATAATGGAGTGAGTTGCCATTTCCTTCTCCAGGGGATCTTCCTGCCCCAGGGGTCGAACATGGGTCGCCTGCATTGCAGGCGGATTCTTATGCCATTTATCTTTCATGTGTTATGTGAAATTCATTCATAGGTGCAGGTGTGGCAGGAGGTAGTATTTGAGCCTCCCTCCCTACCTACCTGGTTACCCCCATGGGTAAGTGTAACTACGTAATTACTTTTTTGTTCCAAACTATAAAGATAGGTTGGCTGGTCCACAAATCAAGATCTACAACCTTTCACCTAAGATACGTTAATGAGGATGTTTATCTGACCAGATATGGTTTAGAAGTTGAATGTCTGACCACCCTCTTTTCCTTACTAAAGCCTATGCTTCACAGTCACTGGAAGTCAAACCTATCACTAGGCTTTTGCCTCAGCCTGAAGATACCTTGGTTCAGAAGCCATCCTACTTTATGACAAAAGTCATCCTACTTTATGACAGTTTCATGCGTTTTGTTGTCTGCGGGTGGCATTTTCCAGTCACCCAGCACAATTTTACTTAGTGTTGAGCTGGGGTCTTTGGGGTTTGTCTGCTGTGTGTGGCTGTCTCAATGTAGTTTGCTTTGTTTTAGTGTCTGTCACTTGTCATACATCCGGAAGTTACTTCCTGCTCAGAATTGTTGACAAGGATGTGCATGTGGACTTAAACAATCAGAACTAAGAAACTATAAGTAGCAAATCATCATGAAATTTTATTCCACCAATAAAGACAAACAGAAATGACTTCCTACCACTCCTCTGTTCATTAACATTTTCAACAGCAGATGACAGGCACTTAAAATTTCTGCCCAAGACTTAAGTGAAAGTCGCTCAGTTGTTTCCAACTCTTTGCAGCCCCATGGACTATACAGTCCATGGATTTCTCCAGGCCAGAATGCTGGAGTGGGTAGCCGTTCCCTTCTCCAGGGGATCTTCCCAACCAGGAATTGAACCCAGGTCTCCCACATTGCAGACGGATTCTAACTGAGCTATAAGGGATGCCCAAGAATATTGGAGTGGGTAGCCTATCACTTCTCCAGCAGATCTTCCCAACCCAGGAATAGAAGCGGGGTCTCCTGCATTTGCCAACTGAGCTATCAGGGCTTAAGGCTTTATTATCAGGGCAAGTTTTGTGTTTAATTCAGTGAGGAAATCCAGATATGATGCATGGAAAAGCTCCAGTGAGTATTAATTCACAATAGTGTACTTTTGCTAGTCTACAATCTAGGCTATGATTTGAAGATGTAGTTTTGTAATTTCTTGCTTTGTGTAGTTATTCTTAACTCTTTGTAGCATGCTTTAACTCAAGTTGTAAGCAAGTTTCGTATACCAATTAGGCTTTGTGCCAGCTAAGTTCAACTGAAACCAGACCTTGAATCCCTAAAATTGTAAAGGTTTATTGTGACAAATACAGAAACAAGATATGGAAAGAACCACTGTTTGCTTATTTTATTAAATGTTACTCTTATGTACAGTTATGAAGTTCTGCATTGCACTGCTTTAGAAGATTGTTTTACTTGAAATTTTAAAATGAAACTAACGACTAATATTCTTGCAATGTATGCTTTTTCACCTGGAGGGACAATAATGACTATAATGATGGATCTTATTTTGATATTTTCCCATCTGAATCTGCATTTAAACAACAGCCCCAGATGATTTATTGTCACGTTATAGTTGAAGAAGCCACGGTCTAAATACTTGGAAGCACAACTTTGTAGTTAGATTATTTTAACTTATGAGATTTTGTTTTCTTTTCTGTTCAGATGGAAGCATATTTTTACTCTTGAGAACAATTCATTGATTTTAAGCCGGTCTCACAAACTGTTAGAATTGTGAATATTATTTTAACCTTTCAAAGTATCATTTATAGGTATCTTTATTTATTATTAATACCTTTTTATAATGTTTACATGTATACTAAGATATAGATTAATTTTTTAAGAGCAGTACTTCTCTGAATTTTATTTTTTTTCTAATGTTAGACATTTGTAAGGATTTAGAATTTAGAAAATCTGAATTTTAATTACTTTTTTCTAGTTTTGAAAAACTATTTTATGGTATTCCCTTCTCTTCTGTGAATGTGATCTTTTATAATTAGCAAGTGACCATTTTGGATAGGTATGTTTAAAGATTTTAGAAAGAGAACAAGAACAAAGCCTTTGTCTGCTAATCATTTCTAATGTGCAAATATCCTTAGCTTGCTGTTGTGCTGAGTTTTTGTTTTTAATTCTCAAACTTAATAATCCAATTGGAAGTTGTTTCTAGGAGAGATTTGTTTTGGTTCATTGGCTGTTTTTACACTGATCATCAAGGTTGGCAGGTAGTATGGTCTAAGAACGTGGTATTATTCCCAGGAATAGGAATTAAGACCCCTCCCCCCCAGTTTCATCTTACCCATTAATTAGTTAGGATTGTGTCTTTTATTGTTCACAGTCTCAGTTTTTCCATCTTTATTATGGGAATAAAATATTATTTTAAAAATGGTTTTACAGCATCATAATTTGGAATATAACCTCAATGCCTCATTTATATCAGCAATTAATCCTTTAACCTTTTCAGGAAACTTTGGGTCATTCTTGCTTTGGATTTTATCTTATCTCTCTGTGTCAAAATAACTTGCTTAATTTATATGAAGAGTCTATTTTGAAAACCTGTCTTTGGAGTATTAGCAATTAATAATGTGGTTGTCTTTGCTTAGGTGCAGTCCCTTCCTTATCAGGTGCTAGTTTTGCCCAAAGTCTTGTTACCTAAGTGAGTGATTCTTAACCTTTGCTGCCTTTTAGAATTATCTGGAAAGTTTAAAATAACAACAAAAACAGGGCCTAGGCTCCACCACTAGAACAATAAAAAATTATATACTTTAAATATGTACAACATATTGTACATTGTGTACATTTCAATAAAGCTATAAAAAGTTCTTAAAAGTCTCTTTTTAATAATGCACAGTGATCCAAACAGCTAGAGTTCCTCTCCATAAAAGCCACAATGTCAAAAATAAATGAATAAATAATAAAAATAAGTAAAATAAAATCAGACTCTGTAGAGATGGGGCCTAAGGCACTGCAGTTTTAAAGAGCTTTCTGCTCACGTGTGTCCAGAGTTGAAAATCAGTAGTGGAGATGCTTCATGTCGAGTGTAATTTATCATTAATGGAAGCTTGATACTGTACATTAGCAGCAAAGAAGATCACAGTATACACAGTCCTGAGGGAACTATGTTGGAATCTTCAGCTGATCAGCAATCGATAAAAAAAATCTATTCCCTTAGAAATAATCTGAGAAAAGCAAACCATCATCTTCCTACTTTAGTAGACTCTACCACTAAGCAGTCTCAGTTTCTTAACCCTCTGTTGTCAAAATCTACAGTCTCATCCTCCTCAATCTTTATTTCCAAAAATATGCTCTGAAAATAGTTTTTTCTTTAAAACTTCATTTGTCCAGAAAACCTCACTTGAGTTGTTAAGAGACTATTTGTAGTTTCCCCCCCTAGATTTTCCCCTTAT
This sequence comes from Bison bison bison, assembly GCF_000754665.1. Taxonomy (NCBI): domain Eukaryota; kingdom Metazoa; phylum Chordata; class Mammalia; order Artiodactyla; family Bovidae; genus Bison; species Bison bison. The sequence continues at coordinate 3,405,158 of NW_011495014.1, forward strand.
TTCCTTACATTTATAACATCAATTCTTGACCCTAGCGGCCTTATTTCAGACAATTCAATGAAAATCTCAGGCTTTTACATCAGTTGGGGAAATGCTGCTGGAATGACCTTGGCCAAGCCACTTAATCTATTTGACTCTCAATGTTTGTCAGTGAAATGAAAGTATGTACACTCGGGTAGGAAGTGTCAAAGTATGTGGGACTTAACGTTTAACAAAAGCTATTTCTATTGTTTATGATAATAAATGAAATCTTGGTCTACTTTCATCCCTTCTCTAGTCAATGAACACTTATTGGGTACCCATTATGTCGCCAATATCGGGTAAGTGTCAGAAAAACAACCATGAGTAAAGGAGTAAATGCTTGTCCTTTATGTGCTTTTCTCGACTCTCCTAGTAGAGATATCCTATACTAAATCCTAACTGAGTGACTCCCTTGGGTAGATAAACATATGGACTGGAGAGGATTACTGCACTATTGATGAACTCCTCTAGTTTATAGTTTATCCTTAAAAAAGAACTCACTTCCAATGGCCTCAATAATTCTATCCTTTTTTCTAATTCCCCACCCTATCCACAGATACAACTTCTGGCATAAAATGTTTTAGAAAAACCATCACTATTATAGAAAGAGCTAATAATGTCATCTCCCTCTACTCTGTACTTTCCCAGGACTCTTTCTTGTTCTGCATTGTGTTAAAACGTTCTAAGGAATGAGACCAGCTCATTCCTTCTCAAATTCCTAATCGAGCCTACTCTGGCTATGGAAGAAATCTAGGATCACTCTGTAGCACTAGAGAAAGGGGTTTTTGGTGATTGTCTCAGACAGAAAGGAGGATGAACACAGGTTGATTTACATCTGTTGTCAAGCATGAACACTATGCCAGAAAACATGTTTATGGGTAGGATGGGGAATTAGAAGAATGGAACTAGTGAGGCCATTAGAAGAGAGAAGGGTGATCAGGTTGTATTTTGTAGGTTGGAGACCATTATCCTGTGAAAACTCAGTATTTTTTCTGTCCTTATCTCCCTGGAACGTCTTAGATCATTGTTGCCCTGTTGTTTGAATGTGTCCTAGATCCTAAGCCCAAAGATGTTAAGGGCATGACTATAACTCAACCATTGGATTCTCTGGAAAAAGTTCATTTCTGATTTTGCACTCAAGTCCGTTAGACCAGGTCTCATGACATTTACTTTTAAAGATCAACCACTGTCAAACAATTAACATCTCTCAAGGGTAGTATGCAGATTGTATCCACTTAATTTGGACACATTATCTGTCAGTCTGTTCTCCCTTGTTTCTCCTTTTTTCATATTCCTTTGCTCTTTCCTTCCAGTTTCTCCTTTTCCTCCCCCAACCCTTCAGTTTAGTTCAGTCGCTCAGTTGTGTCCGACTTTTTGTGACCCCATGAACCACAACACGCCAGGCCTCCCTGTCCATCACCGACTCCCAGAGTCCACCCAAACCCATATCCACTGAGTTGGTGATGCCATCCAACCATCTCATCCTCTGTCATCCCCTTCTCCTCCTGCCCTCAATCTTTCCCAGCATCAGGGTCTGTTCAAATGAGTCAGCTCTTCACATCAGGTGGCCAAAGTATTGGAGATTCAGCTTCAACATCAGTCCTGGGTGTTCATCTCCTTTAGGATGGACTGGTTGGATCTCCTTGCAGTCCAAGGGACTCTCAAGAGTCTTCTCCAACACCACAGTTCAAAAGCATCAATTCTTCTGCGCTCAGCTTTCTTTATAGTCCAACTCTCACATCCATACATGACCGCTGGAGAAACCATAGCCTTGACTAGACTGACCCTTGTTGACAAAGTAATGTCTCTGCTTTTTATATGCTGTCTAGGTTGGTCATAACTTTCCTTCCAAGGAGTAAGTGTCTTTTAATTTCATGGCTGCAGTCACCATCTGCAGTGATTTTGGAGCCCAGAAAAATAAAGTCAGCCACTATTTCCACTGTTTCCCCCAACCCTTAAATGTAGCTTTTTCTCTGGCCTTCTTTATTTCACTATTGGTGAATTCTTTTGTAACGCAAGACTGTCAAACGTTCATCTCTAGCATAGAGCTTTCCCTAATTTTCAGTCCTATATATCTTTTTCCCTGGAGAAGGAAATGGCAACCCTCTCCAGTATTCTTGACTGGAGAATCCCATGGTCAGGAGAGCCAGGCAGGCTACAGTCCACAGGGTCCCAAAGTAGGACACAACTTAGCAACTAAACCACCATATATCTTTTTACTCATGAGAACTCACCTTGGAAATCCTTCTAGCATCTCAAATTTGTCATGGCCAAAATGGAACATCCCATCTCCAATCTATCTTTCTTTCTATATTTCCTGCTTTTGTTATAGGCATCACTTTACCCATCCACCTCCTCTTTTTCCCTTTCGTTCACAAAGTCCTCTTTGATCTCAATTCCTTGAGTCTCTTGAGTCAGCCCTCTTCATTCTTCCTGTTTCCTTCAGTGATTTGGTACACATTACCTTTGCTGGTGCCGAGGAATTTGTGATTTTTCAAAAATATAAATATGATTATGGTCCTTCCTTAAAGTCATTCAGTACTTTCCATTCCATTCATTCAGGACAAAATTGGTAGAGTCCAAGTTTACTGTGTGAGCTGATCTTTAACTGACCTTCTGGCCTTACCTCCTGCCCTTTCCTGCTTGTGGCTTCCATTTCTGCTGTACTCAAGGACTGATCACATCTTTTCTTGCTCTTAGGCCTTTGCCCCTCCATTCCCTGTCTCTCCTCTCTCTTTTGTCCACCAGCCTAAAAATTGCTTATGGCTGGATGATATCTCTGGGAAATTCTCCCTAACATTTCTCCTCATCTTCCACATGCTTTCATAGTCTCCATCATATCACACTGCTTCAGTGCCTGTTGAAGTGCCATCATTCTTATTGGCCTCTGCTCCTTGAAGCTTACCTTTAAGGTATCTTTCCTTTCATAGCCGTAGCCCAGCACAACATTTGATAGAGTTAAAATGACATAACCACAATTGGGTGGTTCTAAAACTCCTTATATCTTAAAGTGATGTTAAAAGCTTAAGAGATCATTTTAATTTTTACATGATACCGTTGAAGCAACCGAGCTGAGAAATATTGGAATCTCAGTTTTATGGGCAATAAACATCATAACCCCCACTCCAGTACTCTTGCCTGGAAACTCCCATGGACAGAGGAGCCTGGTGGGCTGCAGTCCATGGGTCACTCAGAGTCGGAGACGACTGAGCGACTTCACTTTCACTTTTCACTTTCATGCATTGGAGAAGGAGATGGCAACCCATTCCAGTGTTCTTGCCTGGAGAATCCCAGGGATGGGGGAGCCTGGTGGGCTGCCGTCTATGGGGTCACACACAGTCGGACACGACTGAAGTGACTTAGCAGCAGCAGCAAAACATCATAACTGAGGTATCTTTTGGAACCGAAGTGTCCATTCTATACTGAAAACATATAGAGCAGTCCAATTAGAAACTATATCAAACTAAGTTTGCAGGTTCTGCCTATTTTCTTTATCCAACTTAAAATTTCTTGTTAAAGACTGGAAAATCCATCTTAGAACTTGGTTTTCTTATTTTAAATCTAGCGATAACTTTGGAAAAGAATTTAATTAAATAAAGTGCTAGCTTTTACTTCTATAAATGGCGTTTTCCTTAAAATATGTTTAGGATTAGGAGCACAGGCATTTTCCTTGCCCCTTTGCCCCTGCTAATTACTTGCTGACTATAATGGTGCATGGTGTGTAATCACGTACTGAACCCTTCACATTACATTTTTTTAAGCATTGTGAAGAAAGTCCATCTTCACTGTGATTCAGGCTGTAGTCAATTTCTTCTATTACATTTTGTTTCTTCTGCTTCTGGTGGCCTGTATTAGAATTTGGTAAACATACTGCTTTGTTCTTAGGGTCATCTACAAGCAGGATTTTATCACACCAAATACTGGTTGTATAATTCAATGATCTCTATCGCCTCTTTAGAGACACTTCAAATGAAACTTACTGCCTTTTTTTTTTTTTGCTACTAGATTTTATGTTTGCGTGAGCTATGAAAAATAGCCTTTATATAACATTATCTTAATTTTCCAGTCTTTATTGGTTATGTCAAATTCACAAGTACTATCAGGTGTGCAGATTTGGGAGGATGCCGGTTTACTTGGTGGTGAAGCTGCTTTATCATTTTAATTGATTTATATGAAGTTCAGATTGTTGATGAACTTCTTAAAAACCACGATTTTAGATGTGTCTCTGACAGTACCTGTCAGTGTACTTTTGTTTTCTTCTGGATTACCCCTTTCTTTACAATCAGTTTAATGAAGTCCTTTGGCCTCACGGTTATTGAACTAAAATTCTTTTTAAACTCAAAATATATTTATAAAACCTATGCATGTTAAATGGTAGATAGTAGCCAGAGTTAACACATAATGTATTTTTTACTGGAGAGAAATCTCTAATATTTTATAAACCCAATAGATTACAGTTAACGATAGCAATTGTCTCCCAAGTGTAATTTTTTGAGGCCAAGATATCTTTGACTGTTATTAACCATAAGAGTGTGTTGTTTACAGCTTTTGTTCAGTTGTTGTCTGAGTGAGTGAAGTGAACCATGCCTATAGGGATGAATAGCTACTAATACCATCTATCATTTCTGTTTACAGGGATTACAATTTAAGGAACCTTCTTGCCAGCAAATCTATGATAAAAAATATACATAACAGAGGAAACTGTAACTATTATTTGTCAAGTGACAAGCTTTTAATGTCAGAATGGCTCACCTAAAACGATTAGTAAAACTGCATCTTAAAAGACATTACCATAAAAAATTCTGGAAGCTTGGTGCAGTAGTTTTTTTCTTTATAATATTTTTGATTTTAATGCAAAGAGAAGTAAGTGTTCAGTATTCCAAAGAGGAATCAAGGATGGAAAGGAACATGAAAAACAAAAACAAGATGTTTGATTTAATGATAGAAGCTGTAAACAATATTAAAGATGCAATGCCAAAAATGCAAATAGGAGCACCTGTCAGGCAAAACATTGATGCTGGTGAGAGACCCTGTTTGCAAGGATATTATACAGCAGCAGAATTGAAACCTGTTCTTGACCGCCCACCTCAGGATTCTAACGCACCTGGTGCTTCTGGTAAAGCATTCAAAACAACCAATTTAAGTGCTGAAGAGCAGAAGGAAAAAGAACGTGGAGAAGCAAAACACTGTTTTAACGCTTTTGCAAGTGACAGGATTTCTTTACACCGAGATCTTGGACCAGACACTCGACCTCCTGAGTATGTTGAAGCATATTAATTGTTTAGTATTTATCTCGAGGGTTTGCCTGGAAGGGGCGTTAGTTAAGGTGATACTTGTTCTTTAGCCACTTTGAAGCAAAGAATTCGCAAATACCGATTGTTTAATCTGTTTCAGTGATTTTTTGCTTATTATTATTGAGGGTAGATTTCTGTATCTATGATTGGTGAGGCATTGCATATATGAAAAATTACCATCTTAGAAATTAGGAAACAGAATTCTAGATCTGACCTCTATAGAAACACAAGGAAATCCTTTATTCTTAAAAGCTTTAGTTTTCTCATCTATTAAGCAGGAAATATGGGGTGGATTTTATGGGAAATGTGGGAGGTGGAAGAGTTATTTCTGTTCTTCTCTGTGTTGCTATAGAATAGAAATATTAAAAATGTGCCAAGATTTTGGAGCTATTAGATAATGATACTTTATGAGCTAAATCACAGACTCTGTGGCTACTTTTAGTGCTATAATTATATTTCAGAATGCCCTGTGTTTTGTAACCTTTCTTTTAAGAGCCAATATTGTCATAATTACTAATTCAACTGCAATTCTTTCTCTGGGGTATTGTTGAACAAGTTCTTGTATTTATTGAGTTTTCTCCCTTTAGCTTCTGAAAGGCCAGAATTGCTTTTTATTGTTACTTTGTTTACATGTTTATCTCAAATATATTTTGCGTAACATTCTCCCACCCCAGATTCTTCTGTGCTGACTCTTTGTTCTTAGTTAACTGTTTTGTTATCTTTGAGGTAGTATTCAAATACTCTGTTTGGACTGAAATGGTGAAAACGAATTTCAGCACTTTCAGGCAATCTGTAGGTTTGTTAAAAGTACAAGCTAGACAAACTGTAAACAGTGCCTGCATATTTTGCTTTCTAGTTAAAAGAGAATTAAATTTATAAGTGTGGCTGAAGAAATGTACTTTGGTAGACTTAGGTCTATTGCTGTCTTCATATTTTTCTGGATCTGTTATCATGAATACCTGGTCCTACTATGAGTCCCTCAATACTGAAGCTGTGTAAATTAGATTTCTGTTGCTCTATTCTAATGCATATTATTCAGGGTTAAATTGCTTATTATTTTAAATGAATGTGTGAAAAAACAAATAAGTGGAAAATATTCTAGCTGTTCTAACAGGGCACCGGATAGTTCCTTTTTTATGCTGATAGGTTAAAATGCAGTATGGCACTTTACTGATTTTGGAAGAAGTGTTGATTGAAAAGTAATCCCCATCACAAATCAAGAAGCATGCTTTTTGTTCTTTGACATGATAAAATGAGCTTAAGATAAGCCTTTTCCCCAGTATAGCATTGAGAATCTATAGAAATATTCGATAATGTTAATCAATAAGTAAGTGCAAAATAGCTAAACAGACAAACTTTTTTTGGACAGTAATGCATACTTAGAACTGTGAAGGGTTGAAGATTTAATATTTCCATAGTTTTAACTTATATCAGCAATAAAAACATTTTCTGAAGAATTGCTAATCTTTTACATGCTCATTAGAAATATGGATCTTGTTTCTCCCAAAGCCAGATGGTCTTGTGCCTGATAACTTAAGCACATTTCTATATGCCAACTTTTTCAAATGGTTTGACTGGGAATCTGTAATTACTTTGGCAAGTCATTTTAATTTCACTACTTTAAATGACATGTGAAACAACTTTTAAAGCATAAATTGAGCATGCTAATTGTTTCAAAATAAATGAGGTTTATGAAATCATATTGTGAAATTTTATTATCATTTGCATTAACAATACTTTTACTTGATATTAGTACTTATCAGTTAGGTAAATAAACCCTAGTTTAAACTGAAAGTCTTATGAGATTAAAGAGATAACATTTCACTAGTGTGAATTTTTGTAAAGTTTCCTACTTTAAATCTTCAAAAACTTTTTATATTTCTTAACTAATACTATATTAGTTAGTCACATGGCAAATAAATATAGGGAACTTTTTTTTTTTTAATCTCAAAGCTTCCTCCCCCAAATGCTTATAAGACAAAAAATAAGGTTTTCTCTTTTCTTAAAAAAAATACTACAGTATGAAGTTTTTCATAATTTTTACTTATACTTTGTTGTTTTATAAAACTTCATGTATTAAAAATACAAACTTACATTTCGCTATTTGTTTCTGTGTGATTTTAACTCAAGGATAGATAAATTGGTTGGTTGTGTGTTTGGACTTTATTTTCATGAGTAGATGAGTAGTTTATCCAAAATTCACTTTAGAACAAGTCGTTTGTTTTCATCTACCAGTGCGGATGAATGCGATTATTTTCTTCTGGCTATACATATATGTCACACTTTAAAATCACGACAGTCCTAGAGAGCAAAATCACTTTCGTGCAGAACCTTCCTCCTCTTTTCCTACTCGGTGGTATTGACACCCTCTCAATAGTTTACCCCTAATCTAATTCCTTCATCACTACAAATGTTTCAACCTAAAGATCTCTCAGAAAAGGATCTGAAACACATTCATACTGATGTATGGTTATAAAAGTAGTAATTAGTGAGAGTTTGTAGAATATGTCTTTTAGGGTGGCTGCTTCCCCAGGCCTCTAGTACCATCGTGGGGGCTCTGGTTTTCCCATCAGCCCTGGCAGAGCAATGGAAGTGTGCTGGGCTCTTATCTCCATGAGTGACAATGATTTACTTCCCTATCTTTGGATTTGACCAGCACTGTTTGATAGTTCACACACTATTTATAGTGGTATTTGACCGTGTGGGAGGATTTCGTAGCCCGTTTTCTAAAAGTGTACAACCTTTTATGGTTATCAAAGATCCAGTTGTTTTATCTTTACCATAAACCACACATATTTTATGTCCCAGGTTCACTCTGTCTGATTTTACTGTGTTTTGAGGCCTCTCCTATGTGTTATTTCATTTGATCCTCACCTCACCTCAGCTGGGGAAGGACTGTGGTCATCTCTAGTCTCAAAGGCTGGAGATTGTATAGACCCACCCACATCCCAATGGGTTCATGTGAAGATTATTTTCCTTGAGGGTGACATTGCTATAAAAATGAATTCAAGATCTGTTTATAACTAATGTTTTTTAGCAAATGAGTAGGATCACTCATCAGTCATAAGCCACCTAGGGTCTCTCTCCTTACTGGAGCAAAATCTTTAACACAGCAAGTCATGTGATATATGGTAGGTACTTAACAACTTTTTGCTTCTGATGATCATTATAAGAAAATAGGCTTTGTCGAAAGCGAATTTTTTTTCCCTTTTGGTTCAGGTACAGGTTAAGGAAATTGATTAAACAGAAAATATTACATACTTAGCAAATATCTAATTTAAGATAATCTCTACAAAGATGAGTATTAATTTAATAAAGCTGCACTGTTAAAAATTGCAAATATAAAGAGAAAGGCATCATTTCTACAATGAAAGAAAAAAAACTTTTTTTTTTTTTTTTAATTTGAGCAGTTAACACTTATTTGCCATTTTACAGTTTGGCTCACTTCTAGGTTATTTTTCTTATCTAAAATGTTATTTATATTTAAAGTTATATTGTTGAGAAAGCTTACAAGAGCATGTTTTAATCCATGACATGTGATCAATATCAGCAGACATGATCTCTAGGTGAGTGGTCTATTTGTAAAACTTTTGTTTCAATCTGTTTGCCTTTATATAGCATTAAGATCATCTTACATAGAAATAAACTATGCACCAGCATTTCTACTGTGTTAAAGATTAAAACAATGATAATTTTAGCAATGGTATAGCTGTGAAATAATGTAATAAAATTCATTATCGTTCTTCTACTTTGACTTTTTCTAGATGTATTGAACAAAAATTTAAGCGCTGTCCTCCCCTGCCCACCACCAGTGTCATAATAGTTTTTCATAATGAAGCATGGTCCACGCTGCTTAGAACTGTCTACAGCGTGCTGTACTCTTCACCTGCCATACTGCTGAAGGAGATCATTTTGGTGGATGATGCTAGTGTAGATGGTAAGAAAGCACACGCAAATTAGATTATTTCCTGAGTAAATCCATGTGGTGTTGTCCAAAGTCTTTTTGGTTGTATTTACTCTCTGTATGCCACCTCAGAGCCTGAATAGAGTGTCTTGGATGCTGTGTATGATGGGTAGAAGGAGAACCCAAGGATGTCCATAGATATTTTGGAGTTTATAAATGTGTGAAACACCATTATTTATATTTTTGTAGTCCTCAGTGTGAGATTTTTTTCTTTTAAAGACATGATTAGGAGCACATACTTGTGCCTTGAGTTAGGCTGCCTTGGTTTGAATCCCATTTCTGGTCCTAACAAGCTATGCAACTTGGGCAAGTTACTTAACCCCCTTATACTCAGTTTTTCTGTCTGTAAAATAGGGAAAATGTTATATTTCATCAAATTTATTGTAAGATACATTATTAGTGTATGTATCATTAGAAAAAAAGACCCTTACAGTCAATTAAACTAACATACCATTGATTATAAAAAGTATATAATTGTATGGTTTAGAATTGAAGAAATATATTAGTATACAACTCCTAGGGTTGTTTTAAAGATTAGATGAATTAATATAAATAATACATTAATAAATAATATAAAAGAGTAGTTAAAAATTACTGAGGAGTTACCACATCCTGTTTTATTTTTGGTTCTTTTAAATATTCTAATACCACTTACAAAGCTAGCTAAAATCGTTAATGAATTTTCACTTCAGTTTACAAGTCAATAGTCAGTTGCTAAGTTACACATTGTCAGTTGGACTCACAGGATAATTGGACAAATACTCTAATTTGCTGAATTTTCAAACATTACAAATATTTTAGGTATCAAACAGGTACAGATTATTTCAATGAATGCAAAGTTTATTCCTGAATGAGCCCAAGTTTGGAACTAGATTTCTTAAACTCAAATTCCAGCTTTTTGGAAACACTAGTGAGCAGTTTCCTTATCCGTAAAATGATGATGACATTCTTCCATCAAATTCAAGCACCATCTATTATTAGGTAAATCATTACTTTATGGGGCTTACTCTGGTGGTGAAGATGGTAAAGAATCTGCCTGCAATTCAGGAGGCCTGGGTTTGACCCCTGGGTTGGAAAGATCCCCTGGAGAGAGGAATGGTTACCCACCCACTCCAGTATTCTTGCCTGGAGAATCCCAGGGAAGGGGGAGCCTGGCGGGCTGCCATCTATGGGGTCGCACAGAGTTGGACATGACTGAAGCGACTTAGCAGCAGCAGCAGAGCCACAAACACTTTCGCTTTTTTTTTTCCATTGCTATAGACCATGAGGAGGAAAAAAGTTGCCTATTATGTCATATGTCATCAATTAATTATAAGATATATCCAGATTTTAGACATGGTAGTAAGTGGATAAAGCACAAAATTATTAACTTGGTTTATTTAAATATTTCTACATACAAGTCTAGACATCCCTATGGTTTCAAAATAAAACTAAACTAAAATAGCCCAAGTGAATAGAGGTTATATTATTGAGCTAAATTAACATCCAGATGGAATAGGATTGCTCATCATCAGAGATCTTTGACTTAGCTATAAAACCTATCCACCAAATAGAGAAGCTTTATTATTCAAGTTCCCTGGATTCAAGTTACATTATATCCAGATTTCTGATTTGAATCTTTAATCCTCTGAGCCAGGTTGCTTCACCATCTGATTGTAATCAGTTGGTTTATTTATTGCTTGATTTGTTCTGTATTTTTCTAATTCTTTGTATCTATTGGGACCAAAGTCCATGGATTTTTAAGTGATATCTGATTAAGTTCTCTTGTGTGTTTTACATAAAAAAAAAGAAAAATCCAGAACTTTATTTTAGAAATCTTTTGCTTTGGTTTCTTGAACTCTTTTCTCAGATAATTTTTATTTTGTTGATTTTTGAAGAAGTCGGACAACAGGGACACAGTAAGGCTACATCTAGTAAGCCTTCAGTTGAAAGTAACTTATATTATTTAATTGCACAGCAAGATTAATAGTGAAAGGAAATCAGAATAAAGGATGATATCCATTTATAATCTTTCTGTTTCAACCATTTTAATCTTTTCTTTCCTAATCACTATCTAAATAAATATATAATGTTTATATAATTATACCCATGAAAGAAATCCAGTTTTGAAATCTGACATTTTCACATCACATTGTTATTAGCCTGTTTCTGTTACCTTCAAAACTTACTTTTAATGACAGTAATGAACCAGATACGTTTTGCTTAACCATACAATTTGTTTACCCTTTAGTCTTACTATAACATGATATTGCAATAGATATCCTTATGCTTATGTTATTTTCCTTTTTTTGAATTATATCTTTAGATTAGTCTGGAATGGCAGGGCTATTTGGTTAAAGTGTCTGAATTTTTTTTTTTTTGTAATTCTTTATAGCAATCAACAATAGATTTGGAAATATTTTCTTGACAAAGCGCTATCTTTGCATAGTAGTGTAATTGTCTTATTGGATTCAGTCAGAGAACTATCCAAGGAGTACCCACTGTAGAAAATGTATCCCTAGTTATGGTAAAGGAACTTGTGAAGTAGAAACCATAGTCCCTGACTTCAATTTGCTCGATGGAAAAGCATGAATATGTGGGTTATCAATTAACAGATAGCTAAAACCCAGTGACACCAAACAAAATATAATGAGCGTTTCCAAAGCATAGACCATGTGCTAGTTTTGTTGTTATTTAGTTGCTAAGTTGTGTCCAACTCTTTGTGATCCCCGTGGGCTATAGGCTACCAGGCTTCTCTCTGTTCATAGGATGTCCCAGGCAAGAATACTGGAGTGGATCGCCATTTCCTTCTCTAGGGGATCTTCCTGACCCAGGCATAAAACCTGGGTCTTCTTCATTGTAGGTGAATTCCTTACTGTCTGAGCCACCAGGAAAGCCCAATGTGCTAGTTAGTCCCTGTCTTAAATATTTTATTTGTATAACTGATCTTTCATTGTATCCTCCCAACAGTCCCCTATGAGGGTAAATCCTATTATTCTCATTTTATAGATAAAGAAAGCGAGGTACAGAAAGGTAAAATAACTGGCCTAAGTTCACATAGCTAAAAGTAATGGTGCTATATATCAGACCCAGGAAATTTGACTTCATGGTTTTGTGTTTTTAAATTCATAAAATTAGGAGTGTGGATGGGGGTTAAATTTAAAAGGCAGGTAAGAATTTACAGGAAATTCAAAAGTTGTGGGTGAATAAAATTTCTTAACTTGTGAACAGTGAGAGGGTTTATTGAAGGAATCTGTAGTGACTCCATTTAAAAAATCGATTCCTGTAAAGATATTTGAAATGTTTCTATTTTATAAGTTTCTGCTTTGAGAATTTATCATTAAAGCAGAAATATCTATGGTTATATTTTTTTAAGACAAATTACAATCCTACTTGTCTTTCAGAGAATTAATTTTGAGGTACTTAGAAGGTGTTAAAAAAGTTAATCTGTTACTCTGAGATAGTAATGTTTAGATAACACTTACTTTTCCCCAAATGTTATTCCTAGACTCTTACCTCTTTCATGAATGTTTAAGCTTTAAATAAGCAACTATCCTTTCTGAACCACAGGAGAATTAAAAAAAATGTGCATAATTACAGATAAAGTCACCTCCAATTGCTTCTGAAATCTGGCAGAAGCAAACATCTACCCAGGAGGCTTCCGGGCATTCTCAATATTCCCAAGTCTTTTTGAGTCTGTGTGATGGCCCAAGAAGGCCACGTGAAGAACTACATGATATATTCAACAAAAAATCGAGCATTTAATGTGAAAAAAAACAGGCCTAAGGAGTTGTTTAAAAATATGGACAACACTTGAGTAACTTGACTGACATTTGTTTCTTTTACCTATTATTTTAACTCTTGCATAGTATGTATGTCATCCAAATAGGAATACTGAGATCTTAAATTACACACCCATAACTCAGATTTTCCCTGCTTATAACCTCATTACTGATTTGCATGCCCTTTTCTTCCTTCATATTTTTATTGGAAAAAATCTGTGTCAGGAGATTCTAGAGCTTTCAAAATTTTTTTGCTGACTCTTTGTAGAAATATTCACAAACTACTGTAGCCCTGCATTTTTCTACTTGTATTTTTCTCAAGATTTTGGTCTTAAAGTTATTTTGACCACTGACTAAATGTCAGAGAATTTTTTTGAGACTTCACATTTTTCTATAAATTTCCAGATTTAAATACCAATTTTAAAAAGAATTTAAAAAATTTTAAAAAGAGAATCAAATATCTTTTTGGCCAAATTCAGTTTCTTTCTTTCCTTTGTCTCTCTTCTCTGGCCTCTAAATGAGTGTTCTTAACTCCTGGGGTCTATTCCATTTGAAGTCTCTCACTCCTCCCAAACACATTGTATTTATTGACATGATACGGACAGGATGTCTATGTGTTATAATGTCATGCATTATAATCATCCAAAAGTTAAGGTTTGTATATGTAGTTTTTTCAGTAGAGTTAAAGATGTAATATTTTTTATCTTAAGGGGTGGATGTGTACAACTGTTAAGATTATACACACAGAGGAATCATTGCCTTGTGCTTTCTTTAGCTTTCATGTTACATGTGAAATAAACTTAGAAATGAGTTAATCTTGATTTTTTTTCTCTTACAGAGTACTTGCATGATAAACTAGAGGAATATATAAAACAATTTTCTATTGTAAAAATAGTCAGACAAAAAGAGAGAAAAGGTCTGATCACTGCAAGGTTGCTAGGAGCAACAGTAGCAACAGCTGAAACGCTCACATTTTTAGATGCTCACTGTAAGTATGCACAGAGAAACACAGTTGTACCATTTTCCCTCTCCCTCCCTCTAATTCAAAAGGTAAGGAAAGCTTTTCTTTAAATGCCTAATAGCATTTTCTTCAACATCGCTTCCAACTGGTGAGTATAGCAGTGATAGCACAAGCAGATTATAGCTCTGGGTAGGAAATTCCTTTCACTTATTTAAAGATCTTACCTCCTTTGTATTTGAGGTTCTTTAACTTTATGTCTTCCAGTGACCACCTTCCCCAGTGAGTTATCCATGCCTGGAACAGTTTTTCAGATGCTTGTTTTGTATTTAAAAAAAAAAAAAAGTGTTTTTCCTTATCATTCTTGATTATTACACTTTAAAGTGAGTGAAAGTTTTGTTTCTTTTCTTTCCCCTTCAAAGATTCATAAAGTCCTTCTTGTGCCAAATGAAAGGTGTCCCTTCATAGCTTCCTGTGTATTTCCCATGAATGTTGTTAGTTTTTGTTTGTTTTTGTTGCTGCTGGGGTTTTTTTTCTTTGTATTTTAATTTTTTCTCCAGCATCAATGATTGTAAATACAGTAGTTGAAGACTATTTTTAGAGTCAATGTTTAATGTTCACCATAGATATTACTTAAATGTCACATAGTCCCTGGAGCTCCAAGCTTCCTGAGTTTTACTCTGTGTATGAGTGTTTAGCTTTGGATTGGCCAGCCCTCAGGTGCTGTTTGACCAAGCAAATGGTTTTAAGCACACACTAATTGTTACAGAAGGGCTTTTGGATTTGCTTGAGTCTCTTTAGAGCTTTCACATCCGGTATTCTCTCAATACCGGGCATTTAAGAAAAGTCTAAAGGTAATCCAAGAGAGGTGTTTTCAAAAGGAAATGGCTCCTTCTCCAGTATTCCTTCTCCTGTTCCAAAATTACAGTAATATCAGACTGGGCATTCTTCCCCTCCAGGCAGATTTGTCTGAGGGTCCTCCTGGGCCATGACTGCGGACGGCTGGATGATGAAAAGTCCTGAGTAGAACTGCACATGCCATATCCCCTGAAGTCTGTGTGCGATGTGAGAGCCTGGCCTGGGGCCAGAATCCGACCTTTTGTGCCACACCTTCATCCCCTGTCGTTAGTGCTGAGTTGGTTTGAATGGTTCTTTTCCAATTGCTAAAATCAGAATATTCTGATTCCTTTACTTATTTTCTCCTACAACCCTGTCAGATAAATGAAGATTTCCATTTCTATACCTTACTCAAAGAGACAAGTTTAAGTAAATCAGAATATTTTTGGAGCTGCTGCTGCTGCTAAGTCACTTCAGTCGTGTCCGACTCTGTGTGACCCCATAGATGGCAGCGCACCAGGCTCCCCCGTCCCTGGGATAGCAAAAAGTCACCCTTGATTCATAGTCCATTTTAAAGAGAAATACACAGTGTGAAACTTAAATATATCAGTATCATTTTACTTCCATTCTAAGGTTCAAAAAATGTCACTCCCTCCCCATCAAAGTCACTCCTTAGCTATGCTTAATCTTGCCTGCTTTTTTTTTTTTCATCCTACCCTTATCTCATTACAAGAAACCTTTAAGAAATCTCCCTTATATAAATGTTCAAAATAATAATAATGACTTAGATATTCTCATTTCTCTGCAAACTCTCTTCCAAAATACAAAAAGAAAAAAAAAAAAACCTGGAGTGTTTTGTTGAATTGATTAAAGCTGTATTCTTTCCAGGTGAGTGTTTCTACGGTTGGTTAGAACCTTTGTTGGCCAGAATAGCTGAGAACTACACTGCTGTCGTGAGCCCAGATATTGCATCCATAGATTTGAACACGTTTGAATTCAACAAACCTTCTCCTTATGGAAGTAACCATAACCGTGGGAATTTTGACTGGAGCCTTTCATTTGGCTGGGAAACACTTCCCGATCATGAGAAGCAAAGAAGGAAGGATGAGACATATCCAATCAAGTAAGACGATTGCTCTCAAAGTCTTATACATAGTCAGTTGTTTGAATGTCTATGCATTCTTTGTTTTTTACAGTAATTTCCACCAAGGTGATTCACACTAACAAAAATAAAGAATATTCTGTATGGAAGGAATAAAAAAGTACTTTATTTATGGACTTGCTTATACACAATTTACCTAGTAGTTAGTAGAATTAAGTGAGCTCTATGTCTTCCTTATAATCATTACTTAAGAATCTTTAAGTTTAGTTAAAAGACAAAATAATTTTGCTCTGCTAGGGAAGGATACTTACCAGTTCCTCCCCATCCCCCAGAACTTGACTTTGAAGATTGCATTTTTAGTTTTTATTAATCTGTATAAAGCCTTGAAATTGTGATCTCTCTTTATTTGTAAATTTGATTCAGTTGCTCTTAAAATAGTTCTTTTTTTCTTATTTGGTTGTGTAACAAAGTTTGACAATGGATTATTTTTCAGAACACCCACTTTTGCAGGAGGCCTTTTTTCCATATCAAAAGACTATTTTGAATATATTGGAACTTATGATGAAGAAATGGAAATTTGGGGAGGTGAAAATATAGAAATGTCTTTCAGAGTAAGTTTATAAATATAGCTCACATACTAAACAATGAAACATATATTTCTAGTTGGCTGATACAGATTATCATAGATGTATGTAGTCTTTACTTTTTGTGCTTTCTTAAATTGTTAGAAATTTTAGAATCAATATATTTTCTTTTAAAATGTAGCTTATTATATTTATTCATATTTATTCATTGCTGCCAGTGTAACAAGAGGAATCAGTTAAATGATTGTGTCCAGGCACTAACACCAATTAATGCACTTGTAGCTACTGAATTCCAGCCAAGATAAATATAATTAAATCTAGTGCTTCAGGAAATTGGTTGACTATCAAGGGAGTCAGAATGGAAAGACATTTACATATAATTTTAAAGAACATTGAATTTAACTCTTTGGATTAAATGAGCTTTTTTTCTATACATATTAAAAGTTAATATGAGAAATAAAACAAAGGTTTTAGATCTCTACATGTATGTATTTGATTTCATAAGTTCATTTTTTTCAATAGCTTTGTCATTCATTTCTCATCACTTAGGCTGGAATGTAGTAGAAAAAGAACTGAACTAACAGTTGGAAGTTTTGAGTTTTGGCTCTGGTTTCATCATATAATGGCAATGATTATCTTAGCCAAGTTTGAGTGGCCTAAGGGCAGGGGTCTTATTTTATTCATTTGAGTATTCCCAGCTCCCAGCACATGTTGAATCTCAAGCACAGTTGAACTGAACACATCACTAAGCTTTCTCACTTGCTTAAAAGAGAGAATGTGATCACAGCCCTAATGTTAGCACCTACTATTAAACATGATGTTTAGATTTTTCATTTATGGCAGAACAGATTGTCAAGACATCTAAGTGAGCAGGTACTGATTTAGCGATTTGCCATTTTATTTAGAGTTAAAGCAAATAAGGTTTTTTGACCCTCTTAAATGGCATGATATTTTTTAATATATATAATGACAAAGTTTAATAGGTTGTGTTTTGGAAAAATGACTGTCTGGAATCGTTTTCTTGATCACAAAATTGAATGTTCAAGAGGTAGAGTTTGGGCCCACTTACTCCAAATCTGCTGTGGAAGTCAAATGCAGAAGAGCCATTGGTCTTCTGTGAATACTAGAGAACTTGCATATTTTTTGACCAAAAAAAAAAGAAATTTCAGAATTTATTTTTATGAGTGATCTGAAATCACTATTCTGTTAACGTAATTTCTGAAAATATGTTTACTTTTTTGGTCTCTAGTGTCTGTACTGCCTAATGCTAGTTCTTTAAGAACTTAAGTTGAATTGGCAGGGAACAGAGAAAGCTGTAAAGAGAGATAAAAGAGAAAGCTGTTTGTAAAGCTGTAATAAATCTCTTGTTTTTATTAGTATCTTAAAGGTGAACTTAAAAGCAACACTTTGATTTTCCTAAAATACTGTAAATTTAAACAAATATCATTAATTATCAGGTATGGCAATGTGGTGGGCAGTTGGAGATTATGCCTTGCTCTGTTGTTGGACATGTTTTTCGCAGCAAAAGCCCTCATACCTTCCCAAAAGGCACTCAGGTGATTGCTCGCAACCAAGTTCGCCTTGCAGAAGTCTGGATGGATGAATACAAGGAAATATTCTATAGGAGAAACACGGATGCAGCAAAAATTGTTAAACAAGTAAGTTAGAACTAACAATTAACGATAAAAATCCACAGCAAGTTCACATGTCCTTGGATTTGTTTGAGTCAACTCAAGTATAAAACATTTTTTAAGGAATTATTTTTGAAGCTGGTCTTTTTAACTCAAAAATGTATAACTAACTGATGCCAGTTTTCTCTCTCTACACTCTCTCTCTCTTTTTTTTTTTAAGTCAAATAAACTGCATTTAAAACCTGAGGCAATATATAGCAGAAACCAATGCAATATTGTAAAGCAATTTCTTCCAATTAAAAAAAATAATTTTTTAAATTGAGGCATTCTACTTGATGTTACTTTTTTTTAACGTGAAAGATATTTAGTTTTTGTGACTGCTTTGGTTCAGTATTTTACTTAATGAAAATAAGATTAAGTGGAACTGCTTTCAACTGGTTTTAGGTGATGTGATTAACTCCTGAATCAAGGTGCTAAGTGGCATTTTGAATTAGAGAGACAGTGTCAGATGTGGCAGAATGAACCAAGATATCAAGCTTTTTTGTTTCCAGTTCTGGCTCCACTTTCTGGAAGGGTGACTTTGGCAAAGCCCCTTGACACTATAAAATGGTCATGGTACTTTATAGGGTGATTGGCAGGTTGACCAGACATGGAGTGTATGCTCCACCACATTTCTTCTCTCTCCTTCCCTGTCTTGATATAAAATACTTACCTGTCTCCCAAAACAGCTGTGAAATAAGGAAATAAGTACTAACAAAGGCATGGCACTATGGTTATTATTGACCTGTCCTAGATAAAAGCTCTGTAGAATCATCATGCCTAATACATTTAGAATTGAGTCCCAACAGTTTCAATATTGGGTGTGGTAACTAAACTAGACAGTTAAAGGACATGCTTTGGTAAATGGCATCCAATTCTTTGTAAGAAACCGTGCCAGTTCGTAAGGAAGTATATATTGGGATTAAAGGGCATCAGCACCTCGGATGTCATAAAGATCTGGGCCCCTCATTTGTCTTTTTCTCTGGTCTCTGGTATCTCCCTATAACATGTCAGTACCAAGCAATATCAGAGCAGTACTGGACTGGATTGCTAGCCCTTCACCCGCGGCCACCGACACAAGTGGGGTAGTTTGTATACTGTATAAGGTACTTGGCTAAGCAGGCGAGTGGATACTACATACCGCTTATGATTTGTCACCCACAAAGTGGCAAGTGACCTAGAAAACCCATTTTTACCTAGGGCAAATAGACCTACATGATAAAATACATAAGCTACCCAGAAGTCCTTTAGAGTTTCCTACCTTTTGCTAAGACCCCTCCCTGGGTTCAAAACATTGAAGTTGGCACAGAAAATATTTTTGTTAGTTGAACTGATAAGCTTGAGTATTTACTTTTACACATATCTAGGTACTCATAATTTTTCTTTAAAATTTTGCCTGTATCAAATACCTTTTCAGTTTAGAAGTGCTTTTAAAAAATATTTTCTTATTCCTTTTTAAATAAGATAAAGGGAAATAAAATACAGTTGATTAAAAACTTGACTTTTTCTACTAAAACATTGTTATTGTTAGGATATAATTAGGAGATATTATTAGGAGTAAGCAGCACCCTTAAAACTAGAAAAAAATATTCCTAAAGTATAAAAATTATTATTATCTTTGTGGTCTTGACTGGAGAAGAGATATAAATTACATGGTACACTGGCGCTGTTTCTCACACCTCACTTATAGACCACTTTAGTGTATAAAACTGGGATACATTTCGAATGTCCCACTACCATTTTTTGCTTTCAGCATTTCATTTAGGATCTCTGTCCCATGAAAGAGGTTTGTGGCACAAAGGAAGAATAAAATAGCACAAGGCCAGCACTGCAGTGGCCCTTGATTCTCTTTGAAGCCAGAAGTGAGCGGCCAGGCGTACTTGTTGCCCGAATGAATGGTGACTGTAGTTAAACTGCATATTACATTTTGACCCAGAATTTCTTTTTTTTAAAGACCTAATGTAAATACAAATAATAGCATTTGAAGTACTTCATCAGTGGTGTTTTAATTATGCATTCCCCTTCACTTCTCATCTTCCTCCAGAAATCATTTGGTGATCTTTCAAAAAGATTTGAAATAAAGCACCGCCTTCAGTGTAAAAATTTTACGTGGTATCTGAACAATATTTATCCAGAAGTGTATGTGCCAGACCTTAATCCTGTTATATCTGGATATGTGAGTATTTTCCTGTTCCTTTTTATTTGGTATACTCTTTGCCACCAATATTTATGTGGTTCAAGGAAAAATGCTGTAATACTTTCTGGTTTATTGCTTTTGAGAGTTTTACATTAACACCACTTTCAGAAATTAGTTGAGAAAATATATAAACCACGTAGATTTTTTTAAAATTTATAACTTGAAAATTTCCCTTTAGATTAAAAGTGTTGGTCGGCCTCTATGTCTGGATGTTGGAGAGAATAACCAAGGAGGCAAACCATTGATTCTGTACACGTGTCATGGACTTGGGGGAAATCAGGTGAGCATTGCACGAAAAATCCTGCCTTCTGTTTAGTACCTGCAACCACAAGTAAGTTCTTGCATGTCTTTCAGAACCCATATATCAATTTCATGTTCAGGTAAACTGGTATGTGAAATACTTTTAGAGTAAGTTGGGCAATTAATATTGAAGTTGCAGAGTACTTTATTTTGATTTTCACTCTACCTCTGAAAACAGTTTGAGGTTGCTTACCCATTCAGTAGAAAGGCAAATGAGAATATAATAGAATAATGCCATCTGAAATAAAAACCAAAACAAAAACAGGATCTTCTGTGTGAACCTTTAAGGTTGCATGACTATTAGCATGGTGATTTTGCTAAATTATACATAAAGGCTATATTTTACTGGATTAGACAGCAAATAACATCATGTTCATACTGTACTTTTGTGGGCTACAATATTATCTCAACAGATTTTTTAAAAAATATGTATGTTCTTGATTCTTCTTGATTGGTGACATCTTTGCTTGTTACTACCCTTTTCTCTGTTTTACTAATTAAGACTAAAATGTCATATGTCACTATGGATAGAGAACATATTAAAATATTATTTCTAGGTTTTAGCTTCCTTTTCTAGCCTTTTACAAGTTAATTCCTGGAAGATTAGACTCTCTCTCCGTTGTTAATTCAACAAATTCACTAAGTGACCCCTGCATACCAGGTACACTGCTGGGTTCAAGCAATTTAGATTCCAGCTCCTTCAGGAAATAGCTGTTTCAAAACTGGCATTTACAGTCAGGATGGTAAGGTCTGGGATAAAGCTTTGAGTGCTCTGAGGGTATGGAGGAGGGCATCAGAATTAGGGTGTCCATACATTTGCCTGGGAAAGGTGACATTTGGGAACATTTTTTGAAAGGTACACGTAAGGGTTAGTGAAATAGCTGGTGGGAGTGAGAACAGATTGTCCTCAGGAGAGGAGCTGGTATGTCTTTTGGGGGAGGGCAGGATTGCAAGTGTTTTGGTATAGAGTCCAAGATGTGCATAGAGGATTTTCATGGTAT
The DNA here is from genome assembly GCF_000754665.1 of Bison bison bison. NCBI lineage: Eukaryota > Metazoa > Chordata > Mammalia > Artiodactyla > Bovidae > Bison > Bison bison. Next base: position 3,426,847 of record NW_011495014.1, read on the forward strand.
TATTAATGAATACTCATGATGCCCTGTGTTAACAGGATGGAACTTTGATGATATCAGTTTTAAGAAGAAAGGGCCAGTTTATCTCCCAGTCCATATACTTCCATGTTTTTTTCTACTCAGCCTCAGTTTAATTCAGTTCCAATGCTTACTCATCCAAACCAATCAGTCTACTTACTGAAGGTAGATGATGCTGATGCCCAAAAGCTATAGGTAGGGAATAAGATCCATTGCTTGATGGTTAGATATAATTATGAAATAGGATGGAGATACACATAGATATATACAGACTTACATGTATATACATATACATAGATGTATGAGTATATATCTTCCTATTTTGAAATTTCCCTACACACCATATTTTAAAAGAAAAAAATAATTATACAAATAGTTGCCTTTTTTTGAAAATAACACAGGACTATCCAAGTAAAAATTAAGGTTTGGAGCAATGAGAAATATTTCCTCATTTGTAAAAATCTTACCATTAAATGTGTGTGTGTGTGCTCAGTTGTGTCTGACTGCTTTGTGACCCCGTGGACTGCAGCTGCCAACCTCCTCTATCCATGGAATTTTCCAGGCGAGAATACTGAAGTGGGTTGCCATTTCCTTCTTCAGGGTACCTTCCCAATCTGGTGATCAACCCGTGTCTCTTAAGTCTCCTGCATTGGTAGGCAGGTTCTTTACCACTAAGTGTAAATATTTATAAATTTATTTCAGGGTTCCTATAGCATTACATCTATTTACCATAAAAATTGAAGATATATTTTATACACTGTTCTGTTTTTCTCCTATCATTGCCATAAAGATATTTTTATAGTTCTGTCTCTAAAATAATTTTTAAATTATGAATATCATGGGGCATCTTTTAGAAATTTTGGAATGGTTAAATAATTCACATATTCTTTCAACAAGTATTTGTTTGACAGTCTATAAAGTAAGTCACATCCTTATAGTAGTGAAGAAGACCAAGTCTCTGTCTTGTGAAGTTTGTATTCTAAAAGGAAAGGAAAAAATAGATATGTAATTTTAGGTATAAATAAAAATAGGGTAGGGAAATAATGTGTGTGTGGGGTTAGTTATTTTTGGAGATTCAGGAAGACCACTTTGAGAAGGTGACCTTAGCCTGGAGGCCTGTAGGAGTTAGGAGAGGAACCATGTCCTAGGAAGAGAGCATCTCGGCAGAGGGACCCAAAGCCAGCGGCCCAGTGGCAGGTAAATGGAGCGGGCACAAAGCCAGTGTGGCTGGAGTAGAGTTAGAGTGGTCTAGGAAAAGAGGGTGGAAAATGAGGTCAGAGACGTGGATTAGGGGCCTGGTCATACAGGACTTCACTGGCCATGTTAAGATCATGGATTTAATCCCAGTGTGACAGAAGCCATCTGAGGGTTTTGAGTGGAAGAATAATATTTTCTGGTTTATATTTTAAGATAACTGGTTTCTATTGCCCTGACATGGCCATTGATTTTATTTTGATTTATTTCCTTTAAATGTTATTTTCAGTCAAGCACTGCATTTAAACTAGTTTAGGAATTGTGGTTCCTTGAGTGGTAGATGTTTCTGAGATATCATCTAACTTAGTCATTTCCTCAGGCTTCCTTCTACTCTCTTGACAGATAATGATGTTTTTTGTAGCAGAAAACTCCATTGTAGTGGTATTTAACTATGCCAAATGAAAAACAAGTATTTTGATTATGTGAATAAATCGACTAAATACTGTTGTAGTGCAGAGTGCAGTTTAATCCCTTACCACTTTGTTACACAAGCCCTTGCTTCTTCCCCTTTCTCTTCCGGTGCTTTTGTCCTGGTTCTAAGATAAAGTCTCTCCAGTGTTCTCAGCTAGCTAATTGCATACTCTTTGGCTAAGTATCTTCAACTATTTTCCATTCCTTATAACTTCCCTTTTAATGTTTTTTTAAAAAACATTATGAGTGAAGTAAAGTACTGGTCAGCCCTTCTCATCATCTTTGAGGTCCTAAAGTTTATCTTTTTTAAAGCACAGACAGAATGTTGTTTTCCTGATCTAAACCCATTTTCTTTCAATCTGAAGAAAGAAAGTCTTCCTTCTTTCCATCTGAAGAGCTTTCAGTCTCCATCTGAAGAGCTATCAGTTATAAAAATGACTGATACTATATTTGTGGAAGGAGATAAATTAAGCATGAGGCTAAGGCCAGGGGAACTCAAGATTAATTCAGCTAATGTTTGTGGAGTGCCTACTCTAATACACATAAAGGGTTTAGAACAGTCCCTGCCTAGCACATAATAAGGGCTCAATAAATATTAGTGCTAAGACTAATTACTTCCCTATTGAAAATCAATTATGTTCACTCATTTTCTCTTTGGAATGTCAACATTATGAAATATTTGATTTATAATGGATGTCATTACTAGATACACTGCCTGACTTTGGTCTACAGTGAAGTCAGCTAGCTACACCATAATTCTAATAGAGTGCTGTGGAAGTTGTCTCTGATGACTCTGGGAACCCTGAGGAGAGTGTAAGTTTGTGCACAGGACAAGTTCAGGGAAAACTAAAGAAGGAAGGTAATATTGGAGTTGACTTTTGAAGCATCAAAGGGAGTTAGCTAGGCAGAAAAGCATCCAGGGAGGTATTCCAGGGAGAGCACTGTAAAGCAGTCTTGGAGTTGTGGATACACACGTCCTGCCTTGGTAGGATTATGTGAAAGGAGCAGTGCATAACTGGGACCGTGGTTGATGTAAGATTGAAAGTGGAAGATTTCACAGACCAGTTAAGAAGTATGGGCTTTATCTTAGCAACAGTAGTGATTCACTTAAGCAGGGAACGTAAGGGATCAAATCCATGTTACAAAAGACAAACCGGCAGCAGATTGGATTGTGTTATAGGAGTGGAAGTTGGAGGCACATGTGGAGGTGTTGCAGTAGAGATTTTGAGTGCCTGAACAAGAGAAATGAGGGTGTGGAAGTAAGGATGGGTAGGATGGTAGCATCTGAGAGGAAGATTTAGGAAGACTAAGGAGCCAATTAATTGGATATGTGGAGAGAGAGAAGCATCAATAATAGTAACAACAGCTAAAAATGAATTGAATGCTTACCACATCCAGTTACTGGTCTAAACGTTTTACACATATTAACCTATTTATAGTCATAACCCTATGTGTGCACTTGTGTGCTAAGCAGTTTTAGTCGTGTCCAGCTATTTATGACCCTATGGACTGTAGCCCACCAGACTCCTCTGTCCGTGGGATTCTCCAGGCAAGAATACTTGCCATGCCCTTTTCAGACCCAGAGATAGAACCATGTCTCTTACCTCTCCTGCATTGGAAGGTAAGTTCTTTGCCATTAGCGCCACCTAGGAACTATTAAATTACCTTTTACAGGCAAAGGAACTGAGGCATGAAAAACTGCCTCCCCCCCTTTTTTTTTTGGTCCATGGAATGAGGGTTGCAGGATCTTAATTCCCCAGCCAGGGACTTAACCTGGGCCACTGCAGTGAAAGTGCCTAACCACTGGACCATCAGGGAATTCCCAAGAGTATGTTTAAATACTACTAGTTTAAATGAAAGTACTATTAATTGAGATGAATAAGAGGGAAGGAACACTTGGGGGGAGAAAAAGGAATGATGGGCTTGCTAAAAGTTTCCAGGCTCTTTTCTATGGCATACCTGTTCTAGTCTCCATCCTACCTAGAATCCAATTTCTGACATGGGGAGGAAGATAGTACCTTCTTAATTAAGTAACTATTGGTGATAGGCTGGAGAAAGGACATAATCTTTTCTGTTCCCCAAACTCAGTTTGTAATTATGATACCTATTTTTCAGTGAGTTGCTGATTTTTTTTTTTTTTTTACTGACAGTTTTGCAACTGAGGATATAGGGTGCTTTTGTCAATAACAGCATTCTTCCTTTCACAGTACTTTGAATATTCTGCCCAACATGAAATTCGGCATAACATCCAGAAGGAATTATGTCTTCATGCTGCGCTAGGTGCTGTTCAGCTGAAGGCATGTGCCTACAAAGGTCACAAAACAGTTGCCACTGGAGAACAGATATGGGAGATCCAGAAGGTACCTCCTTGCAGTTAATTCACCCCTCTATATAATTATTCTGAGTAGCTCTATTGCTTATCTGGGAAAATATATGAAACAGTACATTAATATTATCCATCAGAATTTCTTTGTCTTTGTTAACTTTGTCATTATGTATCTCTACCTTATGTTAAGAAAGAAGGTATCAATGAATTAAATACTCTTAGAGCAGAATGGTTGTAAAATGTCTTAGAGCAT
>NW_011495014.1:3431205-3487418 GCF_000754665.1 Bison bison bison
GATTTATGCAGATCAGCTTTCTGTGGATTATTAATAATAGTTGTTCATATTTGTTTTTCTGGAGTTTCTTATAATGCCTGTGACAGTCATACTTTTCTTACCTAAACTGATACTTTCCTTCCCATTTTTTGTACTTTTTCATGAATCTAGATTTGAGGGGATACGTGAAAGGTGGTTTTTTCCCCCCCTGTTTTTAAGCATATGTTTTAAAGCTTAGCTGGAATCTTCCAATTCTTACCTGCACATTGTTTTGTGTAATGTTAGAACATTTATATAGCACCTTCTTTGAATTGAACATCGGTGGCATAAATTGCGTTGCCTACACCAAAAACCAACAAGATTTAATTAAACATAGTAGATCTTAGAAAGATTAAAAGTTAAGAATGGTATATATTTATTCTGTTAAGTCTACCTTAAGCTTCCATGAGACCTTGAAGTGTTTTTATATTTCTCAGTTAACCCTGAGTCTTGAAACTTAATGTCTGTTTTATTTCTTTTTATTCTAGGACCAACTTCTGTATAATCCATTCTTTAAAATGTGCCTTTCAGCAAGTGGAGAGCATCCAAGCTTAGTGTCATGCAATCCATCAGACTCACTCCAAAAATGGATTTTTAACCAAAATGATTAAGTGTTCCTTAAAATTAAGGAGTTGAAAAAGGAGATATTCTTTCTCATAAAACTGTGACTAGGCATACACTGTAGTTTTTGAAAATTATGCAAAAGCAGCTAATTGTAACTTATTCCAAGTGCATTTTTTTCTTATTTATATCTTAAAATGTCTATGTAGCACTGCTACAGAAATCCCTTAAGTTTCCATTTCAAAGCACAATAACTAGTAATACCAAAGACTATTTTGAAATGTCCAGATGTAGAGGAAGAGAAGTTTATAGTATGATGAAAATAATTTTTCCAGAAAAGTGATGTTTGTGTGCTTTGTACACTTGAGAATATGCATAGTTACATTCACACACTCACAATTTAAAATATTTCTTCTAGTTTTTTGGGGGGGGAGGGAGAAAGATTTGATACTATATTTTTTTAACATAGAAATGGATCAATGAAGGTCAAAAGTTGGCCTTTGTGTAAAACCAGGAAATTTTTTATAGATCTAGAATTTATTATATAAAAATGCAGGTAAACATTTTTTTTTTGCATTTTGTTAACTTACCTGTCAAATGTTTCCTTAAATATGAAATTAAATAAATAAGAAGACTGTTTTTAACACTTCGATTTCTTCGCAAATTTAAAAATATATTTTAGTCTGAAGTCTACTTGATTTGAAACACTGAAGTCTTCCTTAAAAGACTTTTTAAAAAGTAACTATACTGTGTGTTTTCCCAAAGAAATTAAAAAAAAAAAAAACCTCTAAGTTGCTCTATGTTAAAAAGGTGTCTTTTTCCTTTCTGTTAGTCTTTTCTTCCTACCAAAATTCACTAATCTTGAATGTTTATGAAATTGAGTTTCAGATGTCATACTTGACTCCTTTAAAGTTAAATTTTGTTTGTTACTGATTCAGTTGTAGATTATCTTTGCAATGAAAATTTTCACCAAAAACCTTCTTTCTATCTATGGAAAATACAATAAAACCAATTTTTATCACTATTATAAAGGATTTGATTTCAGTTTATTTTTTGGATAAAATATATAATTGATAATAGGAGAAGCATGAATTTTGTATACTGAATTTCTAAGCATCAATTGCAGAGTCATCAGATATTCTTAAGGGAAAATTAATAATAAAAAAAAAAACTTAATAATAGCAATGGCATAAAAATGGGAAATAGAGAAGATTCTGTGTTAGATATTTAGAGAAATTTCTACTAATTTCTGATAACTTTCCTTGAGTATATGACAACTATTTGGTGTGTGATGCTTACTTGGAAGACTTAACGATTTTTCTTTTTGGTAATTTTATATATAGATCCTTCTATTTTTATTGAAGAAGTAAAATATGATTTGGTTCATTTTTTAACCTGGCTTCAATTGTGTGTAAGAGAATATTTTAAAATTATTAGCCCCGTCTTCTCATTGTACTTTGAACCTACATTAAAAATAAAAAAAAACCCTGCAGTCTTTATTACAATGCCAACATTATTTTAATTCAACTGATACTTATTGTGGGTCTAACTTTGTGTCAGAAGTTATGGTAGGCATATTGCCTTTAAGCCTAGGTCTTATACAGCAGAAACACAGATAATTTTGAAATAGCACAGTGTGTGACATTATGATGTTATATGTTATGATGAAAATGACAGCTCACTATTCATAGTGAATATTTCTTTACTTTAATAAGTACTTTACTTTAAAATATTACTTTATTTTACTTTAAAATAGTTCTTTAATACTTTAAAAAGTATGACTTTAAGTAATAAAAAGTAATACTTTAATAAAAGTAATACTTTAATAAAAGTAATACTTTAGTAAGTACTTTAGTACTTGAAAAACGATGACTTTTTCTAATACTAATATGTATTGTGAAATATACACTAGAGCCCACATACGTGTGCTATTTCTGTTTCTCAGTCTGTTAACTCCAGAGTAACCATCCAGGAGCACAGATTGTTCTTGGAGCTCATTGTATCTCACAAAACCAAACAAATCCCCAAAGGGACTTTATAAATTATGAGCTTAGTAAAACACATTAAAAAAAACAAATCTGAGCTCCCTCTGTGTATCAGTCATATATCATCATGTTAAGACCCAACCAAAAATCTATTTAGATTAGGTTAATTTTCATATAATTTCATTAAATGCATTCAAAGGGAGAGTCCTTTCTACCTGATTTGGGAGTCTCAGGCTGTTGCTCAAGTGTCATAATTCATTTCATTAGGAATTTGTCCTTAAGGGAGAGGACAGTATCTTTTACAATCTGAATTCTGAAACAATGCTAGCAGGAAATTATTTCTGGAGACTTCTTATCATCTATCTGAGAGATTTGGATGCACTCAAGTGTGAAACTGTGGAACTTTTGCTCAACATGAAGCTACCTTGGAGATGATGTAGTGGCTGCAGAAGAGCCGGTATGTTGCCCTTATTCCAGAGGTACTAAACCCGCTCAGGTCAATCTGATGGGTGTAAAGCCATGACATGACCATACAATTAACCATAGCAGAAAATAAACAGTACACTAAAATTGCCTATTACTACAGCTGACAATGACGATAAAGTTTTAAGTTCCTACATTGACAGAGATGTGGCCTTACTTTTGATAGACAATTTAGTTCACTACTATGTAAACCATTAAAATATAAGTACAAAAAGATAGGAGCTTCAATTTTTGAGACAATAAAGTTGAATGCTTTGGAGAAACTAGAAAAGGTCAAATTGTTTTTTAAAAAAACACTGCCAAGTTATGTGTGGATAAGAATTATAAAAGAGAAAACAAAAATTAAATTGCATCACAATTGACCTAGTGTGGTTATGCAGAAAAGATGTTGCATAATTCTCATAAACCAATTCACATTCTTTTAATGTTTCTTGTATATCTGTTAATTCCTGAATATAATTTTTCATTTATTTTTCTAAGAGTATTAATAGATTTAAAATTTTTGTGTTTACATCTACTGTATTGGCAATTTCCTCTGAGCTATATTTTCCCATATTGTTTTGCTTTCTGTGTTTCATAATGGCTACTTTCCTTAAATATCTAATGCTTCTTTACCTTTAACAGAGGATCACTGAATACTTAATGGAAAATTCATGAGTATGGGGAGGGCTTGTTGGCTGTAGTCTTTCCTATTAGATGACCTTATTGGGTCTCTTGCAATGTGAAACAAAATGACTGTTTAGATCCCAAGAGAAGAAGCTTCTGGTCACCTTCCTGGAGGGAATAGACTGAAATGTCATTGGGAGAAGAAGGCTGGGCTGTATTTTCAATATAGGACTCCGGTCCTCAACTGTGCCTTGTGTTCCCTGTTTGAGAGACCCTCTCTGTTTTTTACCCTCTCCAGTGAGTGAATATCTAGGCTTCTACTTGAGGCCAGGAGAGGATCCAGAGGTCTGACTGGCAGATAGACTTTTAGCTAGTCTTCCTCTTTCAACTCTGCTTTCTCTAAACCTCACTTCCAGAGGCACCAAGAACCACCAGCTTCTTTATTAGTATTTCAGTGGTCTCACAGTACAAAATGGATTACTGATCTGCTGTCTCTCCATTGCTATGCTATGCTATGCTAAGTCGCTTCAGTCGTGTCCGACTCTGTGTGACCCCATAGACGGCAGCCCACCAGGCTCCCCTGTCCCTGGGATTCTCCAGGCAAGAACACTGGAGTGGGTTGCCATTTCCTTCTCCAATGCTAGCTTTGAGTTAATGTTCCTCCATTGGTCTGACCCTTACTATGAACTGGCTTGCGTTCCAAACTCCAAAATTTCATCATCGAAACTCTTTTCTTTCTTTCTGTGAATTTTCTCTGTCTTTTTATTGTGACTTTCAAGGGATTTTGGAAGGGACCAAAAGAGAATGAGGATTCAATCTGGTATTCTTAAGAAAAAACTTCCATGCATTCTTCAATGACCTCAGTCCGTCTTCTGTCACTAACACCTTCCAAGTTGTCAAATCCAATATCCCCTTTCCTGTCCTCATGTATCTCTGTAACATTTGAGATGATTGACTGAAACCTCATTTTTGACGTTTCTTGAAACATTCTTGAAACGTTCTTTTTTGTCTCTGGGCTTCTCTGTCTCCACAAGCTTATATCTGTAGTCCCATTGCTCTTCTCTAAACCGTCATATCTTACATGGATTTAGATGATCTCTTAACTAATTTCCCTAACTTTTTGTCATCCTGACCCAGGCTGTGCTGCTTTCTTGCCTCATCCATGACCAGGTTTCTCTGGCTCCTTGTGCTTCACGCACGGCAGCTGTCTCTTCTGTCTCAGGTCGAGCTTGTTCTTGTCTCCGAGCCATTTCTTCATCTGCATGCTCTTCACAGCAGTATCTTTTACATACGTCAAGTCTCAGATCAAATAACGTGTTCTCAGAAGAGATTACTTTTATAAAGTAACTCAGTCATGACTGCATCACCCTGTTTTTCCATTATTACATTTATGATTACCTGAAATTTACTGTCTTATTTTATGTGTGAACTTGCCATTTATCTCCACTAAGATGTCAGCTTCATGAGGGCAAGATAAGAAACAATGAAATTGCATTACATTTTAGGGAATGTGTACATCTTCTATGTGAAACAGCTCTGTATTTTTAAAGAATATTTTAAGCACAGAAGGGATGCCAGTTGGGGGAGGGCTATAAACATAAGAATGGAAGATGCAAACGATTAATAAAAAGAACAACAAAAAAGGTTTTTTGCTTGGACCGATGAAAATAGATACAAAATTAAAAAAAAATTCTGATAGGAAAATTATGGGTCTATGTATCATTTCTTCAAAAGATGTTTTACAGAGAACATAGATTTATTTATTTAAAAATAAAAGTACCAATTCACATAGTAAATTTATGAAATTCATTAACTAAATAGTTTATATATGTGGAGATTTTAGTAGATATAAAAAAAGTCAACAAAGCTGATGGTTGATAAATTCACAGTTGATAAGAAAAGGTAAGATGTTTGGCGTGTTGCCAAGCTTCCAGAGCGACACGAATGATGGCAGCATCTCACTAAACTTATCCCTTAAGTGCATCAGTCACAGACACATACTTCTTTGAACATTAGCTATGAGAGTATTTTTTTCTGTTTAACAATTTCTTAATTTCAAGATATTCCTTTAGAATCTCAGCTATCCATTGTGTGCATTATTATGGGAGGTGTCTTGATTTTTTCCCAATGAAATTTTGAAAATGTCTTCCATTTTAAAACAACATTGTGAAAAACATTTTTCTTTGGAAGTGTGAAAGGAATCCAAGGTGTTCTTAAAAAGGTACTTTTATTAAGTTTTTTTAAAGAAGAAGAAATAATTTCTACTTATTTGTAAAATTTTTATTATCTGGAAGGAGCATTATTCATTATTCTGTATTAGAGTGCTTTTATTATTTTATTTTTCCATTGACGTTCTTAACTCTGGATGATTTTGGTAGAAAAGAAATTTGTTGAAAGGGTACTGAGTAGTTCATAGAATCATTTATAACACTGGAGAAAACTAGAAAAATGGGAACGATAAAGCAAAGCATATAGCTTCGAAGCTAACATGCTGCAGAAGGTTGCTGGTGAGAATAGTTTCCACTGTTACCAAACACCAAACGAATGGTTTGCCCCTCTTAGTCACCTGGCATTGGCATTGCCCACTGCTGACACTGGCTACTAGACGACCCTCCTTCTACAGTTGTGAATGAATTCCCGGAGTTACTGCCAAAGCTGCCGCTGGGGTAAATTCCCATTACCAGTATCCAGCAATGGAATTTATGAAAGTGGGAATCTGGGTTTGGGGCTTCTGAAGAAGAAGGCTGACATTCACAGGAAGAGGAAAGGGAGTCCAGATGTCAAGGAGCTAAAAAAAAAAAGACAAATCACTTTAGAACAAATCCTAGGATTTGTAAACTATAACATGATTTATTTCCTTGCTATCTTTCGATTTAAAGAGTAAACAGCATATATTATGTATGAAAAGGTTTTCACTTAATCATATTGTGAGCATTCTCACACTGTCCTCTTTTCCTTGCCTATAAATTAGGTCAAGGATATTATATATATTTTTTTTATTTCTGTGTTATTAGAGTTAAATAGGAGAAGGCAATGGCACCCCACTCCAGTACTCTTGCCTGGAAAATCCCGTGGACGGAGGAGCCTGGTGGGCTGCAGTCCATGGGGTCGTGAAGAGTCGGACACGACTGAGCGACTTCACTTTCACTTTTCACTTTCCTGCATTGGAGAAGGAAATGGCAACTCACTCCAGTGTTCTTGCCTGGAGAATCCCAGGGACGGGGGAGCCTGGTGGGCTGCCGTCTATGGGGTCGCACAGGGTCAGACACGACTGAAGCGACTTAGTAGCAGCAGCAGAGTTAAATAATTTGTTTTCTACCAGCAGTGTTTTTTAGTTTGTTTTATAAAGTTAATTTTTTATTGAGATACAATTTATATATAATAAAATTCAGGGAGCTTTTGTTGTTCATCATAACATTTTTGAGATTCATCCATGAAACTTTATGTATCTGTAGGTTTGCCTTTTAATTACCAAATAATATGCCATGTATGAATACACCACACTTTGTTTATCCATCTTCCATTGATGGACATTTCAGTTGTTTTGACTTTTTGGCTGTTTTGAACAAGAGTACAATGGATATTCATGTACAAATATTTCTATGAATGTGTGGTTTTACTTCTTTTAGATAGATGCATAAGAATGGATTTATAGATTTGATGTACACTTAACTTTAAAAGATACTGTCAAGATACTGTTGTTTTTTATTATTTTATTTATTTGGCCATGCTGTATGGCTTGCAGGATCTTAGTTCCCTGAGCAAGAATTGAACTCAGGCCCACTGCAGTGGAAGTGTAGAGTCCTAACCACTGGACCACCAGGGAAGTCCCCAAGTGATTGTTTTTTAAATGGTTGTAATAGTTTTTATTCCCACAGGCAGTATATGAGAGCTCTTAGTGGCTCTGAGTCCTCACCAGCATTTAGTATTTGTAACCTTTATGATTGTAGGCATTCTAATGAATGTGGAAGGGTATCTTATGGTTTCAATTTTTATTTCTCTCATGAAGAGTTATTTTGAACACCTTTTCATGTTCATGTTAGACAGTCATATATCTTTTTTGTAAAATGTTAAGTCTTTTGAACATGTTTATTGGATAGATTTCTTTATTATTGATTTGTGGAAGATGTTCATGTATTATGAATAAAAATCCTTTGTTAGACATAATATGGTAAATATTTTCCCCCAGTCTGAATTTGTTTGTTTTCTTAATGATATGTTTTAATGTACAGAACTTCTTTTTATTGAAGTGTAATTTATCACACTTTATGTTTAGTGTTTTGTATGTTCTAAGAAATCTTTATCTGCTCCAAGGGTGTAAAATTGTATTTCCATTTCTTCTAGACACTTTATTGTCTTATCTTTTATTTTAGGTGAATAATTAACCTTGAAATACTTTTTATATATAGAGTGATGTACAAATTTGAGATTTATTTTTCATAAGGATATCTAGTTGTTCCACTATCATCTGTGAACTTTCTTTCCCCAAAGAATTGCACTGCTGTCCTTGTGTACAAATCAGTGCCCTCTGTGTATGTATCTATTTCTGGGCTCTCTAGTCTGTTTTATCTAGATCTACATGCCTTTCCTTACGGCCGTACTACACTATCTTGCCCCTTCATGGATCACAGCCTTGTCATGGCCAAGGGGCTTGAGTAACTCAATGAAGCTATGAGCCATGCCATGCAGGGCTACCCAAGACAGACAGATCATAGTGAAGAGTTCTGACAATACATAGTCCCCTGGAGGAGGACATGGCCTTGAGAACCCCATGACAGTATGAAAAGGCAAAAAGATATGACAACAGAAGATGAGCCCCCCAGATCAAAAGGTGTCTAACATGCTACTGGGAAAGAGCAGAGGGCAATTACTAATAGATCCAGGAAGAATGAAGCTGCTGGGCCAAAGTGGAAATGATGCTCGGTTGTGGATGTGTCTGATGGAAAAAGTAAATTCAGATGTTATAAAGAACAATATTGTAAGGCACCCTGGTGGCTCAGTGGTAAAGAATCCCCCTACCAATGCAGGAGACAAGGATTCGATCTCTGGTCCAGGAAGATCCTGGAAGCTGTGGAGCAATGAAGCTTATAGGCCAAAACTATTGCGCCTATGCTCTAGAGCTGCAACTACTGAGCCCCTGTGCCACAAACACTGAAGCCTGTGTGCCCTACAGCCCACGCTCTGCAGCAAGTGAAGCACAACAGAGAAGCCCTCACTCCTCACAATTAGAGAAAGCCCACACAGCAATGAAGACCCGGTATAGACAAACAAATTTTTCTTTCAAAGAACAATACTGCATAGGAACATGGAATGATAGGTCCATGAATCAAGGTAAATTGGACATGGTCAAGCAGATGATCAGATTGAACATCAACATCTGAGGGAACTAAAATGGACAGGAAAGGGTGAATTTAAATCAGATGACCATTATATTTACTACTGTGGACAAGAATCCCTTAGAAGAAATGGAGTAGCCTTCACAGTCAACAAGAGTCCGAAATACAGTACTTGGGTGCAACCTCAAAAGTGACAGAATGATCTTGGTTCGTTTACATGGCAAACCATTCAACGTCACGGTAATCCAACTCTACGCCCCAACCGCTGATGCTGAAGAAGCTGAAGTAGACTGGTTCAATAAAGACCTACAACACTTTCTAGAAAGTGAAAGTCGCTTAGTCGTGTCCAACTCTTTGCAACCCCATGGACTATACAGTCCATGGAATTCTCTAGGCCAGAATACTGGAGTGGGTAGCTTTTCCCTTCTCCAGGGGATCTTCCCAACCCAGTGATCAAACCCAGACCTCCTGCATTGTAGGCAGATTCTTTACTAGCTGAGCCACAAGGGAAGCCCAGGAATACTGGAGTGGGTAGCCTATCCCTTCTCCAGAGGATCTTCCCGATCCAGGAATTGAACCAGGATCTCCTGCACTGCAGGCGGACTCTTTGCCAATTGAGCTATCAGGGAAGCACTACACTTTTTAGAACTAACACCCAGAAAAGATATCCTTTACATCATAGGCAACTGGAATGCAAAAGTAGGAAGTCAAGAGATGCCTGGAATAGTGGACAATTTGGCCTCGGAGTACGAAATGAACTAGTCAAGAGAACATGCTGGTTATAGCAAACACCCTTTTCCAACAACCCAAGGGACAGCTCTACACATGGACATCACCAGATGGTTGATACTGAAATGAGATTGCAGCCAAAGATGGAACACCTCTATTCAGTCAGCAGAAACAAGATCTGGAGCTCACTGTGGCTCAGATCATCAGCTTCTTATTGCACAATTCAGCCTCAAATTAAAGAAAATAGGCAAAACCGCTATGCCATTCAAAGTGAAAAAAGTGAAAGTGAGAATCACTCAGTGGTGTCTGACTCTTTCCCACCCCATGGACTGCAGCCCACCAGGCTCCTCTGTCCATGGAATTCTCCAGGCCAGAATACTGGAGTGGGTAACCTTTCCCTTCTCCAGGGGATCTTCCCAATGCAGGGATCAAACCTAGGCTTCCTGCATTGCAGGCAGATTATTTACCAACTGAGCCACAAGGGAAGCCCAGGAATACTGGAGTAGGTAGCCTAACCCTTCTCCAGCAGATCTTCCCAACCCAGCCATTCAGGTATGACCTAAATCAAATCCCTTATGATTATACAGTGGAGGAGACATATTAATAGATTCAAGGGATTAGATCTAGTAGACAGAGTGCCTAAAGAACTCTAGACAGAGGTTCATAACATTGTACAGGAGGCAGTGATCAAAATCATCCCCAAAACAAAGAAATGCAAGAGGGCAAAGTGGTTGTCTGAGGAGACTTTACAAGTAGCAGAGGAATGAAGAGAAACAAAAGGCAAGGGAAAAAGGGAAAGACATACCCAACTGAATGCTGAGTTCCAGAAAATAGCAAGGAGAGATAAGAAGGCCTTCTTAAAGGCAAAGAAATAGAGGAAAACAATAGAATGGAAAGGACTAGAGATTTCTTCAAGAACATTGGAGATATCAAGGGAACATTTCATGCAAGGATGAGCACAATAAAGAAAAGAAATTGTAAGGACCTAACAGAAGCAGAAGAAATTAAGAAGAAGTGGCAAGAAATCACAGAACTATACAAGAAAGATCTTAATGACATGGATAACCACAATGGTATGGTTACTCACCTAAAACCAGCCGAGACTGTGAAGTCAAGTGGGCCTTAGGAAGCATTACTACGAACAAAACTAGTGGAGGTTACAGAATTGTGGCTGAACTATTTAAAATTCTAAAAAATGATGCAGTTAAAGTGTTGCACTCAATATGTCAGCAAATTTGGAAAACTGGAAAAAGTCAGTTTTCATTCCAGTGCCAAAGAAGGGCAATGCCAAGAAATGTTCAAACTATCATACAGTTGCACTCATTTCACATGCTAGTAAGGTTATGCTCAAAATCCTTCAAGCTAGGCTTTGGCAGTATATGAACTGAGGACTTCCAGATATACAAGCTGAATTTGGAAAAGGCAGAGGAACCAGAGATCAAATTGCCAACATTCATTGGATAATAGAGAAAGCAAAGGAATTCCAGAAAAACATCTTCTGCTTCACTGACTACACTAAAGCCTTGGACTCTGGGAATCACAACAAACTATGGAAATTGCTTAGAGATGGGAATACCAGACCACCTTACCTGTCTCCTGAGAAACCTGTGTGTGGGTCAAGAAACAACAGAACCAGACATGTAATATGGACTGGTTCAAAATTGGGAATGGAGTATGAAAAGGCTGTATGTTGTCACCCTGCTTATTTAAATTCTGTGCAGAGTTCATCATGCAAAATGCCAGGCTGGATGAAGCACTAACTGAAATCAAGATTCCTGGGAGAAATTTCAACCACCTCAGATATGCTGATGATACCACTCTAATGGCAGCAAGTGAAGAGGAACTAAAGAGCCTTTAGATGTAGGTAAAGAGGAGAGTAAAAAAGCTGACTTAACATTCAAAAAACGAAGATCATGGCATCTGGTCCCATCACTTCATGGCAAAATAGATGGGGAAACAATGGAAACAGTGACAAGAATTTATTTTCTTGAGCTCCAAAATCACTGCAGACAGTGACTGCAGCCATGAAATTAAAAGACGCTTGCTCCTTGGAGGAAAAGCTGTAACAAACATAGACAGCATATTAGAAGCAGAAACATCACTTTGCCAACAAAAGTGTGTATAGTCAAAGCTATTGTTTTTCCAGTAATCATGTGTGGATATAAGATTTGGACCATAAAGAAGGCTGAGCGCCAAAGAATTGGCGCTTTTGAATTGTGCTGGAGAAGACGGTTGAGAGTCCCTTGGACTGCAGGGAGATCAAACCAGTCAGTCCTAAATGAAATCAACCTTGAATATTCATTAGGAGGTCTGATGCTGAAACTCCAATACTTTGGCCACCTGATGTGAAGAGCCAACTCACTGGAAAAGACCCTGATGCTCGGAAAAATTGAGGGCAAGAAGAGAAGGGGACAACAGAGGATGAGATGATTGGATGGCATTACTGACTCGATGGACATGAGTCTGAGTAAACTCGGGGAGATTGTGAAGGACAGGGAAGCCTGGTGTGCTGCAATTCATGGAGCCGAAGAAACTAGTCTGTCACTGTTTCCAATTTTTCCCCATCTATTTGCCATGAAGTGATAGGACCAGATGCTGTGATCTTAGTTTTTTGAATGTTGAGTTTTCAGCCAGATTTTTCACTCTCCTCTTTTACCTTCATTAAGCTCTTTAGTTCCTCTTCCTTTCTGCCATTGTCTCATTTGCATACCTGAGGTTACTGATATTTCTCCCAACAATCTTGATTCCAGCTTGTGCTTCATTCAGCCTGGCATTTTGCATGTACTCTGCATACAAATTAAATAAACAGGGTGACAGTACACAGCCTCGTTGTATTCCTTCCCCAATTTGGAACCAGTCTGTTGTTCCATGTCCAGTTCTAACTGTTTCTTCTTGAGCTGCATACAGTTTTCTCAGGAGCCAGGTAAGATGGTCTGGTATTCCCTTGTCTTTAAGTATTTCCCACAGTTTGCTATGATCCACACAATCAAGGGCTTTAGTGTAGTCAGTGAAGTAGAAGTCGATGTTTTTCTGGAATACTCTTGCTTTTCCTATGATCCAACGGATGTTGGCAATTTGGTCCCTGTTTCATCTGCCTTTTCTAAATCCAACTTGTACATCTGCAAGTTCTCGGTTCATGTTCTCTTGAAGTTATTCTCAGTGGTGGTGAGGGCTGAGAAAAAAGGACACTCATAAGTTGCTGGGAGTGACATAATCTTCCTGAATGGCATTTCAGCAGTGTGTTAATTGCCTTAAAATTGTGCAAACCCTTTGACTCAACAATTCTATTTCTAGAAATCTGTCCTATAGTTAAAAAAAAAAAAGTGTTTTTTAACTTTTACTTTAAGAATATTTATTAGGATTTTGTTTAGTGAAGGATTAGAAAATTATAAATGCTTATTTGAAGAAGATTGTTGTGAATAAATTTTTGTATATCTATACTATGAAATAGTATATTTATATATAAATTTATATATATCATGTAAAAAATAATGAAAAATATTTGCACTTTTAAAATCATGGCTAGACCCTTCACAAATCCAATCTCTACCCTGTTAAAAATGCCCACTTTTCTGAGTTTTGGGTTTATTTTCCTTTGTTTATTATAATTCTACTACATATGTTTATAATTTTAGTATACTATATATACAAATACAAACATTAAACATTACTGCTTTTGAAGTGAATTTATTTAGATGGGAAGTATATTTAGGATATACTGGATTTTTAAAAATCCAATTAGAAATCTGCATATTCAGAATAATCTCATTTTTTGTGGAAAAAAATCTGGGAGGATATACAACATTGTTACTAGGTTGTAACAATTCTGGGTAGTGGGGTAATATCTGATAATCTAGATATCTTACTTTTACTAACTTATTTTATGGATTAGTTAAATCAGTAAAGGTGCTTATTGCATAGAAAACTATGGTTAGAAAGGATTATTTAAAAGGTAGTGTCCATTGAGGAAACCAGAATTGAAAGAGACACATGTACCCCAGTGTTCATCGGAGCACTGTTTATAATAGCCAGGACATGGAAGCAACCTATATGTCCATCAGCAGACGAATGGATAAGAAAGCTATGGTACATATACACAATGGGATATTACTCAGCTATTAAAAAGAATGCATTTGAATCAGTTCTAATGAGGTGGATGAAACTGGAGCCTATTATACACAGCAAAGTAAGTCAGAAAGAAAAACACCAATACAGTATATTAATGCATATATATGGAATTTAGAAAGATGGTAATGATGATCCCATATACAAGACAGCAAAAGAGACACAGCTGTAAAAAACAGACTGTTGGACTCTGTGGGAGAAGGCGAGAGTGGGATGATCTGAGAGAATAGCATTGAAACATGTATATTATTATATGTGAAATAGATCGCCAGTCCAGGTTTGATGCATGAGGTAGGGTGCTCAGAGCTGGTGCACTGGGATGACCCTGAGAGATGGGATGGGGAGGGAGGTGGGAGGGGGGTTCAGGATGGGGAACACATGTACACCCATGTCTGATTCATGTGAATGTATGGCAAAAACCCACAATATTGTAAAGTAATTAGCCTCCAATTAAAGAAATTAAAAAAAATAAATATATAAAAGTGTCATCCTTAGTACATTTTTCACTTCTAATTATTAAAGTAAAAACAACTACTAGTTGTCTTAGGAAAAGTAGAAGATGATTAAATTATACTTTTATTTACTTAGTACAACACACTCATGTTTGGTTTAGGCACAAATGAAGGCAATAATATTTTTGTGACCTTTATTTCACTTGCATCACTGTGGAAAGGTTTCCTTACCCCTGTAAAAGACAGTAAGGAAATACCTGCATAAAATGTGAGAATGCAGAGAGAATTCACAGAAGCACTTTAACCAGACGCCCAATCCCCTATTCTTGATAAGGTTAGGGTAGTGAGACCATACATTCTGCCTTATATTTATCAAGTCTTGGTATCTGGTTTCAAAGAAATTTGTACACATCAGTAAGTTAGACATTAGGTGACTTATTAAAACGAGTAAGATATGATCTATTGCCTCAAGGAGTGTCCAGTTCAGCGAGGAAGTGGACCACTGATCAGCTGATTACAGTTAAGGTAGAAGTTGGGGATAGAGATGAGCACAGAGTGCAAAGAGAGGTAGAGGGGTGACCTTGTTCACAACAACGGGCATGTGGGTGTCAGGGAAGTTTTCTGGAAGATATTTCTGGGAGCTTTACTTTGAAGGGCCACCTAGATTTAGCCAGATTGACTGTCCTTCAGCTTCCCGCAGTAACCTGGCATTTACTCTTTGAATTAAGCATCTTTCACCCAGTCTTGAGAGCAGGAGGTGGGCCACAGTGAACTTAGAAACAGAGAAGGCAGAGCTCATCCCCCTCCTGACTCTTTTTCTGCCAGACCTACTGGACTCTCACCCCACATGCCCTAGCTTTGGCAGTCCCTCCCTCCCAGTCTATTTTGCTCTGCTTCCTGATTAGTGAGCTTTGTAAGTTCACAGGGAAACTGAAGGCATGCTATGACAGAGGTCCTCTTTAGCTCATTTTCTGCTGGCAGATATCCTCTATCAGAAGCAATATTGATCTTTTTCTTACACAGATAGGTTTGTGATTGTTACTGAGTTTTTAAAACCTAGAGTATGTGTTGTTAGAAATCACATTTAGTGAAAAATCTGAAGAATAGCAAGTCAATGACTGACATGAAAATCGGTGTTGACTGAGAATGTGGAAGTATGGGGCTGTGATTGGGAGGGAACACACAGGACTGCCTAAGGTCCATTCCATCAGTGTTTCTTAAGGTGGGTGCTCAGGTGTTCATTCTTCTTGAAAATGAAGATTTATATTTCATACAGTCTTCTGTATTTATGAAGCATTTTATAATTAAAAGAAAAAATAGTTAAGTAAAGAAGGAAGGAGGGTGAGTATGGTGAAGAGTTGGGGGTGGTGGTGGAGGTGAAATACACATCACGAGGAGGGTCCACTTTGTCCCTAAAATGGCCCTCTTGTCTCTCACATGCCCTAAAGCATTAATGATAAATACTTATCTGTATAAGAGGCTTTGCTAAGCAAAATGCTCAGTGAATTGGATGTGGAACTTAGAATACTTCAGAAGGGCCTACCGGATATGAACGCTGTAGAGCCAAAGCACTGAACAGATGCAGCATAAAAGGATTTGCATTACGTTCCAACCACAGAGCAAGTGCATTTAATGGAGTTATAAGGGAACCATGGGAATTGTGTGTTTATATAAAGTAGAGTTCAAAGGGAGTTGCCAGGGTTTCAGTTGGGAAAGGGTTTGTGGAGGAGGCAGGATTGCTGGAGCCATTTAATAGAAGCAGGAGAGTTTGAACTGGAGGGAAGAAAATGTTTCAGGCTTTGAATTATTTGTGGTCCTGTTGCTGTTTTGACTATTAGGGGAGCAGGAACTGCCTGCATGGTGATCTCCCCAGGCCTGCAATGGATTGTCCAGGAATGCTCCACTGTGGCTTCCACTCCTCTCTGGCAGTCCTTTCCCCAAACCACAAAACCCAAATGAATGTGCTTTTCTTCTAAATAGGCATGACTTTGAATATGAAACCAAAATTTTTGGTTTGAGAAGAGTCAACATTTTGATGGCATTTATATTTCTGGTGTTTATTTTTCAAGTGCAGCAGTAAAGATAAACTATCCTCCTCCATCTGCGCTTACATCTTTCTATAGTTAGCCGAAAAGTGGTGCTCATCTTGTTTATCACCCATTTTTGTCTGCTTGGTGTTTACTTTTAGATCTCTTTCTCAACAATGGGAGCATGTCCGCTCCTTGGCATTCAGATTCATGTTGTGATGGGAGAAGAGAAAATGTTACCAAAGACCTTATGAGTCAGTGTTCCAGAACATGATTTCAGCATCCTCTAATCTAACTCTGTTTTCTGCTTCTTTCTTTATGCTCTTGTCCCTTTTCATCATCCTTCCTCCTCCCCCATGTCCCAAGGTCTTCTCGTTCTTCTACCCTCACTCTAGCAAAAGGCTTCATATTTAGGAAGACTGATCAAAGTTCCTCGAAGAGAAGGCTTGAGATAATATATCACTCCCACCCTGTTGTACATCACAGGAAATTTTGCCTATATTGACTAGAGGGTGAAGGACATACTTATATGTCCTTTGGAAGGAATGATGCTAAAGCTGAAACTCCAGTACTTTGGCCACCTCATGTGAAGAGTTGACTCATTGGAAAAGACTCTGATGCTGGGAGCGATTGGGGGCAAGAGGAGAAGGGGACGACAGAGGATGAGATGGCTGGATGGCATCACTGACTCAATGGACGTGAGTCTGAGTGAACTCCAGGAGTTGGTGATGGACAGGGAATCCTGGCGTGCTGCAATTCATGGGGTCGCAAAGAGTCGGACACGACTGAGCGACTGATCTGATCTGATAAAGAGTAGTTTAAATTACTGCTTCCCAGATGCTGCTAGTGGTAAAGAATCTGCCTGCCAATGAAGGAGACTCAAGAGATTATGGTTTGATCCTTAGGTTGGGAAGATCACCTGGAGGAGGCGATGGCAACCCACTTCAGTATTCTTGCCTGGAAAATTTCATGGATAGTGGAGCCTGGGAGTTTACAATCCATAGAGCCACAGAGTCAGATACGACTGAGCAGAGCACTGCTTACAGTTGGCCCTGATAAAGGAGTCAGTTTACTTGTTTTTGATAGAAATTTTATCCACTCATGGTAGAGGTATGATGGAATAATTTTTATATGCTCTATGTAGAAAATAACATTAAAATATCGTCATAGGGCTATAGCATGCAGCTAAAACATGCAGGAAAATATAGAGGCATATTCACTAAAACTTATTTATTGATTTTATGACATGATATTGTCAGCTTTTAAAAATTGGTCTTATTTGTTGAGATTTAAATTCTCTCTATAGATATTTATCTTTGCACTCTATGTTCATAATTTTAAGTTTTATTTTCATAACAAGAAACCCCCAAATTGTAAAAGCTTCCGCCTTCACAATACTTGCATCTGCCCCTGATGCTCAGGGAAATGAACAATTGCAAATGTGAAAGCTGAACAGGTTAAGCTTTAATAAGGAAATTTATTTCCATATCCACATAGGAAGATGAAACATTGCTTCTCTTATGCTGTATTTATGATGTTTCTGATTCTGCTTTCTAACCCATCAAAAACATAAAAAATTGTTTCCTGCTATTGTGTACAACCATCTTTCCAAATAGTCAAATTCATGTTACACTTACTCTTTAGAGCACCAGCCACCCTAATTCTGAACTGTGCTTTTTGATTTACTGGAAACCAGCCCAGTGGGCATTGCCCTTGTGTACCCATTTTGATATAGTGCTTCCATGAACTGATATTTAATGAATATTTAATAGAGTGTGTTCAGCTAAATTAGGTCAGCAGCTAAGGTGGTAGGGGAGCGGTATTTTTTTTTTTTAAATGCTGGAGCAGCTTCAGATATCAAAGCACATTAGAAAACGGAGACCTTGACAGAGTAAACAATAGGGATTGCCCTCTTCCCTCCCCTCCCCTCCTCCCCACCTTTGCCAGAGGACTCAGGAGCTGCTTCAAATTCCTGAAACATCTAAGAGGTATTTCAGTCAGTAGAAGCTTGGGCCTAATGCTGATGTGAAAACACAGGGAGAGAGGAGTTATAACCCTTCAGCCTGAATGCTTTGGAGGGTGTGGGGACTCACCGAGTTAGCAGAGTGGATACAAATTGTTGTAGAACATCGGAGGATTTAGTGGTGACTTGGCATTGGTTCTGCAACTTGCATTCAAACGGTTCAGGAGGAAAAATGAGAGATAAAGCAAAGATGATGAAAGTTCACACTGGGAAGACTAGATGAACGGTACATGGAAATTTTCTGTACCACTCTTGAAATTTTTTGTACATCTGAAATTATGTAAAAATAAAAAGTTAAAAAATGACAGCTACAATAAACTAAAAACTGAAGAAGACAATAAAAAAGCACTATGGGTCACCATTTTCAGCCTACCTTTTTCCTTAGTATAATGAAAACACTGACACAAACAATTTAAATAAAGGATTGGATCCATCTCTATGGCATACATTACAGAAAGCTGGGCACCACTGTTTTGGTAATAAATTATTTTAAATGCTACCACCCTGACAGAATTGGGACTCTGTGAATGAAAGGAATTTGAGTCTTTTAGGACTTGACAGAGGATTTCACATTTCAATCTACATAGATACTATAAGCCGTGTTACCCCTCAAGTTTTTTGAAAAGTGGGATAAAGTTAGAGGTCCTAAGCATTCCAGCCTGTTATCCTGATTTCATTGTTGTTATCATCATTTTTCACTGTTTTATATTCCCTAACTAGTTGTGTGTATATATATATATAAATAATATATATAATTTTATATAAAATTATATTATACATATATAATATAAAACTGTTATGTAAAACAGGTGAATATTTTAACACTAGCCCCACCAAGGCTTCCCTGGTGGGGCTAGTGGTAAAGAATTCATCTGCCAATGCAGGAGACATAAGAGATATGGATGCAATCTCTGGGTGGGGAAGATACCCAGGAGTAGGAAATGGCAAACTGCTCCAGTACTCTTGCCAGGAGAATCTCATGGATAGATGAGCCTAGCGGGCCGCAGTTCATGGGGTCACAGAGTCAGACACGACTGAGTTTCTGAGGAGCATATATATATGTGTAATTTGTCTTGGGTTATAGCCTTTATAAAACAAAGTAGGTGCCATTGATAAACTTAGCTGAAGGTTTTGCACTGTGCTAGAGGAACGAAAGTTCTGTTCACTAAGTGGAGGAGAGCTTTGACTGGGGTAAGGCCAGCCAGTCTGTTGTGTGGCTCTGAGGACAATACTGGCCAAAGAAGAGGGGTATAAAAAAGCAAAGAAAGATGCAAAACCACTTTCCTTATGGTGTCCCTGCATTCAGAAAAAGAAGAGGAAACACTTTTCCTTTGTTTCCTCTTTTTTCACCTCCTCTGCCTTCCTCCTTCCTTTTCTCCATGACCTTCTATTTCCAGAACTTCAGATAGGTCTCCTCTACTGTTCTTCTGCTGTGTTATTTTAAATAGACATTTAATATGCTACAAAATTTAAAAGTGTTAACAATTTTCACCATTTACTACATCTCCTAAAAGATATTTATGTGTTTCTAAGCAACTACTTTTGGAGAAGGAAATAGCAACCCACTCCAGTGTTCTTGCCTGGAGAATCCCAGGGATGGGGGAGCCTGGTGGGCTGCCGTCTATGGGGTCGCACGGAGTCGGACACGACTGAAGCAACTTAGCAGCAGCAGCAAGCAACTACTTTAGTGGTAACTTTAGGAACAAAGACTGTAAACTAAGAAATACATTGTGCAGTTTTACTTTTGAATTAAAACAACTTTTCAGTTTTGTACATACTCAGGTACAGCGATGAAGAGGAAACCTGACCTAGCTGGGATATTGGGACTCTTAAGTTTCATGTTCTAGTGAAACAGCTTTATCTATTCTTATTGAACTATAGTTGGTTTACAATATTATATTAGTTTCAAGTGTACAACATAGTGACTCAGTATTTTTATAGGTTACACTCCATTTATAAGTATTATAAAATATTGGCTGTATTCCCTGTGCTCTACAATACACCCTTGTATCTTGTTTATTTTGTACCTCTTAATCCTCTAAGCCTATCTTGCCCCTCCCTCATCTCTCTTCTCACTGATAACTGCTAGTTTGTTCTCTATATCTGTAAATCTATTTTGTAATATTTATCCATTTGTTTTATTTTTTAAATTCTTCATATAAATGATATCATACAATATTTGTCTTTGGTAGTGCCTCAAAAAGGTTTATGTAGGTTATTACATGATCCAACAAGTCTACTCCTGGTTATATACCAAATAGAATTTAAAACATATTTTAACACACACACACACAAATTGGCTCACAAATGTTCATAGTAATATTTTTCTTATTAACTAAAAAGTAGAAACAACCCAAATATCTATACACTGGTATGATATACCCATACAATGGAATGTTATTCAAACAAAAAGAAATGAGATCCTGATATATTCTACAACATGGATGAACCTTAAAACCATTAAACTTAGTGAGAGAAGCCAACCATAAAAGATCACTCATTGGATGCTCAATTTGCATGAAATAGACATATCCATAGAGAGAAAAAATTGATTAGTTGTTGCCAGGGGCTGGGGAAGTAGAGGGAGAATGGGGAGTGTCTATTAATGGTTAAAGGGTTTGTTTTATGAGTAATGAAAATGTTCTGGAATTAAATAGTGGTGATTGTGGTACAGCTTTGTGAATATATTAAAAAAATAACTTTTAAATGGTACATTTTATGATATGTGAATTGTATCTCAAAATGAAACATGTTTTTAAAAGCTGTTACTCTACTGAGATGTAAACATTGAGGTTGCTATCTATTAATCAAGGAACTGAGAAGATTTTAATTATTGAACAAGGAAAATCCAGGGGCCTGACTTGGATTAAACATCTTTAGTTATCTATTCCTGCCTCACTATTACTTTAGAGAGTATCCATCGCCCCAGAGCTAACTAGATCCTCATCTTGAGGAAGAAATAGACCAATGGCAGTCTTTATCATGATCCCTACAGAGCACCTGTATGGATTCCACAAGACTTAGAGGCCAACACTCATCTGATGCTGGACAGCTCAGGAAGGGGCAGGATTTGACCTTGATTGAGTCTTAACATTCAAGAATAAGGAAGAGGAAGTGAGAAATACAGGTGCCAAGACAGTGAAACAGCAAATACAGGGCTTCTTCGGGGGTGGGAAATGTGTCTTCTAGTTTGCTCATCCATAGGAGTAAGGATATAGGAATACTGGTAAAATGCAGAAAAGGTTGTGTTAGATTGAGGAGTTACACCTTGAATGCCAGGTTTCAGAGACAGAATCAAGCTAAGAGAATTCCACTTGTGCCCTGGACTTTCTATAGGTCAATGAGTGAAGTTAGATAATTTACTTCACTCTTTGTGCTGAAGGTTATTTTTCTATAATGGGAGATACTGAAATTGATTTCTACAGTGTTTTATTTGGGTTAATTCTGTATTTGTTTCCTATTACTGCTATAACAAATTAGCACAAACTTAGTTGCTTAAAACAACATAAACTTGTTATTTTATAGTTCTAGAAGTCAGAAGTCTAAAATCAAGACATTACAGAGCAGCATTCCTTCTGGAGGTTTTAGGAGACAATTTGAGAAACTGTTTCCTTGCTTCTTCCAGCTTCTAGAGGTCATCTGCATTTCTTACCTCATGGTCCTGCCTCTATTTTCAACGTGCCTCATTCCAACCTCTGGTCCCATTGCCACATCTCCTTTTTAAACTTTGACACTCTTGCCTCTGTCTTATAAAGGTCCTTGTAGTTACATTAAACCCCCAAACCTGAGGCTTCTCTGGTGGCTCAGATGGTAAAGAATCTGCCTGAAATGCAGGAGACCTGGGTTTGATCCCTGGGTTGGTAAGATCCCCTGGAGAGGGCATGGCAACCCACTCCAGTATTCTTGCCTGGAGAATCTCCATGGACAGAGGAACCTGGTGGGCTCTCCATGGAGTCACAAAGAGTTGGACATGACTGAGCAACTTTCGCTTAAGATATACAGATTTCAAATGGGTTCCATTCTAGATCTTAAGGAGTGGGGTCCAGGAATATGCATTTTAAACAAACTTTTCCAAGTTTGAGAATCCCTACTATGAGAAAAGACATGTCACTCAAAATTTTTGTGGATAAGTACAGGAGTGAGATTTTAACATAAACTTGAGCTTTTTAAAATCATGTGACAGTTAAGCTCTGTTAAGGGCTACTTAAGTATTGGTCTACATTTGCTCTTTTTTTTTTGTAACAGAAAATTCTGCAAATAATTTGGATCAAAAAATGGAAAACAAAAGCAAATAGTTCGGGTGTGAAAGTGAGGGAAACCTGTTTCTGTAATCTGTGAATCACCCTAATTACTAAACTCCTTTGCTCGTTGGGGGAATTCCGCTTTAACATACCTGCTTTTGATACTGGAAGCTCAGCTTCTCTGTGCACTGGTGCCGAGTCAGATCTTGGAATTTTGAGTGAAGCAGAAAAGGATAGTCATATTGCTTTGCCAGCAAAGGCAACCACAATGGGCTAATGCCCTCAAGACTCTGTCCCCAACTTGGGGAAGATAGTGAGAAGTTTTCTAGTAATTGTTCAGAGACAGCATGATCACCTTGTTGACATTCTTCTGATGGGTTGGTAGTAAGTAGAAATCAACGTCATCAACCTTCACATCTAATTGGTCTGGGGTCTTCATACTTGTGGGCAGCGTACCATCATTAATCATAAACTTCTCCCATCTGGCAGTGGTTTCAGTCTCTACAAAATAGCTCAAAGATATTGTTGTGTGTATCCAGTGATGGGGAAACAGGACCTTGGTTCAAGGCTGCTCCTGACTGTTTCTCTCTGGTCTCACATCCTCTCCCTTCACTAATTAACAACTGCTTGTATCTGCCCAGTGGAACTCAGAGAAGGCCATGGAGGCTGAATGAAGGTTGTTTCCTATAACCAAAGACATGGTGGACAAGAAAGGCCTTGTTCCAGGAGCCCCACTATGCCCTGCATAGTACCACGTTCCCATGGCATAACCTGCCAGGAGAGAAGCCTTTTGAACCCTGATGCAAGGATTCAAAGTGACTGACTTAGGGCATCTTAGATGGGTCCAGCTTGGGAAGTAGCTAATAGTTGCAGTCATTATAGTGGTGTTTATATACATATATATATATGTAAAAAATATTATCTATATAACATTTTATTTATTTATTTTTGCGTGTGCTGGGTCTTCATTGCTGTGCAGGCTTTTATCTAGTTGCCGTGAGTGGGGGCTATTCTCTAGTTGCAATGTGTGGGTTTCTTCATCGCTGTGGCTTTGGTTGTCGTGGAGCATGGGCTGTAAGGTGCACGGTTTTCAGTAGTTGTGGTTCCCGGGCTCTAGAGCACAGGCTCAATAATTGTGGCACACAGGCTTAGTTGCTCCAGGACACATGGGATCTTCCTGGACCAGGAATCAAATCCATGTTTCCTGCATTGGCAAATAAATTCTTTACCACTGAGTCACCAGGGAAGCCCCCATTCTAGTGTTTTTAAAACTGGAGTACAGTTAAGAATTCTCTTTTTGCTTGTGTGCAAAGCTCATTCAATATGTTTAAACTCATGGCACCCACTTTAGTGATAATTAAGAGTTGGAAGAGAGTATAGAAACATTCTAATAATATTTAGTAGAAAGAGCTTGAGCTTTGGAGACAGACTTGGGTTGGAAGGACATTTGGTTTTTCCAATTACTTGCTGGGAAATCTTAACTACTTAACCCTTCTAAGCTTCAGTTTCCTCTTCTGTATATTATGCATAATAAATCTTGACTTGTGGACTTGTTAAAAGGAATAAATGAGACTTAAATAAAGTCTCTGTCATGTTAGTTCACACATAGTAAATATTATTATCTCCCTTTTTATACAGAGGAGAAATTCTTAGCAAAAACCCCTCTGTTGTGTGTCTTCCCTAAATAATACAGTTGACTAGCCTAAACTCTGAGGGTAGAACTGACGGCTTTTAGTTGGAACCTAGTTCTTTGCAGAATCACAGTAATGTGGCTAATATAGTAATTAGAAACAGTAACAATTTTCCTGTTATAAAGGGGTGCTTCTAGCTGACTATTACCTGTAATGGCCCAAATCATCGTATTTCCTTTTACTCCTCTTTCTTTGGCTACATAATTAAATTTACAAGCAACGAGGAGGTCAGTACAGGGCAGGGCACAGCTTATGTGGCAGTAGCAATAAAATGCTTTAGAGCAGATAATTCACTACTTCAAATGAGAAGGAGATGCTGAGGATGGTTACTCTCTGGCCAGCTGTAGGTGGTACAACTCCATGGACTTAAATATGATTCTAGAACCACGCTGTTCAGTGTAATCGTACCTAGCGATATGAAGCTATTTGAAATAAAATTAAAATGAACTAAAATTAAGTAATTTTTAAAAACTTGGTGACTCAGTTGTACTGGTCACATTTCAAGTGCTGAGAAGTCACATGTGATCAGTGACCGCTGTATTGAATGGCATAGAGCATTTTCATCATCAGCATTGTGTTAGAGCACCTATATG
Organism: Bison bison bison; assembly: GCF_000754665.1. NCBI lineage: Eukaryota > Metazoa > Chordata > Mammalia > Artiodactyla > Bovidae > Bison > Bison bison. The sequence continues at coordinate 3,456,076 of NW_011495014.1, forward strand.
TTAAGGTTGCTCAATTAAGAATTGTTAATTATTCAACTATATATTGGGGAAAAGGGTGGGCTGTGCTATGAGAATAAGCTGAGAGGAAGAGTACAGGAAGAAAGAGAAAATAGAGTTTGTCTTTCTGGATTGACATCCGGTAATTGACAGTTGAAGCGAGAATAAACCATCCCTTAGGACAGGAAGCAGAAACACCCTGGCTAAAGAGTTCATTATGCTTAAGTCTGAAAGGCTGGGGATGGTACGTCTGATACAAAGGTCTGGCAGTCAGTGCGCCTACTAGGCTCCCAGTGGGTTCCTGCTGGCAGCTGTCACCATGACAACGCTCAAGATGAAGGCTGAAGCCCTGAAAGTAGCTGCTCTCACTCGGTTGCCCCACACCTCACACTTACGCTGAGTGGCCTTAACCACAGTCTAATCAATCAATCACTGTGAAATCCCCAGAGAGCTCAATTTAAGTACAATTTATTGCAGTAAAAAGTAAGACTTGGAAAAAATTTCAGGCATTAAATCTAATCAGCAAATGTAATGTTCAGCCTCTTTCTGTTAAAAAATCAAAACATAAATTTCATGGTATGCTTGTTGCTGTATTTGATCCTTAGGTAAGAAGTGGTGTCCCTTTTCCTTGCATTAAGATGACATTTCTCATTCAGGCTAACTGTGGTAGTTATTGGTACTGTTCAGCGTTTGCTTTCTTTCCAAGCACTTAGTAGGATATCATTACCAAGCCCCTTTGTTTCTATGAAAGATTAAATTATCTTTGTTGGAAGTCAATTAAGATAATAGGAAGTAAAATGCAATTCTATTTCTGTCCATGTGATTTATTTTGGTCAATGCAATGGTCCTGGAACTAATATGTGACTTCCAGCCAGAAATCTTTAAGAATCAGTACATAATTAACCACCTTTTTCCTGCTGCCTGCAATGTTTCAGATGCTAGAAGTTTCCATGGCTCCATGGAACCTGCTGAGGGCAGCTTGGAGCAGAGTACCCTCCCCCCCATTAAAGATGGACCTGAAGTGAGACCAGGTTTCAAACCAATGAGATTTAGAAGCTTGTTTGATGCTAAACATAAAATATTTTCAAATCTCTTGGCTAAAACAGTGGATATGCAAAAATTTAAAAAAGAAGAGTGAAAAATCTAATAAGAATGAACAATTTCAATGTAAACTGTCCATCTCAAGAGTACCCAATCTATTACTGGTCAGTGTAAATGAAAAAAATCACTTTAATAGTGTGATTACTTCCATGCCAATATCATTTATCTTACCAGCAAAATTTATTAGTCTTGGTTTAAAGTAAAAAATTAGCCTTGCACTAGCAACTGAATTTCTCTATTCATACTCCTTGATGAAAAAATCCACACAAAGACATCTGATGATACCTATATATAGATGCTGCATGCTTAGTCGGTTCAGTTCTGTCCCACTCTTTGCGACCCCATGGAGTGTAGACCACCAGGCTTCTCTGTCCATAGGATTCTCCAGGCAAGAATACTGAGGTGGGTTGCTATTTCCTCCTCCAGGATATATAGATACTGAATTAAAAATTTTAATTTAATGTATAGATATTTAATTTTTAAAATAAAATACTCCAGTCCTTATGTTTAAATAAAAAAAAAAAACACATATGCAGCCTATGGGAAAGGTAGGTGATATATAGTTAGTACATTATTTAACCTTTTGAAGATTATTTGGGGGGAAATCCTGGGGAATAATGTGGAAAACATATATTTTATTTTTACTATTTTAGACACAGTTGTTTAAGTTTACCAGCTCATTCATGAAGTAATGTAGTTGATTTTGAATGATTTATGGATGTTTCAAAATGCCAAATAGATTTGTAATGTGTTAATACTTGCCACAAAGTTATAGTCCAAATAATAAAGCGAAAAAAAAAAATTCAAGATTGTTTTGAACAATGACAGCCTCCTTATGGGGCTTCTCATGTGGTGCAGTGGTTAAGAATCCACCTGCAACGCAGGAGATGTGGGTTCCATTCTGGATTGGGAACATTCCCTGGAGGAAGAAATGGCAACTTACTTCCGCATGTTTGCCTGGAAAATCCCATGGACAGAGGAGCCTGGTGGGCTATAATCCATGGTATCGCAGAGGAGTCGGACATGACTTAGCGACTGAATAACAACAACAACCAAACCTCCTCATTTTAAGCATATAGTCTTCAAAAAATGCAACTCATTTATGTATATCAATTCTGTCGTGTGTGTGTACTTGTGTGTGCACCTCATCCATCACCTCAAATAGTTTTTATTTAACTATCACTACAGATGGTGACTGCAGTCATGAAATTAAAAGACGCTTACTCCTTGGAAGGAAAGTTATGTCCAACCTAGATAGCATATTCAAAAGCAGACAAACATTACTTTGCCAACAAAGGTTCGTCTAGTGAAGGCTATGGTTTTTCCTGTGGTCAGGTATGGATGTGAGAGTTGGACTGTGAAGAATGCTGAGTGCCAAAGAACTGATGCTTTTGAACTGTGGTGTTGGAGAAGACTCTTGAGAGTCCCTTGGACTGCAAGGAGATCCAACCAGTCCATTCTGAAGGAGATCAGCCCTGGGATTTCTTTGCAAGGAATGATGCTGAAGCTGAAACTCCAGTACTTTGGCCACCTCATGTGAAGAGTTGACTCATTGGAAAAGACTCTGATGCTGGGAGGGATTGGGGGCAGGAGGAGAAGGGGACGACAGAGGCTGGATGGCATCACCAACTCGATGGACGTGAGTCTCAGTGAACTCCGAGAGTTGGTGATGGACAGGGAGGCCTGGCATACTGCGATTCATGGGGTCGCAAAGAGTCGGACACGACTGAGTGACTGATCTGATCTGATCTGATCTGATAAAAGTTTAAAAATGAAAATGTTAAAAGCAATTGTATTCCTTTATAATCACAAATCCTAACATTGGACTCTAGACGTCCACTGGGGATCATTAATATAAAAAACAAAGAATGATTCTGATGTATTTTATAAATACCATGGCTGAAATTTCTCCTTTTATCTTGATCCTCAGAAAATAAATCTCCTTTATCAGAACTTTTTTTTTTTTTCCAATGCAATTAACTTAGAAGTTAATGAGGATGCTTTGGCAGTGTGTGTGCTCCCTCTTCTCTTTAGAACAGGATCTAGGACGTTCTGCCTGTTGGCCAGTAAGGGGAGCCATCACAAAGTAATTACGAACACATTACATTTCCTCCTAGAATGAACGTTTGTGAGGATTTTTCTAATGTCCGTCTTGCTCTTCAGGGAATTTTCTAGGTCATCACTGACCACGCTTTGTGAGCTCCCAGGCTGTCATAGTGGGGGGCCATCAGATAGTAAATGCTGTAGAAATGCTCAGCTGCTGTGCTGTTTCTTTGGAATCCTTCTTTCTCCATGTCCCACGCTGTTAGAAAAAGCTTCTATTACCTAGGAACCAGGCCAAAGGCTCTGATCTGAGTCCTGCTGTTTTAATGCCTGCCCCTACTCAGGTCTCTTTATCAACTCCTCTCACTCTCCAATAATAAATGTAAATTGCATGTTTCTTTCAAGTCCACCTACCCACGTCTTTCAGGAAAAGCCATTTGTCTCCATGCACCTGGAGCTAATTCTCACTTCTAGCATCTTATCCACTGAGCCAACCTCCTGCCCTGCTGCCTTCTCCCAGACTCCCCTCAATGTTATTTTACTTCTTCTGGAGGCCTGAGTGCATGTGTTTTCAGGTTGGCCCAGAATGAAAGAATTCAAGCACTGAATATTCCCGGTATGGTATTTCTCCACATTTGTTTCTGATAACTCAAGAGACGAGGTAGAGCGTTTGAGTATGTGGCACCTAGCCAAACATAGATGTTTCAAGAAAAGTCAATAATGCATATTACAAACATGTTTTGGTGACCAAACACAGCCTCCCAGCTATAGGTCTCCCCTAGAAAAGTGAAGCAATTATCTCAATCAGTCAAGTGAAAAGGTCCATTTATGCTTCAATTCTCTGGCTAATTCAGGCAAAAGTAAAATTTTCATCTGAATGATCCCAGTAATTGGCTTGCTGCTCTGCTTTACTAGTGAAAGCTTGACAAAGAGGCAGAGGCTGTTCCATACTGACAGGGAGGTGCTGATCATAGGGAACTTGTGCAGAGAAAACGCTTATAAGAAAGCACATTAGCAGTGGAGACTTTGTCGAGAAATTTCAACAAAGGTAGCTCCTAATCATAGATTATTAGATGAACCTTAGAATTCAGTCTTTCTTTTCTTTCCTTGTCACCGGTTACCCCTCTTCCAGTGTTTCCTGACTAGAGCAAGCATACATCTAGACACAAATGAGGAAATCTATGTATTCTCCTTCCTCTCCCTTCTTCTTCACTCAGTCTTTGACATATATTTTGATGTAGTTGCCACCTGTCTGTTCTCATGGCCACTGTCTTAGTTCAGGTGAATGTTTGTACTTGGCTTGAGCATTTACTCATTTGATGGTGATTTTCTGAGGCTCTCCTCATATGCAACCACAATGCCAGTTACTGCAAATACCATGATGAGCAAGACCCGGGTCCATCGATCATGGCTACTCTTAATTGGTTTTCTGCTTCCTGTCTTGTACATCTCCCCTAATCCATTCTATTTTGCTGTCAGACTTACTTTTCTAAAACTCCAAGTGAAATAAAACTCACTACTGCTTTATAGCCAAAGTCCTAAGTATGACAAAGACCTTGATAAGCTGGTGTTGACTTTATGTTCATTCTCCCTTCTGCCACTCCCTTGTGGTCTTATGTTTGGTGAACTTGAACTTGGCACAGTTGCCTTGACTGGAAACACCCCTTCACTCCTTCATCTGGCTGACTTATACCTGCACTGCTTTATTACTTGGTTTTAATTATTACAATTACTTTCTGTATATTATGAAAACTTCTGCCTGGGTTTTAGGAAGCATAACTTCCCTGGTGGCTGAGATGGTAAAGCATCTGCCTACAACATGGGAGACCCGGGTTCGATCCCTGGGTTGGGAAGATCCCCTGGAGAAGGAAATGGCAACCCACTCCAGTGTTCTTGCCTGGAGAATCCCATGGATGGAGGAGCCTGATGGGCTACAGTCCATGGGGTCGCAATGAGTCGGACACGACTGAGTGACTTCACTTTCACTTTCACTATGAACAAAGCTAGTGGAGGTGATGGTCCCATCACTCCATGGCAAATAGATAGGGAAACAATGGAAATAGTGACAGACTTTATTTTCTTGGGCTCCAAAATCACTGCAGATGGTGACTGCAGCCATGAAATGAAAAGACACTTGCTCCGTGGAAGAAAAGCTATGACCAACCTAGACAGCATATTAAAAAGTAGAGACGTTACTTTGCTGACAAAGGTCTGTCTAGTCAAAGCTGTGGTTTTTCCAGTAGTCATGTATGGATGTGAGAGTTGGACTGTAAAGAAAGTTGAGAGCCGAAGAATGGATGCTTTTGAACTGTGGTATTGGAGAAGACTCTCAAGAGTCCCTTGGACTGCAAGGAGATACAACCAGTCCATCCCAAAGGAAATCAGTCCTGAATATTCATTGGAAGGACTGACGCTGAAGCTGACGCTCCAATACTTTTGTCACCTGATGCGAAGAACTGACTCATTGGGAAAGACCTTGATGCTGGGAAAGATTGAAAACAGGAGGAGAAGGGGATGACAGAGGATGAGATGTTTGGATGGCATCACCAACTTGATGGACATGAATTTGAGCAAGCTCCAGGAGTTGGTGATGGACAGGGAAGCCTGGTGTGCTGCAGTCCATGGGGTCACAAAGAGTCGGACACGACTGACAACTGAACTGAGACTTGGCAGTTAATTCCACAGGGGATGATTTCAAGAGTCCTTAGGTATCCAAAGAAAATTTCTATGTAGTGTAAACATCAGTTCTTTAAGCAGACTTCTTTCGTTATAGTTTTTTGTCTCTTTACAATTCTGATCCTTCTTCTCTGAATACAGTTCAGGAAGTGGATGTTCTTAAACTGCAGTAACCAGAACTGAAGCCAGCACTTCACAGCGTGGGTGGGTATCAGGGTGGTGGTGTAGGGGGAGTGTTCATTTTTTAAATCTAAGTCCAACACTTTACGTTTAGCTCTTAATTGTTACACGTCTTCACTTCCTTCTTTTGAATCCTGAGTTTGTGATGGACACAGTAATGTCCCATTCCAATTCATGTCAGGCTGATGTTGTTTCTCTTTCAAGGAGGGCCTCAGTTACAGAGAGATGCCTTGCTTAAAAGCATGACCAATCCAGGGTACTCACATGCAATGATTGATCACGGTGGGCTTAAAGACCTGATGTCCTTGGTTCACTAGGGGACAATTCCCATGGGCCATATTGGCTCTGGGGCTCCCTGTGGGTTGTACTGAGTTCACATCACAGTTTCATTTATTCCTCTGTTTAATTCCTTCGGCCTCTTTGATTCTACAGGTATTAATACCTAATAAATATCTGCATGTCAACCCCCATTTTAGAGTCTGTTTCTCTAAAATCCAGTCTGATAAGAAATGGTTCAAAAAAAGTAGTCAATATGATGGGATTCTGGAGCTGCACTTGCCCTTCACTGATGGTATATGCACCACAGATGCCCAAGGTGGTAGTCCATTGGGGTTAGCGGAACTCAAACACAATGAAGGACAGGTAGTGGCACCTAACTGCTAAAAGCCAGAAGGTTGCACTTATCATAATGAATGTCAGAGTCAGAGTAGCAGGAAAGGGTCCTGACACAGAGAGCTATGGAAATGGCTCATAGATACTGGTGTATCTACTGACAAAATAGATGGGCAGCTTTTATACCATCACAAGAAATTAGGATAGATGACTAACAGCCTAAAGGCAATCACTCTGATAAAAAAATCGTAATAGCTCTTGCCCATTTTCCAGACCTGAGTTAGTTTTCAGATTCAGGATGCACTGACCCAAGAAGGGGCTAAGTCCCTAGGAGGAGGAAGGACCCAACTGTATCATACAAGTCTATATGGTAATGGTTCCCCCAGTCCTCCTAAAATGGGACCTACAACCATTTACTTAGATGACTGTGCACCACGGAAAGAGGAATATCCCAACATTTAAGGACTGTTTGATGCTGCATTAGACTTGACTATATCTGGAGAGTTGAAGCCTCACCATGAGCCTCCTGTTTAAGAGGGGACCTGTAAGAACCAGAAAATAAACAGAGTCCTAGTCCAGGGCTGGCTTAAGTCCACTAGGTTTGTAGATCCACCAGTGGTCAGTTCCCCTGTCTCAGATCACATAATTGGGATTGGCATATTTGGTATACATGAAGTCCCTACACAGGACATTTGGCTATGGGATAAAGGCTATAATAGTGAGGAAGGCCAAGAGGAAATCTCTGAAACTGTTCCTTCCCCCTCCCTCTAATCAAAGTAAAATAAAATAAACAAGATTGCATTCCAGGGAGGATAGTGAAAATTAGTCTTATCCTTAATGTGTCCAGGGGTGGAGGTCCCATCACATCTTCACTTAAGTCACTTAAGTCCCCGTAGAATGCAGATAGATCTTGGAAAATGAGAATAGATCATTGCAGATTCAACCAAGCGGCTGCTGCAATTGCAGTTGCTATGTAAGATAGAAAGAACGTTTGCTAGAGAAGGCTAATGAACCTCAGGTATGTGAGTGAGGTCATTGATTTGGAAAATGTATTCCTTTCTCTTCCAACCAGAAAAGAGAAGTGAAATTGTTTGCATTCATGTGGATTGGGTGACAATATACATTTAGTTTTGTACTTTGTCATAATATAGTGCAAAGAGATATTGATTCTCTGGACATCTTGCAGTTAATACCACCCCATCTCTGATATTCTGCAAATCAGGCCAGGTGAGTAATAAATGGTCAGCATGCTGGAGACATTAGGTGCTCTAAAGGGCAGAAGATAAACCCTTTGAAGACTCAGGAGCCTGCCACATCAGCATAATCTTTGGGGATCCTGTGGCCTGGGGCATTCCAAGACATTTCCTTCACAGTAGAAATAAGTCATTGCTTCTCCTACCATGAGAAGGGAAGCATAGTACCCAGTAGGACTCTGGGTTCTGGAGGCAGCGTGTTGCACACCTGGGAATGCTGCTCTGACCATAAACTGGACAACGGGACAAACTGCCATCTCTGAGTGAACGCAGAGCACACAAGGTCTGTGTAGCAAGTCCGGGCTGCGGTGTCAAAGTGTGGCAGAAGCTATGACATCAGAGGTGATGGCAAAAGATGTGGTATGGAGGTTAGGGCAAGCACCTGTGGTATAATCACAAGCCAGGCCTGTGCATCAAGGCGTGGCCATTTGTGGTGGTAATTTACATGCCTTTTGAAAAAAACTCAATATATTCCTGAGGCTTGGTAGAGACTAAATACCTGACTAGGGGATGCCAAGTGACCATGCCTTTGGAATCAGATCTCAGAAGTTGGGTTCCAACAAAGCCACTAAGTCTAAAGATAAGGCAGGGCTACCAGTGATCCATGGTAAAATCAAAGCAGAAAGACTGGGGCTAAGCACAAACCAGACTGGAAGGTATAGGAAGCTGCATGAACAGGGAGCCCCATCTTCCATCTCTGTGCCAGCACCTCTCACTCAGCTCACCCTTCTACCATGTGGAGGATTCCTTATGTCCATTCCTTATGGAGGAGGAAAAAAACTTGAATTTTGTTTGGAAAGTAGATGCAATATAAGTTCAAAACGCATGGCAGCTGTTCTTCAGCCTCACTCAAGGGTTCAGTTCATTTCAGTTCAATTGCTCAGTCGTGTCTGACTCTTTGTGACCCCGTGGACTGCAGCACACCAGGCATCCCTGTCCATCACCAACTCCCAGAGTTTACTCAAACTCATGCCCATTGAGTTGGTGATGCCATCCAACCATCTCATCCTCTGTCATCCCCTTTTCCTCCCGCCTTCAATCTTTCCCAGCATCAGGGTCTTTTCAAATGAGTCAACACTTCGCATCAGGTAGCCAAAGTATTGGAGCTTCAGCTTCAACATCAGTCCTTCCAATAAATATTCAGGATTGATTTCCTTTAGGATGGACTAGTTGTATCTCCTTGCAGTCCAAGGGACTCTCAAGAGTCTTCTTCAACACCACAGTTCAAAAGCATCAATTCTTTGGCGCTCAGCTTTCTTTATAGTCCAACTCTCACATCCATGCATGACTACTGGAAAAACAATACCCTTGATTAGACAGACCTTTGTTGGCAAAGTAATGTCTCTGCTTTTTAACATGCCGTCTAGGTTGGTCATAACTTTCCTTCCAAGGAGTGAGCGTCTTTTAATTTCATGGCTGCAGTCACCATCTGCTGTGATTTTGGAGACCAAAAAAAACAAAGTCTGCCACTGTTTCCACTGTTTCCCCATCTATTTGCCATGAAGTGATGGGACTGGATGACATGATCTTTGTTTTCTGAATGTTGAGCTTTAAGCCAACTTTTTCACTTTCCACTTTCACTTTCATCAGGAGGTTCCTTAGTTCTTCTTCACTTTCTGCCATAAGGGTGGTGTCACTTAAGGTTAGTTTTGAAAGATAGTGGCTGGGGAAGACATTTCATATGGGCAGAGCATCAGTGGTGTGCCTGGCTGTTCTGCTGTAGAAGGGAAAATGGCTCTGTTAAGATATATGGATCATGAACTGAAGTGCATGGCCTGGCTGATAAGTCAGGGCCCTGAGATGAGAGAGATCAGAAGATTAGGAAAAAGGAGGTCTGGGGTAGGATCATGCGGGTGGGCATATGAGAGTGGGCACACAGTGTGAGGATTATGGTGTTTCATGTTAACACTGACCAGACAGCATCCACGGCAGAAGGGCCATGAGACGGCACTATGGACCCATGCTGCCTATTACTTTGTCCACTGTGCACATGTGGCTTGTCCAAACTGAAACATGCTGTTGGTGAAAATACTGGACTTCAAAGATTTAGGAGTACAAAAAAGGAACGTAAAATGTTTTTTGTTGTTGTTGATTACATATTGAAATGTTTTTTTAATATCAGGGTGAATAAAAGTATTTTGAAATATCTTTTTTTTTTTTTTACTATTTTCCATGCAGTTACTAGAAAACGTAAAGTTGTATGTGGAACTCACCCTTGTGGCTCACATTATGCTGATGTAGGCAGAAAAACTTGGCCAGCTCACGGCAGTGAGCCTCAGCCATTGTCTACTTCAGTGCTGCCATGATAGGCCCGTGAACTGGGCAGCAGTGGGAGACAGGAAAGTTATGCTGGCCCCTTGAGCACAGCCTCCCATTTACCAAGGTAGATAAAGCCACCACTGCTGCCCAAACTGCAAAATGCCAGCAACAGAGACTCAATATGGTAAGCCCTCGATATGATGCTATTTTTACAGAAGTCTAACCAGACACTTATTGGCAGATTAATTACATTGGACTTCCTACATCCTAGATGGATAAGAGGTTGTTTTTCATTGCTGCTATTGTTTGCTTCTAAGTTAAATATATATATATATATATATATATATATTCCAAGTCTGATTTTGGTTTTCTTAGCTGCAAGGCTTACAGTATATTTAATCTGTTCATATGAGACCCCCTATCACACCATATCAGAACAGTGAGCTAACTTATAGGAAAGGAAGTGTGTAGTGGGGTTGTGATTATGAGCTTTCCCTGGCCATATTATGGACGCAGAAGCTGCCGACTGGACAGAGCGCTGACCAGCCTGCTAAAGGTGCAGCTGGAGAGCAAGTTTGGAGGTGAAATTCTATAGGATGGGGTTATGTAGTCTATACACTGGATCTTTATATACTATTACATCTCCAGTAGAAAGAACACATGGGTCTAGGAACCTAGGCGTTTCTTCCATAGAGTGAAAGCAGAAGTGGCCCCACTTAATAGGACCCACTGGGGAAAACTCTGCATCTTGTTCCACAACTCTATAGGCTCTGCCAGGCTGGAGGTCCCAGTTCTCAAAGTGGGCACACTTTTATCAGGGGACTAAAGATTCCCATAGAATGTAAGCTGCTGCCTGGGCATTTGGGGCAGGGAGAAGAGTTGCCATCTTAGTAGAAGTAATTGATCTTGATCATTAGGAAGAGATGGGTTTACTGTTATACAGTGGGAACAGGAAGAACTATCCATTAGGATGCCTCCTGGGCCTGGGTCTTACCACCAAGGAAGCCACTGAGATTAGCAGAAGTGGTTGCTGAAGCTGAGGAGAAAGTAGAACGTACAGAGAACGAGGGAGATGATGCGTATCAGGGTGGTTCTAAGACCATCCACAGTGGCAAAAGCTGTAGTTCATTCTACTAACCAAGCTCTTCTAAGTTTTCTTGAATCCCAGAGGGCCTGCTCCCTGAAACTTAAATGAAGAAGTGGGTCTGAGTTGTGGTCTGTGAAAGACACAGAGTTGTCACCTTTAAGAATTCCCCTCCAGGGTAGGGCTTCCCCAGCTTCTGAGAGTGCTCAGTGAACAGTTTCCAGCGTGCAGCTCTATTTTGGGGCATTTCTACTACAGAGGACCAACTTGCCCCAGAGCACTCCCTTCCCGGGGGACCATGTTCAGTGACTGATTGTGGGGTGGGTATAAAGTTCCAACCATTTTCAGCCCCCAGGCTTGGAGAAGCCCTTTCTTGTCCAGAGCACCCAACTGGGGATGGCTGGCTGGGGCTTTGTTGGATCTGCTCTGTAGCTTGATCTCCCCCTTACCTGTGTCCTCCTCAAGCTTCCACAAGCATTAGTTCCTAAGGAAAATCCTGGTTGCTAAACTGCATCTCAGCATTTCTGCTGGACAGCACAGCCTGCAACCCCAGGCTCTGCGAGGTTCAGTCCTCTTCTTTGTACCATTCTCATTCTCTCTCTTCAGTTACCTCTTTAAACACCCTTTCACTCTCAATCTCGCATCTTTATCTAAGCTCTAGATTTATATTTCCTTCTGTCCATTTGGTATTTTCACTGAGTATTCCAGCAACACTCCTTGTCCAAAATGAACACACCTCCTTGTAACACTAATTTCTGTTCATGATGTATCTATTCACTTGAATTCTTCCCTGTTCACTTAAATTCTCCACCTGTAGTGTCTTCAGTTCATCATCTTTTTGCTGCTCTTAATCTCTCTCACCCAAGCAGGCTTTCAAATAACCAACCTTTTCTTTGCCATAATTGTCTGGATCCCTGTCCTTGCTTGTCTGGAGGGGACCTGTCTTGTTCATGCTGCCCCCTTGTAATCTAGCAAAATGTCCTAAACATAGTAGGCCCTTGACAATGATTTGATGAATGAGTAGTGACTTCAGTAGCTACAAGGAAGGTTTCTACTCTGGCATTCCCATCTTCCCAAACTGTCTGCATCCTGCAACCACTGTGCTCTCACACTGTTAAGCATCACTCTTACTTGGTTGAACCTCCTCTTCTAATACCTTCAAGATTTCCTTCCTTCCCTAAGGATAAAAGGAAGACTTTCCAGACTAGTCTTCAGAATTTTGCAATATCTGAATAGATTTTCCTCATCTGATTGCTCATTTGTCCCTCCAGGTATATCATCTGCTCTTAGCAGCGTCTTTCTACCCTGCACAGAAGGGGGTGACCTGGTCCTGACTCAGTCCCTCCTCAAGCCATCCCACATCTTGGAATCTGGATGTCCCCTACCTGTAAAATTTCTTCCTCCTGTTGAATCTGACACCATCTCCACCCTTTCAGACAGCCATCCTTCCTTCATCTGAACTCCTGCAAATGCACCACTCAGATTTGTACTGAACATATGTCAGTAAACATATTTTAAGCATCTACTATATTCTGGGTGTTAAGTTGGATGCCAAGGACATGGTGAGTAAAAAGACACGTTTTTGGTTCTCAGGGAGTCCTGTAGAGGGAGTAAATAGGTAAATAAATTCAGTGAGACTTGAAGTGCTGTGCTGTTACTCAGTCATGTAGGCTGCCGACTCTTTGCAGCCCCAGGGACTGTAGCCCACCAGGCTCTTCTGTCCATGGAATTTTCCAGGCAAAATACAGGAGTGGGTTTCCACTTCCTACTCCAGGGGATCTTTCCGACCCAGGGATGGAACCTGCATCTCCTGCGTCTCCTGCACTGTCAGGCAGATTCTTTACCACTAGCGCCCCCGCCGTAGCATCTGCATTTACCATGAAAGAGCAGGCCATCAAGGAGATTCAGAAAGGCAGCATGAAGTTTGAAGGGGCATTTGAGTTTTTGTTCAAAAAATAAGTACTCACTAGAATTGTGCTGTCAGGATGTAGTTGTGGGGTGTATATTCTGGGCAAAGGAGGAGGCAGAGAAAAAATAGTGTAGTAGAGTCAGACACACGGAGAAGGCAATGGCACCCTACTCCAGTACTCTTGCCTGGAAAATCCCATGGATGGAGGAGCCTGGTAGGCTACAGTCCATGGGGTCGCAAAGAGTTGGACACGACTGAGAGACTTCACTTTCACTTTTCACTTTCATGCACTGGAGAAGGAAATGGCAACCCACTCCAGTGTTCTTGCTTGGAGAATCCCAGGGACGGGGGAGTCTGGTGGGCTGCCGTCTATGGGATCACACAGAGTCGGACACAACTGAAGCGACTTATCAGAGTCAGACACAACTGGGCAACTGAACAAAAACAGCAAAGGCAAAGTCTAAGCAGTCTGTCTGTGGGCAACGGAACAAACAGTCTGACAAGTAAAACAGCTAGAGAGATTTGCTGTACCCAGATCTTACATCACCTCGTGGGGACATTCCAAAAGTGAAAGTCGCTCAGTCATGTCCAACTCTGCGACCCCATGGACTATACAGTCCATGGAATTCTCCAGGTCAGAATACTGGAGTAGGTAGCCTTTTCCTTTCCCAGGGGATCTTCCCAACCAAGCGATCAAATCCAGGTCTCCTGCATTGCAGACAGATTTACCAGATGAGCTATTAGGGAAACCCTGGGTACATTCCAAAGAGTTTGTGTTTTATCTTGTCAACAATGAGAAAGGAACTCCACAGATTTTTTAAGTAAGTGAGCAACATGATCAAATTTGTGTTCGGGGTGATCAATCACATATTATGATTTAACTTTCAAAAATATAGATCTAGTGTTCAAATGTAAGAAAAACAAGTTGTTTGAAGACAGTGACCTGTACATAATAGGAAATTAGGAAGGATCCATTTTCTTTTCTCTTCATTCTACTGCCAATAAAAAGAAGTTTGGTTACCTTGAGTCAGCATGATTAAACAGATAGGCATGTATGTGTACCTATGTGTACATATTCTAAATACCAAATCACACAGATTCTGCTTCCAGCAAAGCAAAACACTAATACTGCTAAACATGTGAATTGCAGGATACTACTTACAAAAGACTGGATTTGTCTTGCTAAAAGTATCCTCCCCAATTCCACTGGAATAGGAAGTTCCTTTCTGGCCCTCATATTTGTTTACATGTCATTACTTGATGAAAGGGTTGAATACAGCTGAGGAAGAAAAATGTTATTAAGCATCTCCACTTAGAGATCAATCACAGTAGAGTTAGCACATCTTTGAGTCATTTCACAGGAACTGGCTTCACACACAACTTTTCAGGAATATATCTGTTATACCGAAGGAGGGAGGTATTCTTGTATGTGTGTGACCGCTTTGAAGGTGAGAACAAAAGATTTACACAAAATGCAACAGTAGATACAATTTAGAAACTGGTTTTACTCTGCTGCAAACAAATGGACAAGATATTTGTACAATATATAATAAAAAGTACAGCATAATACAAGTGCCACTAATAAAAGAAACTTAAGGATAAGACTTAAAAATGCTTATTTGTAATATATATATATATATATACACACTGCAATAAAAAGCCACAATAAATACACGAATTTCCATGTCATTCATAATAAATACTGAAAATATAAATACAGAAGACTACAGCTAATATGAATAAATTATTACAACATAAGGTCCAGGTTAAGTTCTGTTGACTATTACTGTAGCTTATTTCATATACCCTTTGGCATCTTTGATGTTATAACTTATACACAAGAGAAATCAATCTAGAAACTATGTGACATACAACATGATGTCTTAGTGTAAAGTGAAGGTATGTATGACTTGTAGTTTGATTTTCTTCCCGTCAACCTTTCTAAGTGATTATATTGAGCATAACAGTAATAAAGTATCTATTGAAATATTGTTGAAATTGAGTAAAGGTCATAATAAGAGTCAACAAAAAGATAAAACCAATCACAATATAGAAAATGTTATATGGTGAATTGATCCCACTGTGTTTAGATTACTTTTTTTTTTTTGCCAGTGAAATCCAACAGATAAGAAACAAAAAAACCCCACAAATACTCTCAAAAGACTTCCCTTGTGTAAAGACCATTCCCAATGTCCGAATGGTTCAATGTAGACTGAAGGATAACACCCAAGTGCTTTGGATCATTTGATCTACCATTACATTCAGCTCACAAAGTTTCACCAGAATTTGCAAATGTACCAAATTTCTATGGCAGCTGGAAAGTGGACACACAGTTGATGTCTAAGACTATGATCAAGGTAAAGATACTGCAAAAGGTGACATTTGTCTATGCAACCAATTATACATACACATTTTAAATGGGGAGAATGCATTTTTGACTAATGTCAGATGACCTTTTCCTATCAAACTGTTATACCCTGTGACACTGAGGGAAACACACTGAAAGAACAAAGTGCCATTTTCTGCATTAACAGGCATTAACCAGTACATATGTATTAATAGTTCTATCTTAAGAGGCTATTACACCAGAAATGCAATAAACTAAAATGAAAGCAGATCAGCTTTACTAAGACACAATAAAGGCTGAGGTTCTTAGGAACAGAGTTGTAATCTACATTTTTTTAAAAACTATTTCTGTACTGTAAATGTCTAGCATTTATTTTACATCAAACACTTTTGAAACATGTTTCACAAACTACGCCTCAGACTTATTTCCAAAGAGGTGTCTAGAGTCAATTAAAACATGGGCCAAATGATTCAACATTCTTTACATAAGCAATATATAGGGTTTTTGTTTTTTGTTTTTTTAAAGCAAAAAAAGGTTATTTCCCCTAATGTTATTTATAGGGAGAAACCACATGGATGTGGCTGTCATTTCACAAGATCATCTGAGTTGGGGGAGTTAAGCAGCTGTACCTAGACTGGAAAAAATCCTGTAGAGAGAGGAGAAATTGATTTCCAGGGTGCTCCTTATTTTCCTGCTAGTTCTAACTCCAAGCTGGAGGCAACTCTGAACAAACAGAAAAAGCTCTCTGCAGGTGGTGCTTGGATCAAGCGATGTAATCAGAAAAAAATCACCACCCTCCTGGACTCCTCCTTCTGTTTTCAGGCCTTGTCAGGACAACACATTTTAAAATTATTGTGTGAAACCCTGAGAAGGCAAGCAGCCACTGTTTCCAGAACATGGGGACAAAGGCTGGGATCAAATGGTGGCTGAGTAATTTCTCTGGAGTCATTCTATCCCACACCAGACTCTCCATTGCCAGTCCATTCCCCAGAAAACGTGGGAAAAGTAGAGATTCTCCTTTGTCATTTTAGGGTATAGAAAGATGAATGCGAAAGTACCTATTTGGAAGCAAGAAGGGAGAAAATGCTCCCTTTTTGTAACTGTAACTTCTCAGAAAATTGAGCAGTTTAAAAGCGGAGTCACTTGATCCTAGTTCTGATATCTGTCACTGGGGATCTGAAACAGTCACTTTTCCTGATATAGCAGTGGCAAAACAAAAAAGAAGATAAAAACAAACCAAAAACTATAGCAATATTTGTCATGAGCAGGTCAAGTTACTGAACATTGTCCCAATATCCACATCTTTATTTTTAAAACTCTGATTTCTTAGGAGTCTTAGGGAATCATCAAATGTAACAAACACCAAAGGTAAAGGAAACCCAACTTTCTGAGGCTCCCAGGACAATGGCCCAAATCACCACATCTGTTGCCAGGTGCCTAGTTCACAAAGACAGGCCAAGACATTTTCCTACTGTGAGAAAAGCCTAAGAGAACTGCATTGTGTTGCTAAGGAAACCATCTTCCCCAGAGATGTTAAGAATAGATGGGTATCTATCCTTTAGAGCATGCCTGAGTGACAGTCTTCCCTAGAGGTAGATGGATGAGTTAGATGACCTCTGGAGCCACAGGGCTATAAAATTTGAAGAATACAGAAGAATCTCAAACTTTCCATTATTTACACACAGTTGGCCATCTTAAGTATCTTTGAAAAGATGAAACTATGCTGAGATACCCGTTTGGCATGACTAGTGCCTAATGAATCAAGACAGACAGTAACCTGTGGCAGTGAACCTTATTTGGTTATGGTAAAGACGAAATGACTTTGCCAACTACTAAAATTTAACATCAATTATATTCAGAAATCATTTGGGTATCATTAAAACATTCAAGGATCAACACTAAATTAAAAATAAAACAACAGCTAACCTTGGGCAATTTATATTCTAGTTTTAGATATTTGGGTTTTTCCTCTTTAGAAGAATTCAGATAAGGATTTCATTTCATTTCTTCTTTCTCTTTCATGTTAAAGTATCTTTTCAAAATGATATATAGATCTTTGGATTTTTTTTAAAGATAAGCGCTTTATTTATGGCTAAGGAGAAAAGCTTGGTGGCCAACATAAAAAGAAGGAACAAAACAAAATTGGATAAATTTTGCTACAAAGTTAGAAATTTCAATTTTATTTTGTATAGGTTCCCTACTTCGAGACAACAACAAACCATATTAGGAGGTCACACCCCTGACAAGGTCATTTCTGGTCCTACGCAACATGGCAGGAGATAAAGAGCTTAGGTGATAGAAGCTCCTAGACAATTTTTAAAGAGATATTTTCTAAGTCAATTTCCCTTCTAAAAATATTCATTAATAAATAACTTGCAATATCCTGCTAAGCCAGATAAAAATATTGGGAGAAAGCCACAAGAGAAAGGAGAATATCTAACAAAGAAGTATTCCAAAATTACAACTGAAGTCATTCAAACAGGTCACATAAATTAATTTAGACAAAGGCTAGGCTAATTTCTATCATAAATTTGTCTTCTCCTAAACCCTTCTAATCAATATATATTAGCTTAAAAATATTTAAGCGGCCTCACACGGCACTAGAATGAGTCATTGAACTGAGCTGACTATCACCATGGTAATGAGTAATGCAAAGAAAGGAATGCCACCATTATGCTGAATACAAGCATTATCCAACATATCACCAGTATGCTGAATACAAGCATTATCCAACATAAATTCTACATTCTTGAAACTTCAGTTCTGCCAGAAGCTTCTATGAGATGAAATAAAATGACACACTAGAGTTGGCTTTTCTTGAATTATAAGCAAGTATAGAGTATCAAGTGGAAACAATTACCCTGTATAGTGATATATTTATCACAAGTGAAAGAAAGTAGTCAACAACCTGACTTAAATCTTTGAAATTCATTTTCCATGAATGTACTAAGTATCTGAATTTACTAAAATCACAGGCTATATGTTAGATTACAAAAACTGTATATAAAAATGAACTGGCTTAGGTTTTGAATCTGGTTGTAAAGACCTTCCTGCTTCCCATCATTCTGTCTGAATCACCACTGCCAGGATACAGAAATCAAGGCATTATTACACTTACTATCCAGACAGCGCAAAGTTAGACTAACCCCAGGGCTGCTTATCAAGTAAAACCCAGGTCACGTCAAGCTTTTCAATTTGAATTTCTGATAAGAAAGAAAAAACCCAAAATACTTGCATTGTTATAAAGGGAGGAATCTCCTGCTCCCTTTTGTAGGAGAGGGGTTGAAATAAAACCAGAAACAACTGTTTTAAATAATCACATTCAATGTAAGATTTGGCAGGTGAAATATTAAAGAGCTCTTTCATTTCCATATTCATAACTTTTGACAAGAATCTATCAGTCTTTTTAATATAAAATGTGTTTACATCTTTAAAATAGTTTTTTTTTTATCATGCTGTAGCTCTGTATTTTTTTTTAAAAGCATCAAATTATTTTTAGATAGTTAGATGTAATTGATGGGAATAGTAGGTCACAGATGTGAACACCAACTGGGCTGTGAGGGCCCACATTGTAACTTCTAGGTTTGGGGTTGCCATTTATGAATCCAGTTTTTCTAGTAAAATAAAATTATAGTTTCTCAGCTCAGCTCAAACTTTGATTCTTAGGAGATACCATAACTTTTTAAGCTTATAGTCCATTCTCACCCCACCCAAAATTTCTATAATTCTAGTGAGTTTTCAAATTGCTGATATTCAGTTAAATTAAGTCAATTACATTCTTTAGTGCTACAGAAAACATCTGATGAGCTGTGCCACTTGCGCAGAGCTGTGGCAATCGGTTTAGGCATTTAAGTTACTCTAGCACAAGTTAGCAGATTTCAGAATGAATAATGTAATCAGTAGTTGCAAATGCAAGAGTGATTAAGGCTTTAGTTTTTGGTGTTGGTTATGGTAAGAATTCATAGCTTAGTTTTGAATTATAGTTGTCTTGCCTTTGAAAGCATGAAGCTAGTTCCCATTTAAGGTTGGTATTTTCTACATCGACTACAATAATAAACTGTGAACTATCTTGAGACAACAAGGAGCAGATGCCATTTGAAGAGAAAGATTAAGTCTGTATTTGGAGAAATGGAAGTCTCGTGGCACCTTTTACAAGGGTAGTCTCTTAACTTTGGAGGATGTCGATTTTCTACCTGCTAATTCAATGGTTTGTAATCCCTGGCTAGAAGTAAGGATGCCGAGTGACCTGTTTTCTACAAGCTGCAAGGCAATGCTGTTGGAACCAGGAACTCAAGCTTAGCTATTTTATAGGCTCTTTGTAAACAGAAATGAGTGATGGTGCTCTACATTGTGGCTTCAAAGGTTTCCTGAAAGGTTTCCTGGGTTATGTGTGAGTCAACCTGCCTTTGAAACTGTCTGGTAGGAGTGCTGGTATAACTTTAGTATAACTTACCTAGGTCTAACACCAAAGAAGCAATTATGTGAAAATCTCTTTTTCATTGGGTTAAGTTCTTCTAGTTGTGGCCAGATTTAATTCATAACTTTCAGATAGAGAGGGAAGTACGAGGATCCAGTGAGTTCTACTAATTTAGGCAAAAGAAGTATCTTTTTTAGTTGCAGTTTTCATGTAATCAGACAAGAATTGATGTCATCTTTTCTAACATCACTTTATAAAGTCATAACTTAAAAGGACTGTAATGAGGTTTGATTATTTCATTCCACTTTTCATCATTATCATAATCCCTTAGAATTTGTAGTGTTTCCCCCTCTTTTTAACCACCTAGGACAGTTCCTCTAACATAGTAGATGTTCAATAAATATTTGTTAAAAGAAAGAATTGATAAACACATTGTAAATATGTTAAAACCAAAGGATTTTGACTTGTACAACAATCTCAGAAGTTTAACCAAAGAATCAGTGATATATCAGTTAATAAGAAATAAATCTTTCAACCAAAGGATTTTGACTTGTACAACAATCTCAGAAGTTTAACCAAAGAATCAGTGATATATCAGTTAATAAGAAATAAATCTTTCATTTCCTTGCTTAATGACAACCAAACCAGAATTCTGCCTAGAAATCATCTGTCAGAGGATACAATTTTAAAGAACATAATCATTTATAATCTCCTTTTTCCTTTGTTAATGTGTGACCAGTGTTTCTGTAATTTATTGTTTTTATTGGGGGAGGTATCGCTGGGCTATATATGATTATGAAGATTTTAATAATAAAATTAATTAGTAAATATTAGCTTCACATTTTATATGTGATTGGCACTCTGGGAAAAATGCTGTTTCACCACAAAGAAAACACTGGCTTTCAGAAAGTAACCATATTCTTCAATTAACCAAAAGACAGAAGACAAATGGATTTTACTGATGTCTTAAATAATCAATGATCAAGAGAAGGGAAAAAAGTAAATCTCTTTGATTGATTTCTTTCTCCCAGAGGAAGCCTAGAATGACAAAGGAAATGCAAGCTGCTCCAGCCACTTGACTTGCAAATCAATTTGGCCTGGATTATAACTGGGAATTAAACCCTAATAAAAGGTAGAGGGCTGGTGCTAAAACAACAGTGACTAAAGCACGAAGCTTTGCCATTGACAGTGAATGACTAAAAAGCCGTGTGTCAAAACAAGACTATAATTTGGCTAGCTAGACTACGGGGGTAATACAACAGCTGCAGGTCAGGTTACTGTGTCTCCGTGTAAAGATCTGAAGAATCCACTGGCTGCGTCCAGCTCTTGGTCCCCATTTAAAAATGCTTAGAAAAACTGTAGCCCTTCCTGGCATGTGGGCATTTTTTGTTGAATAGATGATCTATTAATGGAAAAAAAAAAAAAGTCAAATGGCACACTGTGCTCTCTCAGCTTTTCTGGGAAAAAGTAACAATGAAATGATTCTACCATTAGTATCATTTACAACTTGAACCAGTATATTTAAACTATAGCTTTAAAAATCATCTTCATTTCCAGACCACAGTTGTAGATCATAAAACCCAACCAAATGCTAGGGTAGGGAAAATTCAGTACTCCTTATTGGCCTAAAATCTGTCATTCTCTGATGTGTGGTATTATACCTACTGTGTGTGTTGAGGGAGGCATGTGCGCGAGTGTTTTCATAGGTAATCTGTGTATGTAGGCAATATTTAGGGGTTAGGTTATAAATATATATGAATGTTTGGCTGGAAGGTTAATCCTGTGTAGCAGTGACTTTTGACCCCAATTAGACAGATAGGGGGAAAGCTCTGTTTTTTGTTTGTTTTCCTGTTTCTAGATTAAGCATCTTTTTGGAAATGAAGCTACAAAACAGAGTCCCCGTCCAACATAAACAAGTAGGTGTCAACCTTCTTGTGAAAATAAAGCTGAACTGAATTAAATATCCATCCTTTCAGAATCTAGACTGGCATTCTACCCTTCAATTCTGCACAGAGACACCTCTGCCCCACTCTGCCGCACTGTGTTCCAAGCATACGCTGAGTGCTTCACATGTAAGTAACTATTTCAAAGGCTTGCAATGGTCTAATCAATATGGCACACAGGATTTTTCATGTGCTCAAATGAAGGAACAATAGTGTCTTGTCATTTTCTCTTTGGGCCTGTGCTCTTTAGATTGTATTGATAGGGGGAAAAATTTGGAGATCAAGCACTAAAAACTGTAATTTTACAGACAACATGAGATATGCTATCAAGATTTGAGCAAAACCCCAATCTGAATAGCCCAAAGGGCCTGTCATTCAAAAGGAGCATCCCTGCCCCCATTACTGCTACCTCCATAAAGACCAGCCCAAAGCTGCTTTAATATGAATACTAATGGTTCTAAGGTTGGGTTGGCTCATTGTGGGGGTAGAGTAGGGGCTGTAACCAACTGCACAGTGGAAGAGCTGCCAAGTAAACATGTTTTCCCCAAGTCAAGTCTTAGTAGAAACTCTTCCATTGGAGGACTTTCTCTAGACCAAACATTTTTAAATTCAGTGAAATAAAATAGTATTTTCTAAGGACTTGAGATCTACAATGTATTTATATCCATATTTCTAAACACCCAAGTCTAAGAGACAAAAAATAAGTAGTGATGCAGTCACTGAATAGCAAGGCATGTCCACATTTCAAAGAGGCATAAAATGTGAAATGACATAACAATAGAAGGTCAAAAATATGAAACAGATTTAGCATAGTCATATTGCATTGGAACTAAAAAGTTAGAACACACTATTTAGTTACCTAAACTAATTTACAGGAAAACAGGATCTTAGAAGTCCTCCGACGAACCAAGTGCAGATAATCTAAAGGTGGGGAGTGCATGTTTTATTTCTATCTGTCCCCTTTTATAAGAGAACATGAGGTAATTAGAAAGTATTCAATGCATTCTGGACTGTTCTGCTAATTGTCCCAGGCAAGAGAAATCAAAATGCTTCAGAAAAGTAAGGCCTAGTTGAGTATTTGGGTAGAGGCCCCCACTTCAGTCAGCTAGTCACTAAGTGTAAATTTCATTAAACACTCATTTTTGTAGAGACGGATTGATCACGCTGTAGAAAAAGGCTGGTTGCTGAGGCTTTGTCTCTTCCGTGTTTTCTCAGCCTCCTCTGCTTTGACCGAGTTAGGTCTTGAGAGTGGTGAAGGAAAACAGGTCATTTTTCCTTCATAAAGTATCATTGGATTGATTCCTCTATTTAATTCTATGAACCTTATAATAGTTACAGATTTTAAAAATGTTTTTTGTTTTTAATTTTTCATCTCAAAGAGTTCTTAGTCCCCACCCCTCACAAGGTACCATGAAGGGGCACTAAAGTGCATTTTGATGCAGGGGAGTAGAGTTTGAAGGTGCTGTCCAAGCTAAGAACCAAGATGATGCTGTGTTTAAAAAAGAAAGGCAATAATACCTTCTACCTCCATCTCTGGAGTCAGCTGAGGGAGGGCAATGAACTAGGCCCTCACCAGAGGATTGTCCTAACTCTTGACTTTAGAGAAAACTGTGTAAGGACCTGCACATACAGACTCATTTGTTTGTCCAAAATAGCAAAAATAGGCCTATTTCACCCTTAAGAAAGTATTTGCAAATCTGATCAGACATGATCATAAAAACGTGAATGGATTCCAGAGGCAATCCATGTGGGCATGCTCGGTGGTACTAACTATGCATCTTCAGCTGAAAAGAACATGCTGCAGTTCGTTTTCATCAGAACATGACTTCTAGCTACCATAAATAAAATACACGTGGGGCAATTAAATCTTTTTCTTACAATAATAACTTTTACATTAAAAAGTCACCGTCATCTTCAGATATATTGAAAATTAGGACTCTAAATCTCATTTCCCAGTCTCAGTTAACAATCTTGCACAGGCCCGATAATCCAAAACTTGGAGCTCTGATCTACACAGCTTGGCAGGTTTCACACAGTTTGACAGGTAGGCAACTGTGAGATATGCTTTTTTTTAAAATTAGCATTTTCTATCAAAACAGTCTGAAATCATTTAAAATCCTCATAGAGATTGCGTTTGTGCAATGGCACAGTCGCATAGCTAGAAAGGAGAAAACAAAATACAGTCTGGAAGCTTCACCACGGGCCAAGTTTTCTTGGTCCTCAGTTGAAACCACAACGAGCCCAGGAAATCCAATTAAATACAGTGCTTTAAATAGGAGAAGAGTTGGTCCTAGAATAACTTAAACTACTAAACAGGGACAGTCTCGACCACAGGCGATTTGATGCACTCTTCGTGCAATCTACTCTTTTCTGCAAGGCTCAAAGGATCTTCAGCAGGATGCTCTGAAATGTGACTGTCACCATTCATCGCAGAGACAAACCCTTCCTGGGAGGGGCCTTTCAAGTATGAGTGAAATTCCACTTGAGGATGACTGGACCTGTGTTCGGGATATAAGCTATTGCAGGAAACGCCGCCGTCATTTTCCGAAGAGGAGCAGCAAACGATGACGGAGGGGTTGGCCGCTGGATAGTGGGAGGCGCCGTACGCCTCCTCGGCTTGCCGGGCGTAGTCCACGAACTGCTCCGGGGTCATGGTGTAAGGCACCAGCGAGAGGGTACCGCTCTTGACAGTCTCTCTTTCCGGATAGTTCTCAGACATCTGGCTGGGAGTTCCTGGAATGTGGCTATCTATTTGGTAATAGAGGGTCGAAGAGTTGGCATAAAAAGGAGCGTTCTTCGCGTGGCTCTCGTGGACGGCGGTGCCATCGGAATAACAAAGGACGGAAGGAAGAGGAACCACCTCGGCGTGGGGACCCAGACCTTCCACGAAACTGTCTCCTTTCTCGTCGTCGTCCTCTTCCTCCTCCTCCTCCTCCTCTTCCTCCTCCTCTTCCTCGGACTCGCTGGGGGCCAGGCTCTGCGTGCTGGAGTCCGTGACTCCGCTGCAGAAACTGCTGCCATCCTCTTCCTCCTCCTCCTCTTCCTCCCCCTGGCAGTCTAACTCCTCGGCCGACTGCAGGTGCAGCACGGCAGCCTGCGGTTCCGTTTCAATCTCGAAATTGTCTGCGAGAGCATATTCGACGGAGTGAGCCACCGGGCCCATGGAACTACCGTGCGCACTTATCTCCCCGTGGCAGCCGTTCAGCGCGGGGATTTGCTGCTCTCGGTTTTTCTCCAGTTCGAGTTTCATTATTGTGTGCAAAAAGTGAGTCCGGACACGGATAGGATTAAATTCAATTCTACCTGCTGTGTTACTACATCCTTCTTTAGTGCAGCCACAGGGGAAAGACATTCGATCCACCTTGGGAGGAAGAACACAGATTAGGCCCCCTGGAACTCTTAACAAATCAAATCAAAATCCGGTACCTCACGGCAAACCCTTGGAATCTGGGATGACAAACCCACTTAGGCCAGAATAAATGACAATCAAACAGCAAACAGAAACAAAAGGGGAAGTGAAGGCTTAGGACAGAAGAGTTAAAACTGATTTTAAACCTATGCTCCATATAAAAACGAGTTGATGGTATGGTTTTAATCCGTTTATCCCTCCTGCGCTTTCTTTACTTCTGTTTCCATCCTCCCTTACCCCTTCTCTCCTGCCCGTTAATTTCGGCCCCATTTTTCCCCCCCAGTGCTTCTGTCTTTTTCCTGAGCTCTTTTTTCAGCAGCAAGCCAGCTCACACGCCCAATTTTAAACAAATTTACTGCCCTCATACCCATCTGCTATTTTTAGTCTAAATAACATGACATTCCTCACACTAGCCATGAGTTTTTTCTTTTCTTATTATAAAATGAACTTCTCTGCCTGAGACACCATTTAGTCTCATGCAGCCTGATAATTCACTCGCATTGGTTCACTGTCTTTTTCTTTTGGGTCCTTGGTACTTGATGCACTGTGGGGGCTGCGAAAGGTACGCACATTCATGACTGTGACTGGTGGACTCTGGTTTAATTGCTGGCTCCCCCTCCCCTGCTCTCCCTTAGACTACAGGCTTCTCTAGAGAAGCTGCTTATTTAATCAATACCCCAGAATTACTCCAATAATTGGAGTGATCGAGTGATTGGGTTCAGCAAAGGGTGTAAGCCCGAGGTCCTCACTCAGGTGATGAGTGGAATTCTGGGCATCCCAAGGAACGCCTAAGATACGCTTACTGTCTTAGACCCCATCTGTATGCAGACCAGAGTACAGGCAACCAGGAAGAACTTGCCTTTCTTGCTACCTTATGCAAGCTCAGGAATTTCCCATGTTACAGAGAAGAAAGCAGATTCGATCCCAGTCATCCTGGCCCCAACAAAAAGCAGTAGCAGATGTCAGAGCCAGAATCTAGAGCCACTTTGGAAGCAGTGATTTCCTTTTCTGTGAATCCACCTCAAGCAACTGCTCAACTGATGAGAACTGCCTTCTCCTTTTGTCTGCCTGAGGGCTTTAACTGAAAAAGTTGAATTTCTGCATAAAATACCACCCCCTATTTAATCACATAGCACCAATGCTGCAGATGGACAGGAACCTGAGAATCATCTAGTTCAGGGGTTGGTAAGCTTTTTTTTTGTACAAGGCCAGAGAATAATTTTAAGCTTTGTGAGTCATATAGTCTCTCCAGCAACTACTCAATTCTGCTGTAGAAATATGAAAGCAGTTATAGGAAATATGTAAACAAAAAAAGAAGAACATGGCTGTGTCTCCATAAGATTTTATTTACAAAAATCAGGTGGCAGGCCAGATTTGACCTGTGAATAATCATTCCCCAACCCCTGATCTAGTCTAGCCCATTCAGGTCAGAGGTGCAAAAATTGAACCCAGTAAGCTTACCTGACTTGCCAGTTTCACATAGTGGCAGAAAACAGCCAGAACTCAGTTTTCTGAAGTTCCAGTCTAATCATTATTCCACTAGTCTGCACCACTGTTAACCAATCATCATATTATAGCCCATGGATGGATTAGAGAATGCAAACTCAAATGGTGGGGATGACATGATCTCCTTGGCTGCTTGTTAGAAGCCAAAGTGAGCTCGTATAATAAATGAATCCAAGGGGAAACAATTTCAACTGATAATTGCAGTTTGGATTGCCTTTCACACATATATGTCATATATGTGTGTGTATATATATATTAATGTGTATACATACACATTAATATATATACACATACACATTTATATATTATGTATACTATGTATGTAATACATATAAATATTATATATACAAATAATATTATATAATATATAAATAGATATATGTGTGTATAGGCAATACACATACATAATATATAAAATATTATGTACACATATATTTACATAGATATGTACATATGCATGTTTATATAATATATATTATGCATAAGTATATATATTACATATACTCATGTCATTGAATTAGTATTTCTCTCTTCTTGAATCATGTGTCTTGCCTTGCTTCAGAGTTTTTTCCACGTGTGGGAAACTTCATTATATGTAACACAACTGCCTCTTTAGTGGGTAGTGTATAATGTCTTGCCTTTGGGTTCCCTGAAATCCCAATCCTTACCTGACACTTAATGCCTGCCAGGCTGCAGGTACATGTTTCTGGATCACAGAACACCCGGCAGTCACAACCACAGTCCTCTCGAGACAGGCGGATGGCCCTCAGCTCATGCTTTTCCTCCACATCAATCTTTTTAACTCCAGAGGCCCGCAGCAGTGCTCTTCGTTTTTTTGTTGGCAGGGGTTGAAGAAAGAAGTACTCATCCACCTCGGTATTGTCTAAATCAATATCATCATCAGAAATGTCATCCACTGTAAGAGTGCTCGCTTCTTCAGATTCCACGGTGCCATTCTTTGTCATCTAGAAATACAAAGCAGCAAATAAGAGACTTAGCAGGTTTGAAAATTCCCCACTTTTGCACTTGGTAAGAATGAAGTTATTATATAACACTATGTCCCTATAATCCATAAGTGTTTGTGGATAAGTGTGGGAGATTAAGAGGTCTACACTTCCACTTACAAATGATTCATATGGGATGAAAAAAAAACAAAACAAAACTGTGAGTCAAATCATTTCCTCTTACTTTTCTCTTTAGAGAAGTTACAGGAAGGTACATGAACATATCAAAATGATAGGCTTTTATATGGACACAAGACCTGTTAATTGGAACTCTTAACCTCCTAATCTAGGAGCTACAGTTGTTGGAGCTTTCAGCCAGCATGATGTGAAACAGGCCAAAGGTTACAGATGCCCATCAGTGAAAGCTATCTTTAGACTCAGTTCGTGATGGACACATTTGATGTTGGGATAAATGTGTCCTTGTTCAGAGGTGATAGCATCTTAGTGGAAGCTGCTGCCACCTAAATCAGCAAAACATGTCCTTGAAACAACAACTCTGTCTTTTGGGCTCCAGAGAAGCCATGTACTAGGAAATAAAGTTTTGCTGCCCTGTGCTGTTGGGATTACAAACATGGTTTCTGTACAGAATGTTCCATGAACAAGGCCTTGATACGAAGCAGTCAGTCAGGTCAGTGTGCTCTCAGTAAGACAAGAGCAGATGGCAGTGAGGCAGGCTCTTGCACACAGGTACCCAAACAAACTCCGCCCCCAAAGGAGTTCATAGGAGACGACCCACAGCAGTACCTTCCGCAATACAGCCCCTGGGCGGCTGGGTCTCATACTGTAACTGTTCTCTTCCGTGTATATTTCTTTCCTAAATTAATTTCATTCATCAGGAAACCCAGAGTCAGTATTTCACTTCTTACTGCTATATCACCACAGAACATGTTTTCTTCATAAAAAAGCATTTAGAAAGAGACACTTTCTCTGAATATGAGCAAAACATATATTCTGAGAAGCAGCACAGGAATAAATGCAGAAACTCAGTAAGGGACTATTCAAAGAAGTTCTAAATAGAACTTTTTTGATTCTTTAGCTTTTCAATGTATTACTTTATGGATTTCATTAACTGTAATCATTACTATGCCTTTTGATCTTAACAACAATTCAGTTATTACACAGTAAAAATACCCTGGTGACACCAGACATCATTTTGTCATCTTCATAGGAAAAAGTCTGACACTTAGAGAAGAATATTTATTACTGACCAAAAATCCCAAACTTGACAACTCTGAATGTATTGAAAAACAAATAAAAGGTTGATCTTTGCCCTCAGGTGGAGGAAACTACACAGTAGCAAGTATGTGTGTGTCTGTGTGTGTGTTGCAGAGTCCCTGAAATACATTCTCAAAAGCTGTTGATTTATTATATATATATTTATATATATTTATTTATTTTACTTCAGAGCTTAAATCTATGTTCTAACAAAGTTAGGCATTTCCTTTTATTGGGTTTTGTTTCTTGCTGTGATCTGTAATTTATTACCTTCCTTGAAATTTCTTTATAAATGCATTGGTTAAGCTGTTTTCACTTTTCTTTGATGTCCACTAATAGGATATTACTTTGTTTGGCTGCTATTAGCACTTTTGTTAATTCTTATTTGCCCACAGAAGCATCTTTCTATCTGTAAAGATTTGATTTTTGAAGGAATTCAAGTGTATAACTGCCTAACATATACTCAGTCCTCTGAGATAGGTAAATCTGCATTAACCAACAGGAGGGTTACCTTTCCTATTTTGTCATCTCTGTGGCATTTAAATTATGTTTTCATTAATTCTTGGCTTGTCTATGTGAACTTCATCGAAATTCTGACTCCGTAGCACATGCAGGGCACCCAGGATTCATTTCAGTACCTTCTTCCTACTTAATCTCCATGTTCTATAATATTTTTGCTCCCTTGTGAAGCTGGTAATATAATAAAAACAACAAAGAACTTCATTTCATATTAATAGAGCTTGATTTTTTAAAAAATAATGGTGGCTGTCATATAACACATGGAATCTAAAAATCAATAAAAATAAGTAAACATTTTAAAGACATGAAAATTTTTAGGACAACATGAATAACCCAACTGGCATCTAAGAATGAAAAAGAAACAACTGTATCTCAAATAAACTACAGATGATTCTTAATCCAATACCGCATGATCCACTGATTCCATTCCTGAGCATTTCATTCCTGAGCATTTATCTGGAGAAAACTATAATTTGAAAACATACACGCATTCTTGTATACACTGCGTGATGCTGGTGTTCATTCACAGCAGCACTGTTTACAGTAGCAAAGACATGGAAGCAGCCTGAACGTCCATTGACAGAAAACGGATAAAGAAGATATGGTGTGTGTGTATATACGTATGTATATATGTCTGTGTGATGAAATATTAAAACAAATGAAATGATCCCATTTGCAGCAACGTGAGTGGACCTAGAGATTATCATAACAAGGGAAGTAAGTCAGGCAGACAAAGATAAATATCTTATGGTATTGCTTACATGTGGAATCTAAAAAAAATGATAAAATGAACTTATCTACAAAACAGAAATAGACTCACAGACAGAAAAGAAATTTATGATTACCAAAGGGAAAGGAGAAAAGAAGGATAAGTTAGGAGTTTGGGAATAAAATATACACACTACTATACATTGTATAAAATAGATAACCAACAAGGTTGGTTGTTGGTTCCCTGTATAGCACAGGGAACTCAATATCTTGTAATAACCTATAATGGAAAAGATTCTGAGAAAGATATATATATATATATATACAAACACACACACACACACAAAACTGAATCACTTTGCTGTGTACCTGTCACTTAAATTACAATAAGTAGTTTCATTTTAAAATAAAAATTCAATTAAGAATCTAAAAATCCTTGATACAGAGTGCAAATTATTTTTACTCTTGTTCAAGAACATACAAGGGCTCTAATCAAGATTTTCAAAATCTCATATTATCACTGAAGTGGTCTGGCAAGGTTTTCTCCTCACCTATCCAATATCATCTCTGCCATTTCTAGTGAAGACTGGAACTATTCCAGTTCATCCTAGTTAACTGGCTTGTCTCCCCTCCTCACAGTATCTGGTTTGGTGTGTAACCACTGACAGGTACTATTTTCTCCGCTGTCCCCTCGGAAGTCCTTCTCCAACTCTCTCCTCCAGGATATGCCCAATTGCACCTTTAAAACTCAGGCCAAACCTACTGAGCTTAAATGCTCTTTTAAATTAGAGTATTGCATACATTATTTTCAAATGCATTTTCTATATTAGAGCAATGGAGAAATAAGTCAATGAGCATTTTATTTCTGTTCACTAACTCATGTTCATTTCACTTTCAAGATCTGGTACAACAAACTCTGGGGAGTCTTCCAAGATTTCCTCATCTGTTTCTGCTGACTCCTTTACCCCATGACCCATCTTC
Source organism: Bison bison bison (assembly GCF_000754665.1). Taxonomy (NCBI): domain Eukaryota; kingdom Metazoa; phylum Chordata; class Mammalia; order Artiodactyla; family Bovidae; genus Bison; species Bison bison. Next base: position 3,487,239 of record NW_011495014.1, read on the forward strand.
ACAGGAATATTTATTCTGTACAATTTTTTTCTCTTTGACATGAATGATACCTTTAAATGTCTTTTTCCTATCTTAAAACAGAATCCTTGAGTTTTCAGACATTAGTTCATCAAATGCAGCCTCCTTATTCTATGCATTCCTGAAGCTCAGATTATTAACAATTACATCTTCTCTAAGACA
>NW_011495014.1:3487518-3488281 GCF_000754665.1 Bison bison bison
CTCTAAGACATGCTTATAGAATCTAATCCCCTAACTTCTATTTTAGTATGCCTTTCCCTGTATAAAACAGATGGATTCCAAGTTTCCAGTGGTACCTAATGCAGTATGGGGACTATTAATATAATGTGGAATTAAACCACAATGTGTCTAAAAAGTTCCTTTGTTTATAAAATAAATGCATACAGAGTAACGAGCACATTCAAAAAAATGCTCTCTTTTGAAGTTGATTCCTTAAAAGACAATCTGTATCTTGGACCATTTCTGGCTCAGTGCTGTTTTCCCAAAGAATGCTGCCTTTTCAAGAGCTCAAAGAAGGCTTGCCAAAAAAATGTGATTTAAGGAGACCATCAAATGATACTGACCTTCAAACCTGTTTGTGTGTGTGTGTGTGCGTGTGTGTATGACAGAGAATGAGAGAGAGAGAGATTGGAGGTGGGGGTGAAAGGGAGGTGAGAGAATCAGATATGAGATAATAATAGCAATATGAATAACAATAGTTTTGAATCTGCATGTCACTGCTTCAAGCACTTTACCTGCATAAGCTCACTGAGCATCACAAAATATCTCATAAAGTAGATATTAGCATTAGATTGTTTAACTGATGGGGAAACTGAGGCACAGGAATGCTAAATAACCTGTCCAAAATCATAGGCAGTGAGGTATGTACTATGTCAGAATCCTAAATATTTAACTCTGCAGCTTGTGTTCTTAACTGCTTTGGTAATTACTTAGATACTCTCTTTTTATATATATATATATATTT
>NW_011495014.1:3488381-3517143 GCF_000754665.1 Bison bison bison
AATATAGAAAAGTGTATTCTTTGAATAGCTCTAGTAAATATAAATTTTATCTTTCTACTTTGGGATGTAAATAGAGCTAAAAAATTATATACCCAACCCTCCCCAAATAGTCTTTTAAAATTGTTGAACTAATGTGGATATTAATCTTGTTCAGCAATTTGATGCAAATGCCTAAATACAAAAAGTTGTTTAGTAAGTACTACACAGGAAGGAAAAGGCTTAATACTTTAGATAGCTTCTTGAAAATCAGAAAAACTAGTAGCATTTGATTGCACCTTCAAATTTTTACAAACAAAACATTCTCAAGCAATGCCATCATACATAATCTACAATTGTAATCCAAATTTCACAACCATATTATGCACACTGTATATAAATACACATCACAAAGGTGCAATTAGAATTAAACACAGAATATGTACAAAATGAACACAGTTTAGGTGTGGACCAAAAAGGTATTGTTATCTTTTGAAAAATAACTTGATTAGATATTACTTTATCCTCTTACACTAATTTACATTTATACAAATTTTAATTAAACATACTAGAGTGAGGTGCTAAGGATGTCGGCACTATCTACATTTAAAGTTACTGCACTATGACTTTATAAATCCAGATTTCAAAAGGAAGATACTTAATAACGGAATCTTCTTTTGGATTACTTAATTTCTATTGCCTATATCTTGCATGTTCATATGAACATATATACACACTTAATACATACAACTATAGATTCCTTGTAGGAAATGTAATAATCATATACTACTAATTACTGAGCATTAAGGTACCTAATAAAATGTCTGAATTCCAACATGGTTTTTTCTCATCATAAAATCCAGAGTCCTATTATAATGGGCTGTTAAATTCATAAAGCTTTTGAATTCTGAATTATTGAAAATGATTTATGTTATTTTAGTAATTATATGAAAACACTCATACTGTAGGCTTACCAAATCACTGGCTAAAAATAACGCCATATTAAGCTTCCCTTATAAAAAGAAACCCCACTATAATTCTTTTTATATATTTAATATATATCCAGTAATCTTTTGTGCTTATTTTGCATTAGGCTCTAGGTGTGTTGGTGCACAAGATATGGGTCTTGAAATCAATGGATTAAAGAGAAGAGGAATCTAGTAATTTTTGAAGGTGGGAGGAGAAGGGGACAACACAGGATGAGATGGCTGGATGGCATCACCGACTCAATGGACATGAGTTTGAGTAAACTCCAAGAGTTGGTGATGGACAGGGAGGCCTGGCGTGCTGCAGTCCATGGGGTCACAAAGAGTCAGACACAATTGAGAGACTGAACTGAACTGAACCGATAACGATTTCCTAACTGAACTTGGACACAGGGCGTTGAGACTATGTAGAAGGGGCAACTGGTGGCTCAGATAGTAAAGAATCCACCTGCAATACAGGAGACTGGGGTTTGATCCCTGGGTTGGGAAGATTCCCTGGAGAAGGAAATGGCAACCCTCTTCAGTATTCTTGCCTGGGAAATCCCATGGACAGAGGATCCTTGTGGGCTACAGTCCCTGGGGTCACAAGAGTGATACAACTTAGTGACGAAACCAGCAGAAGCTGCATCTGGTGGTGGGGCAAGCGGTGGAGTGAGGAGGGTAGACGTCACATCTAAGCTTGAATCTGAAGACGGAGTAGCAGTTAGCTGAACAGGTGGAGGCAGAAAGTCCCTGCTGAGCAACAATAGCTTTACAGGCCTGAGATGGGACAGAGCTTTCACTGGCCTACAAAATATCCAGACTGGATGAACTTGTGTGGCATCCCTTCCTGTCTTGGCCCATAAGCAAAAAACAAAAAGTAACTAAACAGAACGTTTTCAGAAAGTAGCATCCCCCTTCCTCTGCCTTCGCCATCTTCAGGTGATAAGTAATGTCTTAACTCATAATTTGATTTAATGATCCTTATATTTATCTCATTTATGTGAATGTGTGCTTATCCTGTATTGGAAATATCTTGAGGAATGCTGTGTGTTTGTGTGTGTGTGTATTTGCTTTGTTCTAATGATGCTACTTAAGATAGGGCTTAGTTCTTGAGCCACTGTGTAAACTTGTCCAGACTCACTCTACAATTTAAAGGATTATAGCTTTTCTTAAACAGAATTGAAACTCCTTACTTTTGCAAATCTATCTGATATGTACTTATAAGTATGAGTAAACTGTTTCCAAAGCCCAATAGAGTAAAAGTTTTGCCCATCTAAATATGTTTGAGGGATGGGACATGTTACACATTACTTCCAGAATCAGCAGAGTGATTCTTAGACTATCCTGAATCAAGGACCAGATGGGATGGGGGAGTGAGTGGGGTGGTGGATTGGTGAGTGGGAGATTGTCAACTCAGTAGCCAATCTTTTTTTTTTTTTTTTTCTGTACCATGTAGTGAATATATTCCACTGTAAATTCCAACAAGATGAACTTTTTGATGAATCGAAGGCTTGAAGAAACTAACTTAATGTAAAATAATTATAGCGAGGGAAACTACTGAAAACGTGGATCGACCATAATGCTAAAAACAAAGCAAAATCCCACAAAAATAAAAACACTTCCTTTCAGTGGTTTAATGTGTTCTTAATAATAAAAACTCCTGGTTATTACAAAGTCATTAACACATGTATCAATGATAGTGGCAATAGAAATGTGAAAAAATAATTCAGTTCCACATACACTGATTGCTGCCTACAATAATGAGGATGATGTGGAGAATGACCCAAGCCATCATAGCTTGAAAACCAGGTGCTGAATTCTCTACTTTATATAAATTATCTCACCTGATTCGGAAACAATCTTAGGAAGTATTTTAACAGTTGAGAAAATTTGAGCATGAAGATAATTTGCCAAAGTCTAGCTACTTAGATAATTGGTGATTGCACTGAGAATCAAACTCAGGTTTGGTTTGACTCCAAAGCTTGAGCCAGGCTCACAAGACCAGTCTGGAGTGAAAATTCTTAGAATAATATTAGTAGAAAACCTGTATAGAAGAAAACAGAAGGATATGGTTACAGTTACACTCCAATAGCTGATCTTAGTGCTGTGGGGCAGGAGGTAAGAGAACAGAAAAGCTTCCTTATAATTAGCTCATTCAGAAATTTAAAAAAAATATATGATTCATACACAGAGAACAAGAGCTCAAAAAAGAATACAGGAAGCCAGCTGAAGATATGACATTCTCACCAGTTAGCATTTCCTTTGAGTAATCTATTTTGTGAGCTTGTGGAGGTGTTCTTTCTAATAGACATGCCAGCAAAAGAAGCTAGTCCAAGTGATAGCTACCACTGTTGAACTCATGTTTACTTTTGATTTTCTCAGCTGACTTGTAACTCATTTACCCTGTACTATATGCTTAGTCACTCAGTTATGTCTGACTCCTGGGACCCCATGGACTGTTGCCCACCAGGCTCCTCTGTCCATGGGGATTCTCCAGGCAAGAATACTGGAGCTGCCATTCCCTTCTCTAGGGGATCTTCCCAACCCAGGGATCAAACCCAGGTCTCCCGCATTGCAGGCTGATTCTTTACCGTCTGAGCCATCATTGCTTACCCCGGGGGCATTTAATCAGCATAGTATGCTGCCTAATTTTGTAGTAATATATTAGTTTTGGTGATTGGTTTTATGTATATCTCCCTCATTATAATAGGAATATGTTGAGAATAAGGACCACCAGCTACTAGTCTGCTGGGGAGATGACCCTGTAATAAATATGATAGAGTGTGTTAAGTGCAACAAAATATATGAGCAAGTTATAGAAGCAGTGGAGAGGAGGAAATGACAAATAAAATGGGAGGCAGATACAAAGACACAAAGCAGAATCATTTACTTCCTATTCTGATTCCACAGTCTGTATCAAGAAGAAAAACCTTTAAACAAGAAATGGAAGAACAGATACATTAGGAAGAATTTCATGTAAAAAAAGAAGGTGGGAGATAGTGAAAGAGTGCTCAGCAGTTTTATGTAAGAATCCTTAGGCCTGGGCTATTCATGTTTTAAATCAATGAAAAATTTGAAAGTTACGACTGCTCTGCCTAGTATCTGCAAAGAGTCATGGGGAAAGGAATTAAAAGGTAATCAAAATGCAAGTGAATTATTATTTTTAAAAGTGCAAATTCTAGATAAAATTCCAAAAAAAAGATGATTTAAAAAGATGGTCTCTATACAGGTGGGAACAGGGAACAGTAACTATAAGACTATTGCCTGGGCTCACTAGGGAGAGAATGTCCATGTGTCAAATTAAAGTCCATGCAGAATCTTAACCTATTAAACAAACAAAAGTGAGAAAGGTATCAACAGCCCTGACCCCATGGAACATAACTGGAAAACCAGTGATCTAGTCTTGAGATTCTCTGACAAAGTTTCTTACGTTCTGTACATGGAAGGATGGAATACCAGCTGATTAATAAGGATATGGTTGAATGCATGGATTTCAGTTAGTTGAAATGTTGAAAATATTTCAAAGAACAGAGATACTCAGCCTCTTTGCACCACCAATAAGGCGTGTGCTGCTTAGAGATCCTATTGGCAGTAGAGACTAGCCCAGGAAAGGAATCTCCATGAAGGTCACCTGGGGTGGTGACAAGGACCCTCTGACAGGGTATCATGAACTTGGCCCTGTCTTGTTAAATGTAGTTTTTAAATATATCTTGGATGGACTAAAAGGCAGGTTAGCACATTTGTCAGATGACAAGATCAAGTTCATTCAAATAAAAAAACCCCAAATTTTATTCACTGCTCTGTGTACACCATATATAGTACTAAAAAAGAGTCTTACCCAGGAGATGTTAAAAAGTTTTAATTTGCATGATGATGCAGACCTGATTTACCAGGCCTGATATGCATGTTTGCTTCCTTGTCTTTTTGTTGTTGTTGATTTACTTACCACCAGCATAATATGAACAAACAAACTGATTAAGATCCAAAAAGCTCCTGTACCTTTAGCATATACCTGTGGATAGAGTATCTACAGCTCAGTTAGCAGGTAATGTAACATATCCTTATGTACTGCAACAATCCCATCTTGAATGCAATGTCCAGATCAAGTTCCATAGTTTTTAAGGAGTATAATTGCTTTATAATGTGTTTGTTTCTGCTGTACAAAACATGAATCAGCTTTATGTATACACGTATCGCCTCTCTCATGAGCCTCACTCCCACCCCACCGCCAGGTTCCATATTTTGAGGTGGACATTAATAAACAGCACTATATTCAGAAGAAGTAACCAAGGCTATAAGGTGTCTGGAAAACAGAAGCATTAGAGAAAAGAACTAAGGATGTTTAAATCTATAGAACAGAGACACATGGAGCCCATATAACCTATTGTCAAATATTTGCATGTCCATCAAGACTGCTTTCCGGCGAAGGCAATGGCACCCCACTCCAGTACTCCTGCCTGGAACATCCCATGGATGGAGGAGCCTGGTAGGCGGCAGTCCATGGGGTCGCTAAGAGTCGGACACGACTGAGAGACTTCACTTTCACTTTTCACTTTACTGCATTGGAGAAGGCAATGGCAACCCACTCCAGTGTTCTTGCCTGGAGAATCCCAGGGACGGGGGAGCCTGGTGGGCTGCCATCTATGGGGTCGCACAGAGTCGGACACGACTGAAGTGACTTAGCAGCAGCAGCAAGACTGCTTTCAAACACTTGGAGTTTGGAGAACAGGAACAAGATTTATTCTGTGTCTCTGGAGGCCAGAATTAGGGTCAGAAGGTAATATTAGATGATAGCAGGTTGATCAATATGAAGAGCTTTCTAACAATTATCACTACAAAATGGAATGGGCTTTCTTAAAAAGCAGTGTGTGTTTATATTATAGGACATGACTAAGCGACTGATCTGATCTGATCTGTATACATATATATATATATTAATCTATATATATATATGTTAATCCCAACCTCCTAATTTATCCCTCCCTTTCTTTCATCTTTTGTAACCAACTGTACTTCGGTAAAGCGTCTGCCTGCAATGCGGGAGACCCGGGTTTGATCCTGGGGTCGGGAAAATCCCCTGTAGAAGGAAATGGCAACCCACTCCAGTATTCTTGCCTGGGAAATCCCATGGACAGAGGAACCTGGTGGGCTACAGTCCATGGGAATCACAAAGAGTCAGGCACGACTGAGCGACTTCACTTTCACTTTCACTATACTTCAATACATGTTTTTAAAAAAGCAATGTGTTGGGTTGCCAGAGATGTGTAATAAGAGGCTGGATATACATATCTGCATTTGTATACCCAAATACACATAGGATATATATTTGATGAAAGGAATTCCTGGTTACACGTTATGTGTTGAATAAATAGCCTGGGTGCTAATGTCTCTGGCAAACCAAACTAAAACATTCATATCACTTTGATGTTCAGTCAAATCTTACAGTGTAAGTCTTTGGTTCATTAGTTGTTAATTGTAGGTGGCAATTTGGAACCAGATTCATTATGTTCGGCTGTTTTGTCAGCTAATAAGAATTTCAACAACCTGAATTTACAATGAGTCCTTGGTTTACATATTACCCCAAAAGTCACCAGAAAAGATGATAATATCAACAAATAGACATAAATTTTCCATACATTCCTTTATTCTTCCTTCTGGTTTAGACAGGCATTGTCTCTTTTAGCAGAGGCTAATAAGTGAAATGAATCCAAGAGTGTCCTGGTAAATATTTAATAACTATGTCTCTGAAAAAAAAGGGAGGGGTGTTTCTAATTTGTTGTCAAGTTTGCTGTGTTTGTCTAATCTTGTGTTTGTTTTGTGCTTGTCAAATCCCACAATATGACTATTCCCATCATTGGTGATTTCAAGATACAATGGGGGAAGAGATGAGTCCAATCCACTTTAGTGATGAATTTTTATAAGCTGACTCCAGAACACCACTGTGTGAACCCCACATATTAATGAGAAGAATCAGCTGAATGGATGTCTCCTGAACTAGAAGATCACTGTTTATTGCATAGGAAAACTGTAGAGATTGATTACATATGTTTAATTTTTCCACTTAAATAAAAATGCCAGCAGTTTTGAAGGAACCTATTCTTAAATGTATTGCATTTGCTCAGGGCTGAAGCCCAGCCTCTCAGGATGCACCACTTTGGTTAGCTGTATTTTCTCTGATCCTCTCAAAATATGCTGCACATATGACATGACAAGTATTTGGGAAGTCCATGTTTTCCATTTGGTGTTGGAGCAATGCATTCTGAAGTACTGGTCCTATATAAGCTTTTGAGTAATCTCTACAGAGGCTGACAAAGAAATTCTGTACGGAGTTTAAAAATACTAAGTGGAGTTTAAAAATACCAAGACCGGCACACTCTTGTCAGTAATGCCTAACGCAGCCCCCTCTCCTCATTCCGCAGGCACGGATCCCGGGATGAAGGAGTCACTCTGATCCATCTAGTAAGAACTGTCGTATGAGGAAATAGTTAAAAACCTATCCCTAAATTTGGAAACTATAGGTTAGAGATACTTGGCGTCAGCCATCTCTCACAAACCTCTAATGGCTTCTATCTCCTAGAGCATTTAGGAATTTTACTTGAAGGTTAGTTAAATTATAAGACTGTTAAGAGGAAACAAGAGGGCAGGGCTGGAAGACTGGGCATGCAGGTGGAGAATTATAATACTATACAGGTAATTACTAACTGAATAAAGCACAGTCATAAATCTAAGACTGGGTGAAGGAAATTTAGACAGAGACATTTTAAAGTTTGCTCATTAAAGGAAGAGTTACCATCTGGCAACTCTTTTTTTATGACGAAAGAGAGCAAACAACCAAGCATTCCTCAAGGAACACATGGTAACCCCACAATGTAGAAACAGCTTTGACCTTAGAAAGGAGAGGAAGAATGATCAGGGTTGGGAAAACATTGAGAAAAAGAATCCAGTGAAAGTTGTGAAAACTAAGTTACATTTCCTATACCATGGTAACAGAATCCAGAAAAATATAATCCAGGCGAATTCAATGCCAAGGTTCCTTTGAAACATAGAAGCAGCCGCCTAATGGATTTTACAGATACACGTGAAATGGGAATAAAGGCTAATGTAATTGTTCAACAGTGTGGTGCAGATGATGAAATCTAAGTACTTAATTTAGAAAAATGTGTAGTATTAAGATGACTGCAATGATTACTGTGAAGAGCATGACATGTCTGAATGGGCTTGACAGGGAAAAAGAGCTGTACTCTGTAATTTAGAAATCTAAAGCTAGTTATTTCTTCTAGAAACATGTACTTTATTCAATAAGCTTTCTCTATTAATTGTTTCTAGACAATGTTTGGAACAAACACCACCACCACCAATAAAGGCACAGTTGAACACCACCCCCCCCAAATAAAATTGGATTCGTTCTATAAATGTAACTATACATATTACTTCTCAATATATCAAACTCATAATTAGATTGAGAAGAATCACTAAGACATTTTATAATGAAAAACTAAATTTCTATCCTTATTTTGTTTCTGAAGTATTTTATTATAAAGAAACACAAAAACACATGTCTGTGTTCTTTTTACTAATCTTAAGACTATCATATGGGCTTCCCTGGTAGTTCAGCTGGTAAAGAACCCACCTGCAATGCAAGAGATCCTGGTTTGATTCCTGGGTCGGGAAGTTCCCCTGGAGAAGGGATAGGCTACCCACTCCAGTATTCTTAGGCTTCCCTGGTGGCTCAGATGGTAAAGAATCTGCTTGCAATGTGGGATACCTGGGTTCAATCAGTTGGGAAGATCCCCTGGAAGAGGGCATGGCCACCACTCCAGTATTCTTGCCTAGAGAATCCCCATGGACAGAGGAGCCTGGCAGGCTACAGTCCATGGGGTTGCAAATAGTCTGACATGACTGAGCGACTAAGCACACAACGCAAGACCATCATACAGAGTAAAGTAAGTCAGAAAGAGAAAAACAAATACTGTATATTATCGCATATATGTGGAATCTAGAAAAATGGTATAGATGATCTTATTTGCAAGTAGAAATAGAGACACAGACTTAGAGAACAAATGTATGGAAACCAAGAGAGGAAGTGGGGATGGGATGAACTGGGAGATTGGGATTGACATATATACACTATTGATACTAAGTACAAAATATATAACTAATGACAACCTGTAGTATAGCTCAGGGAACTCTACTCACAGTGCTCTGTGGTGACCTAAATGGGAATGAAATCCAAAAAAGAGGAGACATGTGTATACACATAGCTGGTTCACTTTGCTGCACAGTTGAAATTAACACAACATTGTAAAGCAACTATACGCCAATAAAAATGAATTTTAAAAAAAGGCCGCATTGGAGGAGATGTCATTGTATAAACTGATTCACTGTTTACAACCTGAGACACCTTGGAAAGACACACAGGTAGAGTGGAAAGAAAAACATCTCCTTTATGTCCTGGAGCTTTTGTTTCTGAGGTAAGTACGAAGGAAATGACCCAGTACCAAGTCCACTGAGTTTCTTGGTGTGTTTTATCTAGTTGCCATAGTGAAGGCTTTGGAAGAAGTTTGACACTGAAAGCTTTGCAAAGTGGTTTTTGTTTTGTTTTTGGTCAGATGTTCCTTCTATCTCCTCCCTTAATGGGCAGTTCACTGTCACCCACAGAGGACCATCTCCAGGAAAAACCAAAGTGGCAAAGTTTGTCCTTAATAATCCTCCCTTTCTTCTTTCAGTCCCTCTCTCTGCTACTGACCCTCTCTAGCTGCTTTAGCCAAAAAATGGAATCAATTTAGTCACATTCTGTTGCTTATCCCAGAGGTATATTTCAAAGAAAACGTCATATTGAAAGTGAAATCTCAAGTATCTGATTGAAATTGTTGGATCCGTAATGTTTTTGGATAGCTAATTTTAGATTTTGGATAGCTAAACCTTAGACAAACATAGTCAATGATATTTAAAAACTCATTAAAGTTAATATACATTTTCCTCCATTAATACCCCTCAGATTTTTTAGTCAATGAGTCCACATTGCTTTGATCTTTTATTAGTTTTCTGTGAAATGTGTTTCCCAGTTTCTGAATACTTTCAATAGGCTTAGATCAGATCACCTTAGAATCCCATTCATTATCTTTTTCGCTTGGCATTCATTTGAAAGGAGTGATGATATCCAAATGCCTTTTGTTTGTATCTTCACCAAAATGGAAAGTTGCATGTTTTCAGACAAACCAAGGCATGACACCCACTCAGAAGACTGCCTCTTCAACTTGTAACAGTAAGCAGAATGACAAAAGTAAATCAATAACAGAAGCCTGTTTTTGCTTCTTCTTCAGCTTGCTAAAAATAAAAGGGTAGAAGTAACTGAATACGAATTATAGTATCAGAATACATCACTGCCTGGTAAGGAGGAATGTTCCTGAAGGCATGTAGCTCCCCCAATAGTCATTGTGTGTGTGTGCTACAAAGGTCACCACAATAAATCTTCTGGTTCTCAGATAGAATTACAGTTCCCCACCTGTTAAAAACCACTACACACAGTACCAAACCCCAGACAGGGATGACTCCCAATAGGTACAGAGATTGTCTTTCCCAACACCTATGGGGGGTAATCAATTAATTTTAGAATAGTAAGTAACAAGATAATAGTTTTCTATTGAGTGAGCCAGTTAACATCTTTGTGCTTCTTTATCTTCAGTTGTACACATGGTCTCATAATTTACCTATTCCAGTGGGTTTTTGTCAGGATTAAATTAAATAATGTTTATAAAATGCCTGGCAAGTAAAAAATCATTTAATGAATGGCAGCCATCACTATTGTTCCACCAATATTTTGAGCTTGGAGAATGACTTCATCTTTTGAGTAAGGGTTAACATTGGTTTGTAGTGAGTTAGAAAAGCAGAGAGTGTATTTCAGAAGCAAATCTGAGAATTATTATTAAATTAGGCTACATTCAAAGCTATCATGAAGAACAGCAACAATAGTGACTTGTTACCAAAAAAAATCTTAAGGGCCTTTCAATGAACTGTGTCAAAAATACCTCCAAAGGAGTTATGAGACTTGCTCTAGGCTAGGTTGTAACTAGCTTCGTTTAAGCAACTGTCTTCTTGCGCAGTTGGGAACAAAGCACATACACGAGGTGCAAAATACCTAAAAACGGGTTTTGAAACACACATCACACCTCTGCTATCTGACTTCATACTGGCAACTAAAGGTACAGGTAACACAGGTGTGCTTATGGTGTTTCTGCTACTTAGCCAGTGATCCTTTATGTTAAGCATCCTGGATTATGTAAGAAAAATCTTTGTCTTTCTTCCTTTGTCCTTAGATAATAACGGGAGGCCATTTACTATGAGCTGATAAGCTGATGGATCAATACAAATATAAAGAGTGTCTCTGATCGAGGAAAAGGTTTTCTGAGCTGTGTTTCTCTCCACTTAATCTCTAAGATGGCACAATGATAGTTATCTCTACCTGGATCCTTCCCTGACACCACTTCAATAACTCAAAAGCCTCTCAGAATCACCTGGATTCCTTGTCATATTCTTGTCATTGAGAAAGGTACTATCACCCACAACCCATTCAGTTTTGCAAGCCAGAAATTTAGGAGTCATTCTTGATAGTTCCCCACTTTCCTTCCAAATCCAACCCATCATCAAGGACTGTTGATTTTATTTCCTAAATTACTCCCTCTGTCCATCTCTCTTCATCTCCCCTACCATCAGTGTAATCTAACCTACCATCATCTCTCTCCTGGACTATTGTAATAGTCTCTTAACTGGTCTGACTCCATAAGCTCCCCCGACACGGCTACCCCTACCCCTAAACCATTCTCAAATCAGAGCATGAACCAGATCACATTATTCTGCCAACCGACCCCATGCCTAAAACTCCTATATGACTTCCGATAGCATTAGGATGAGGAGAAAAACAATGTCTTAATCAGACTGACAAAGCCCAACCCTACCCCCTTCATGATGCTCTACTCCTTCCATCTCTGCTCCAGGCTCACTAGCCTCTGTGTGCTCCCGGTGCTTCCTCCTGACACAAGGTAACTCAGTGTTCTCTGCTGCCTGAACCACTCTCACCAACCCTTTCTGGCTAGTTACCTGTTCAGATTTCAGTTCAATTGTCACTTTCTTAAGGAAACTCCTTGATATCTGGCCCCCATCAATTCTCGGGTACATACTTTCCTAGCACTTAGCAACTTCCCTTTATGGTACTTTATGAAGCTGTGATTTTGTCTACATGATTAATATTTTTCTTTTCTGTTAATATGTAAGTTCCAGGAGAAAAGGGATCACATCTATTTTTCATAGCAGTTAGCCCCAGCTGAAGCACAGGGTTTATGACCTAAATAAATATTTATAGAGTGAATAAATAAACGATGTCAGGGAAGTTTTCTGCCCTGTTTTCAGTGATGAGACTATACTCTTTTTCCTTTAAAAAAGCCTCAGCAGAGAGTCTGCTCGGAAAAATACCCATTTTAATCTGCGGATCTAAATATGAAAATGGGTTAATGCAACCAGATTGAGGTAAGGATTGGGGGTTTGGTAAAAAATAAATAAATAAATAAAAGTGCACTTCTAAGGTTTTTTTACCTTTAGCTTTAGAGAGTTCAGTTTTTCCTCCCTGAGGTGTTCTCTCAGCATCTCACGGTGGAGCCTCTCCTGCTCTCTGGCAAATTCGCCCAGGGTGTACTGGCGCACGCTGTTGTGGCGGCTGGACATGCCCAGGGTGCTGCCGCCCTGGCTGGGCACACTCGTGAAGCCCTGCCTCCTGGTGAAGTAGTACACAGTGACGCAACTGAAATGCACATTCTTGGTCCTCAGCCGCTTCTCTCTTTTGAGGATGGAGGAAGCTGAAAGGGAAAGAAACAACTCAGAGAACAGCCCCACAGCAGTTTTCGGATGAGGTGACGAATTAGAAAATGCCACTTGATGATCTTAAATTTACGGTCAACCCTTTCTGGCTGGGAGACACTAAAAATTTGTCACTCAGAATTGGCACAGACTCCGCATTCCTTGCTTAGATTTTCTCCTAGCTGTGGTGGAGTAGACTTTTAAGACCTCTATAATGGTAGTCCAAGAAAACGTTTGGGCAAGTTGCCAGTAGTCTGTGAATCAGTGGCAGAATTTAATTTCTCATTTCTCTTCACCTTTTAAGTTTTGCTTTTATGATTTTCACATGAGTTGTATTTTACTATAATCAGAAAAGACACATACTACAAACTCTTTGGCTCTCATTTGATATGGAAGGCACTTGGTGTGAAATAAATGTCTATTTTTAAATTTTAGAAAATTCCAAAATGCAATAAACATTTATAGAAAAAGGCTCAATGGCACTATTTAGGCATTTTTACAATCTAAATGTAACCAAGTTTTCATCTGATGAAAACACCAATAAGTAATATTATGGACAGTGGAACTTTAATCCAAGTATACATTGAGAATATAGAAAATGTCATGAAATATATCAGAACCTTTACTATTAGTTACAGAGACATCAAGATGTGCAGAGCACCATGGAAGGTTGAAATGAACTCTGTAGTTGAGAGGAACAGAGTTACACATTGACCTTTTGAAGTTGGAAGATGTGCCGGTCTGTTTATTTTGTTGTGAGGTAACCCAGTCTTATAGAATTTGAATGATTTCTTTCAATGAAACAAAAAGAAACAATGAACCCCTCAGATGTTTTCTATCAGCTAACATTTACGGACTGTTCAAAGAACTATGCAAAGGACTATGCATGAGTTATCTCATTTTATTCTTATGACTGCTTGAGTTGGAATAATCCAAGCCTACATTTTGAGGAAAACAATCCACAAAAGGTTAAATGACATGGCCAAGGTCATATAACTAGCAGTGAAAATGTGATTCATTATTCTAGAGCCCAGTCTTTTAGCCATCAGGCCACAGTAGAAAGCTGGGATCAAGCTAAGCAAGATGAACAAGGCTAAGATTTGGTGCCACACTGCTTCTGGGAGATGTCAACTGCTCCAGACTCCAAAGATGATTTTTATTTGTAAGACTGTATAAACAATGAAAGAAAAGTAACTACAGGAGCACTGGATTTATATAAAAATATGCTTCTAAGGGAATAGAATGAACTTCCAAGTTCAGTTGTCTCATTTTCTCCTTATAAAACCTTCAAGCCAAATAGAGATGTTGCTGTGATACATATCATTTTGAGGATTTATATATTCAATAAATATAAACCAGTAGTTTTCCCAGGCACTTTCTAAATGATTGGATATATTGGTGGAAAAGACATCTGTGATCCCTGCCCACATGGAGCTTTCATTTCCAGTGATGAGAAACTCAGAATAAATAGACTCAAACAGAGTAAAAGAAATAAGACATCTGGGCAAGAATTTAGCTATCTCAACTTTTCCTCCTCATTAGTGCTTTACTTCTCCAGAAGAGATTGCCAGGGAGCAAACGCTTCCAGCATGTATGTAGTTTTTCCATTTTTTTTTTTCTAGTTATCTATGTACATGTTCACGGCAACATACTTGTACTCCTGGAAGTAGTGACAATTTTCAACTTAGATTTAAAAGCTCTGATCTGCTTCATAACTGTAGGTTTAAATCATCTCAAAACAAAGAAGAATTTGTCACAATGTAAAAGATTTCACCATAAAAGGCAAAATTCAACCATGTGCCCAGTAATTTGCTACCTGATCTGACAACCTCATCCATCACCACCTTACAGCAGGCTAGAGCCTCTGCTTTTTGGGTGATAACCTTGAACTTATTTTGCTCTTCATATCATAAAGATGCAAATGATGCCCTGAAAATACTATCTTTCCAGGCCATAATTTACAAATAAAAATATTTTAATGTACTCATTTAAAATAATTATTATAAACACATCTGATAATTTTCTTACTTGTTTTTTAGATAATTCATAGTACTCTACATGAATTTCCTTTAGAAATTTTTATTGAAATTTTGTACCTACTTTTTTGGATTATAAAAGAATTCCACCTTTTGGATGAATCTACTGTACCATCCTTTCACAAAAAGCCATATTATGTTTTCCCCAGAAAACTGTTAAGAGATGATTTTCCAAGGCTTGGAAAAAGACAACAGTGGCAGAGAGTAGGAGCCCTTCATCTGGGCTCCTGGCATTTCTAACACTGTCACAGTGCACATGGACTTATGCTTTTTCCTATCCACTACAGCTTATAATTCAAACGTGCTTATACTTGTTTCAGCACTTGCATATTATAAGTAGCACTGTAGAAATATGATCAAAAAGCCTACAGAATACATTTTAAAGGAAGGCTTTGAGATGTAAGATTAGCCTTATGAGGAATATTTTAAATGTGGCTTTCCTAAACTTAGGAGGTACTCATGTCTCTCTCTTCTGATGATTGATCTGGAGCCCTAGAACAGGCCCTTGTGGGCTGTCTCTTGCCTCCAGAACCAATTTGACTAACAATCACAGAATGAAGTTATCAAAAAAGAGTCTGTGTTTTTCAAACCTGAGAAAAACAGATGAAATCCACTCAGCACATTTGCCATAGGGAATCTGAAACCTCGATGCTACACCTACCTAGTAATCTGTGCCCTTTACAGGATAATTGAACTCAATGTTGTGTCTCTACAGAGTTCAGGGTTCATTTTACTACTGTGAAGTCAAGAGCAAGAAAAAAAAAATGAAGGAGACAGTGGCGTTCATTACTGCTTTGAAAAATAACTAGTCTGTTTTCATATGCAATGCTAATTTTTTGCTGCCTTCCAGCTCCTCTTCTTTTATCTCACTCAGTTACCATCCTGCAGCAGAGGTGTCTAAGTGCAGCAGTATTATTTGTTCCAACCAGGACACAGCTCTTGGGACCACCATTATGGCTAGCACATCAGGGTGTACTGGTATTGCTGTAAAATCATCACATATTATGGAGATAATATTGATCCTTGTAAATTAAAGGAATAAACAGCACAGAGTAACCAGCATTAGCTATCTGCAGAAGCTACCCATCTTTAAAATGCTTTTAAAAATGAATGAAGAAGAGAGTTGAGAAACTAATTCATGATGCCAGGGTGAGAAAGTAAGTAGATAAAATAAAATAAGTTATACCATACATTTATATAAAGAGTTCATGCTCAGAGTGGATTAAAAATGGAAGCCATTTGGGATTATCAGATGCAAACTATTATATGTAGAATGAATAAACAACAAAAATCCTACTATATAGCAGAGGGAGCTATATTCAATATCCTGTGATAAACCATAATGCAAAATAATATGAAAAAGAATATATATATATTTTTATGTATAACTGAATCACTTTGTTGTATAGCAGAAATAAACACAGCATTGTAAATCAGCGATACTTCAATAGAATACACGTTTAAAAAATGGAAGCCAAAGCTAAGAGTTGTACAGTGTGTTTTCAGGGCCATCCAGGGGAGCCAGTGCTCTGAGGAGACACACATTCTGAATATTCTGATCCTACAGAGAAGATGAGTATATCAAGATATCAAAGCGGCCTCACATCAGGCTCTAAGAAAATGCAACCAACCTTGCTCCATTTCGACACGCATAAACCAACCTGTTCATTCACATTGGAATATAACTTCAAAAGTCAACAAGACTATCTGATTGACTTGTCAATTCTATTTCTTGCTGAAAATAATCAAATTTGCTTTCAGGTTTATACTTCAGACATTTGTGAATGCGTGTGTCATTGCATCTGAGATTGCTCTCTCTGTATGCACAGAGACCATTGTGCATCTGAGTCTGTAAATCTGAAGACAAGATTCTCGATTATTGATTCCACTCTAGCGCAATCATTCTGGGGCCAGTGCTTGAGGAGTGATTCAGTTACTCTTAATGCACATTTGGCTCTTTTAGTGTCAACAACTATCAGCAAAGTCCAGATATAGGTGGAAAGGCAGAGAGCAGTAAACAGAACTATGTATTTTGGCTCTGAAGTTGCCACATGGAGGTTGAGAGTTTTTGGTCCAGTCTGATGTTAAACAAGGGGAAAACCGTGGAAAATATTAATTCTACCGTTTGGGTCTGATGAAGTTAATAGTATACTTCTTTCTCCTATGCAGTATGTTCAAAAGGAAAATACCAGATGATTTGTAAGTCAATATTGAGTTTACTTTTCTTCTTTGCGGGGTGGGGTGGGGTGGGAATTTAGTAGAAGCAAAGTGAGACTGTTGAAATTAGTTTATCTTGGTAAATCCCGGGTAATAAAAACTTGTTTTCTTAAATTATACAGGCCAAGTTAATCAGGGGCTCTGAAAGTATGTTGTTTCTCGCCTTTTGAAGAACAAATCAAGATCATATCAGTTATGAAGTCATGAAACCTAAAACCCCACTGTCATAAGAAAATATTTTGCATAGGAATTAACAATAACAGCTTAGATATTAAATCAACTTCCAATGGTTAAAGTTATTAAGATTTAAAAAAATATATGTCCTCAATCTTTCCAAGGGACTTCTACAAATCTCCTGTGATCATATTTTCACATTTTCTCCAGCTTGACGCAATTGTCAAGATCGGCCCCTCTTGATCCTGGTATCACAAGCATGGTCTCAGATCTCAACCACAGGTAAGGAGTGAAATGGATCTAGCAACCAAACAATATAGGAATAGTTCCTTTGAAAATGAAGCCAGTTTGCTGTCAAAAGTAATTCTTCCTTGTTCTAATTGTTCCCTTTTATTCTTTTATGTCACATTCTCAAGTTTTTCAAATCTACTTACCACAGTTGTATTTTTGTGGTTTTTTTTTGTTTGTTTGTTTTGTTATTTTGCTCAAGTAAGGTATTTAGGGAAATAGTAAATCTTTCAAGTGGAAACAATTCCAAAAGACTAATAAAAGGAAATGTCTTGAGGCATTGGGTAAACGAGAGGCAAATGAAAGTAAAGACTATTTGGGAGTATTTTCCTTCCAACTGTGAACAGAATTCAAATTACCTAAAGTATATAACACAAAGTGGTGGCCAAATCAATAGTATGTTATACTCAGGATGTTATTTTATATTCAGTGATGAAAGATATAGGGCTTCCTTGGTGGCTCAAACAGTAAAGAATCTGCCTGTGATACAGGAGACCCGGGTTCAATCCCTGGATTGGGCAGATCCCCTGAAGGAGGCATGGCAACCCACTCCAGTATTCTTACCTGGAGAATTACAAGGAAAGAGGAGCCTGGTGGGCTACAGTCCATGGGGTCACAAAAAATCAGACAGGACTGAGTGAGTAACACTTTCACTTCATGAAAGATATACCATGTGCAAAAATAATCATGAAAGAAAGACTTTTCCAAACACTGGATCTGTTAGAGACAATACTGGGATATCCCCCATGTTTTGGAATTGAAGGGCTTTGCATTTCCCAAAAGGACATCAGAATGGAGACAAAGTTGGTAAATGTAAGAAAATGTCAGGACCCATCAAATTAGGGACTTTTTTACTATGCCCTTATTTCTATGAAAGCAGCATTCAAAAACAAAAATCAAGGAAGAGTAGCTCCCACTTGAAGTGATGCTTGAGATATCAAGTCCCAGTTTGTTTCTGGTTCCCTGTAGTATGAATGATAGCTCTAACCACTTTTCAAACTGCAGCACATCTGTCTCTCCAGCCCCTAAATGCCATTCTTCCCCATCTCCAACCAACCAACCAACCAATTTATGTACTAGCAACGCGGCAAACTGACTGGAGAATATAAAGTATGATAAACATACATAAGAACCAGTCAGCATTCTGATGTCAGTCCTTCTGTAGAGAAGAAATAGGTTTATAACTCACAGACAAGATTAGGTAGTTTAACCATTTACCCTAAGTATTTTCCATCTTAATAACAGGTTGAAAATATTCACAATGGATTACTCTGAAGACTAATAACGTCCTTGTGTATTGTGTATTGAAACTTCTGAGTGGAAATAACTCAAGATGAAACCCTTTTGTTTAAATCGTTAGTTTTACAAAAACAAAACAAAAGAAGAAACCCTCTCACATAAGACTATGTGATAATAAATTTTCTATCAAGACATGTACAAATACTGCATACGCATTTAAGCAAAAAATTTAACAAGAAAACAGAAATAATATAAAAAGTTGACCCTTCAGGCTGGACGACCAAGGCTTTGTTTTGGATAATGAGCATGCGCGTCACGTCGTCATCTATTCAGTCTGTCAGCTGCGTCCACACAAGCAAGCCAGAGATCCGCGTGCAGGGAGGCAGCTCTCTCCCCAGTCTCTTGACAGCTACAGCCCAGGCCGCTCAGCACACTGCAAGCTGAATTTGACATTACAGAGCGTGGTTTAATAGTGTAATCATCTACTTGTAATTCTCTGCTTGAAAAAAAATAAAGTTTACTGCCCAGGATTTTGATATATATTTAGAAAGCTGCAAATAAAAATTGAGAACTTCGACCTTCCAGCTTTGATGTCATAAATAATTATGATGATTAACTCACAAAGAGTGGTCATTTCTCAGAACTAGCTCTTTTTTATTCATACATTTGAATTTATTAAAAATGCCCTCTGCACTTTCCCCCTAATTCTTGTGAGTTACCTAAAAAAATAGGGAGGGGGTCATTTTATTCTCATTAGAACAAAAGGAATAAATGCTGTATTTTGAAGTTATAAATTTGAAATTAAAAAACTGAAAGAAATGAATAAGGACCTACTGTATAGCACAGGGAATGCTACTCTGTATTCTGTAATAACCTATACGGGGAAAAAATCTGAAAAAGACTTGATATATGTTTATAACTGATTCACTTTGCTGTACACCTGTAACTAATACAACACTGTATCAACTATACTCCAATATAGTTTTTTTAATTTTTTTCAATTTTTTTTAAAAATTGAAAGAACAAAAATTTTAAAAAGAAATCATGTCCTCTCTTATCTTTAACCTTTATAGCTGACTTAGCACTAACCCTTTCACTGCTTACATTAGATTGATGCCCACTGAAAATGCAGTGTGACTTAGAAAGCCCTATCCATCAACATCAAATGCAATTAATACTGGGAATAGTGAACTGTTAAACTCAAACAAATTTAGATTAAACCATTGATTAAAATAGTACCATTAACTGAACGATCAGCCAAGTTTCACTCTAATTTTCTTTTCTCATCAATTCATCCATCAAATTTATAGTACTAGGCATCATGAATCTTGGGATTCTAATTCTATATTTCATATGAAGTCTTCTTTCTGGTCTTTATATGATAAATAGTGTGTTTATATAACTATCACTTAAAGTTTATATATTAAAATCCTTTTGCAAGATATTTGAAAGACAATATAATATTAAAGTGTTTTGCTAAATTTAGACCCTGCATTCTGTTCAGTTCTGTCTCAAACAACTGAAAGTTCAGAAATTTTTTTCCCTGTTCTATATATTCAACTGGCCATCTGACTTTATTTCTAGTGAGAACAATTTCACAGAAACTGATCAATGTTATCACTACTTTTCTCTGTTAACAGTATGTATTTTCCTTTAGATAACATAATAATTTTCCAGAGAATCTAAGATTTCTACAGAGATATTAACATTTATATATGGAACATTGATTATTACTGAGGTCTTTGTCATCTCATTTTTAAAGAATGCTTCTTTATTGTAAGCATACCATATCACTAATGAACTGGAGAAAGTGTTATCCTATCCTCATACTTGGAAAATAATAAATTGTTAGATAATGTTAGATAATTCAAAATCTGAATTCTAAATTTGCTAATTTCCATTATACAGATTAAATTAAGGGGCACCTGCATTTTTCAGTCCCTCTGTTAGTATTTTCAGAATTATGTTTACCTCAGGAGTATTATCAGAAATATTACCTTTGTAAAAAACCTTAAGAATCACAGATGGAAAGCATTACATATGCAGACTACTATCGTGGTGATGCTGTTAAGCCAAACAAAAAGTGTGTTCCTTTTTTATCAGTGAGAAAATAAATACCACCTACTTCCCAGGCTGTTTCCTTAATCTCTCATATGTGCAATTAAACCCTAAAACTACATGCTTAAGAAATACATTTCACTGCTATTAAAGTAACAGCTATTTCCAAAATATATAAACTCTCATTTTATTAAAATCTCAACATGGATACCATCTTAGGACCATATCGTTTTTTCCTGGGAAAAAAAAGGTAGTCGTCACTAAACATAAATATTCGCAGCTCTGGCTGCAGTCCAAGTTGTAAGCACTTTCCTCTGCTGTCTCAGCAATTCTCCTGATGTCAAAGACACATTAAAATAAATGGGAACCATATGGCTCCGCAGCAGAATACCCACGCTCTTACAACTGAGAGGGCAATGCAATTCATTACCACCATCTGAGAAATATTTGGGGGACATGGAATATCTCAATGCAAAATAAAGCTGCATGAGGCAGGCCATTTGATTAAAATGCTCACACAATGACAGAAGGAGATATTTGCTATTCTTTGGCTCCACGAACCTGTTTTGCTGCTTTTTACATTTTCTCAGTACCACCATGAGCCTCCGCTGTTAGAAGGATTAAACAGCACTTCCCACCTGCTCAACGACTTCCCCACACTCTGTCTCATCTGGCCCAACAATGTAGCCCCATCAAGCCTAATATATCATGATAATCCAGGTCAGAGCATCACTGAACAACAATAACAACAAAATGAAACAAAATCCTCAAAAATAACAAGAGCAACTAAGATCAAGTCATTCTGGAGAGGACTGGGTCAAAGGTAATGCACTTGAACTTTGCTATAAATGAGGAAATCTGGAAGCACATTTCTTTTTTATATCCTTAACCTAAAAAGCCTTTACTGTACTAACCCCAAACAAAAATCGAAATCATTAAAAAAAACATAAAAGGAAGAAATTCATCAATGCTGTATTACTGGCTCCATATGTCAGACATTCTAAATTTAAAAAAGAGATCTAGGGCTGCAGAGTTGGGATTAAAAGGAGTCTGGGAAGGCAGCTGGGAGTGGGGCAGCTGGGGTTACTGTGGTACCTTCTGTCTCCTGGCTGTCAACGAAAGATTTGGGAGGGTTGTAAACATCAAAAAGAAAGAAAGAAAAACAAAAGAAAAACTTCATGATTTTTCTACAAAAATAGTTGTTGGTTGATTGAGCATAGGCTTCAACTTCTCATAATCCTCTCATTGTCTGTTTTAACACTTTTAAAAGCTACAAATAAGGAAACTGCTTAAAGTATCATGTTTGGCATAAAATTACCACCCCATATCTACTATTAATAGAAAAATTAGTTGAGATTCAGCTCAAATGTCAACTTTAAGAAGCCTTTCATAGGATCCCTAATATGTGGTATGTGCCCTTTCTACACATTTCCAGAACACCCCTGACTTGGTATATAATATGAGTGTGTGTTTCTCCTCCACTGCCTGGTAAACACCCAGTGGGCAAGGAGTTCATGTTGCTCCCTGCAGAACCCTCAGGGTGCAGCACACACCCAGGCACTGAAGACTCACTTGATAAATGTTTGTGTAACCAAATGAGATGAATGAATAACTGAGCTATGAGGTAAACATGTAAACATATACATTTCCTGAATACACTTTCCTTAATTTTAAATGATAAGATGGCATTTGACAGTTCTCCCCTAAAGCCTCGTGGTCAGTGTCTTCCTTCCTTCTTAGTTTCTAGTCACTTTATTTTTTGAAGGTATCTTTCAATAAAAAACATAATATACTGAAGGGAGGACACATTGCCTTCATGGCTTCAGGGTACACATAACTTTTGTATTACAAACCATTTGAAATATGCAATATTTTCCATTTCAATAGATCTGACATAAAAAAAAAAACCCAACAAAAACCCTAGCACCATAATAAACTTCTAAATAATCCATTAATAATAAGCTGGTAAACCCATCTCTAAAAAGCAAGTAACTAGTAGGGGAGTTACCTGAACATCATAAAACAGTTTTGAAAGAGAAATCCTGCTGATAAAACATCACTAATTGGTACTGACCTCTAGCAAAAACAAGGCTGAAATTTGTGCCTTTAGCAGTTCACTAGTGATAGATCTACAAAACAATTCTGTCTCTTGGTATTTAAATTATTATCTTTGCCTTAGAGTCATGACTATCCTGTAAAAATAAAATCATATCACACAAGATTTATTAATTTCCTATGGAATTTTATGATATATAGCCATGTTCTAAGACATCTAATTTACCTCTTTTTTGTGGTTGGTAGAAATGAAAGTAAAAGCCATGGTTGTTGAGTTCCTGAGACAAACTGCAGAAGCAAGCAAGGAGAATTTTGAATTTTTATTGAAATACAAGAGCCAGGCAGAACTGATACAATATAGGCAACTATGTAATTTGAGAGAAGGCAGCTATTTATCTTGTCTGGGACAATTTTACCCTGCAACTAAAGAGTTGTCCTCTTAATATTTCACAGATGGGGGCAAAAACATGAGTTTCTGGGTCAGAAACAAACTATTTCATTATTCACAGTACAAGAAGTAGAAAGAGCATCTTGTTTCTGTTGGTACTCCTTGTTCACCAGATTCTACAGGGGCAAGGTGGAGGAGCCAAATAGATGCTGCACACACAGTACGTTTGCATTATACCAAAAGCACAATGAGTTTGGGAATCCACTGTTTTTCTTAGCAAGCAGTAAACAAGCCTGTTGTTCATTGGGAAGGAGACATTACCTCATCCTTCAGGATGGTGGTGGTTTAGCTGCTAAGTCGTGTCCAACTCTTGCGACACCATGGACTATAGCCTACCAGGCTTCTCTGTCCATGGGATTTCTCAGGCAAGAATACTGGTGTGGGTTGCCATTTCCTACTCCAGAGAATCTTCCTGATCCAGAGATCAAACCCTAGTTGCTGCACTGAAGGCAGATTCTTTACCACTGAGCTACCAGGATCTCTTTGTAGCTCACAGATATCTCCCTTTGAAAACATCTTGCCAAAGGAGAGAATCAGCCCAAAGTTCTTGGGAATGTATCTGGCAGTTCCCAGGAGTGGACCCGGTTATGATTTGATATCACATCCAAATAGGAAAAGGAGTACGCCAAGGCTGTATATTGTCATCCTGCTTATTTAACTTCTATGCAGAGTACATCATGAGAAACGCTGGGCTGGAAGAAGCACAAGCTGGAATCAAGATTGCTGGGAGAAATATCAATAACTTCAGATATGCAGATGACACCACCCTTATGGCAGAAAGTGAAGAGGAACTAAAAAGCCTCTTGATGAAGGTGAAAGAAGAAAGTGAAAGAGTTGGCTTAAAGCTCAACATTCAGAAAACAAAGATCATGTCATCCAGTCCCATCACTTCATGGCAAATAGATGGGAAACAGTGGAAACAGTGTCAGACTTTATTTTTGGGGGCTCCAAAATCACTGCAAATGGTGACTGCAGCCATGAAATTAAAAGACGCTTACTCCTTGGAAGAAAAGTTATGACCAACCTAGATAGCATATTGAAAAACAGAGACATTAGTTTGCCAACAAATGTCCGTCTAAGTCAAGGCTATGGTTTTTCCAGTGGTCATGTATGGATGTGAGAGTTGGACTGTGAAGAAAGCTGAGTGCTGAAGAATTGATGCTTTTGAACTGCGGTGTTGGAGAAGACTCTTGAGAGTCCCTTGGACACAAGGAGATCCAACTAGTCCATCCTAAAGGCGATCAGCCCTGGGATTTCTTTGGAAGGAATGATGCTAAAGCAGAAACTCCAATACTTAGGCCACCTCGTGAGAAAAGTTGACTCATTGGAAAAGACTCTGATGCTGGGAGGGATTGAGGGCAGGAGGAAAAGGGGACGACAGAGGATGAGATGGTTGGATTGGCATCACCAACTCGATGGACATGAGTTTGACTGAACTCCAGGAGTTGGTGATGGACAGGGAGGCCTGGCATGCTGCGATTCATGGGGTCGCAGAGTCAGACACGACTGAGCAACTGAACTGAACTATGGGGCAAATAGGGGGATAAAGGTGTCCATTGGAATCCATGGGAAATTGGTTCCAGGACCCCCATGGAACCAAAGTCCATACTCAAGTCCCTTAAGTAAAGTAGTATAATATTTGCATATAACCTATGTACATCCTCCTGTATACTTTAAATGAGCTCAGTATTTCTTATAATACCTTGCTGTTCAGTTGCTAAGTCGTGTTTGACTCTGCGACCCCATGGACTGCAGCATGCCAAGCTTCCCTGTCCTTCACTCTCTCGGAAGTTGCTCAAACTCGTGCCCATTGAGTCAGTGATGCCATCCAACCATCTCATCCTATGTTGTCCCCTTCTCATCCTGCCCTCAATCTTTCCCAGCATCACAATGTAAATGCTATGTAGATTATTGCAAATATAATGTAAATATTATGTAAATAGTTGCCAGAGCACAGCAAATTCATGTTTCTCTTTTTAAACTTTCTGGAGTTTTTTTCTGAATATTTTGAGATCATTTGTTGGTTGAATCTGCAGATGCAGAATCCACGAATATGGGGGGTCAACTGTGTGCATCCACATATACTCTCAGGTACCTCAGGATGTATAGAAACAGTCCCCCTTCTCGGGTCTATGTTTCCCCTTTTCTATGCTACTCATATGACATATGGGTTGTTACAGGAAATATTTTTCCAAAGCTAAATGTGACTTTGGGCTATGAAGGACAAACAAAGGCATAAAAAGGTTTCTTTTCCTTCTACATTTTAGGATTTTCTATTCTTTGGGATGGAAGAGAAAAAAAATAAGCAGAATGTGTATACTGAGTTTCATAAAAGTAGGATTCAACCCCGTCTATCTTCAAGAGCATCACTTCTCAATGATTTCTATGTTTCTTTTACATCTGGAGTGAACTCAACCTTGGATCCTTGGTTCTCAGCTTTCTCCACTAACCAGTTCCCTGACCTCCTCTCATGTATATATGGTCTTCAATGTCTCTAAGTCTAAGGTTTTCTTTTTAGTTAAAAAAATGTGGCGTATATATTACTGGGGCATAGTTTCTTTACAATGCTGTGTTAGCTTCTGCTGTACAGCAAAGTGAATCAGTTATATATATATACATATATCCACTCTTCTTTGGATTTCTTTCCTATTTAGGTCACCACAGAACAGTGAGTAGAGTTTCCTGTGCTAAACTGTAGGTTCTCATTAGTTATCTATTTTATATGTTGTTGTCTGTTACTAAGTCCTATCTGATTCTGCGATCCTACGAACTGTAGTACGCCAGGCTTCCCTGTCCTTCACTATCTCCCCGAGTTTGCTCAAACTCATGTCCATTGAATCAGTGATGTCATCCAACCATCTCTCTGACACCCCCTTCCCCTCTTGCCCTCATTTCATACATAGTAGTGTACATATGTCAAAAAAGTCTGGAACACTTCACAAATTTGCATGTCATCCTCGAGCAGGGACCAGGCTAATCTTCTCTGGATTATTCCAATTTTAGTATAAGTGATGCTGAAGCCAGCACTCTAAATTCAAGTTTTAAGTGACTTTCACCAGCAAAGCATTTATCTCCAGCCCTTGCCAGGGACCAATTTGCTCACCAAAGGGAATTGGTGCTGGGAGATGGCATAAGGAAAAACGTGAGAAGCAGAATCAATTTGAGGTCGACCCTGCCTTGACCCCCCAGACTTCTGGTCTTTGATCAAGGATTCAGTAGGGATAACACAGGATGTTTTTTGAGTACTTGAATAATCTTGAGAGAGTTAAGGGACTATTATTGTTCCCAGATGGTAATGGATATAATTACTTTCCTTCGACAGAAGAAGTTACCCTCTTTTCTACAGCAAGCCATTGAAACTGAGAAAGACTAGAAAAGGCCATAGGTAGCTTTGAGCAAAGAACTCTTCGGGGAGGAGAGGTCTGGGTACAAGAACCCAGGGGCAGCTTAGGGGCATTAGGAAAAGATAAACCAAGACTTGGTGAATCATTGCTGTGACCCAGTTTAAAGTTTCGTGCAATCTATTACTACAAACCACTGCTACACATTTTGACAATCTATACATAAAGTAAGGATATTTGTACATAGGCCAGTTTTAATGGTAGAGGTGTGTAATCACAAAGTTTGAAAACTTACTAGTACACAAGTGATGAAGCTGTAAAACTAGTAATGATAATTGGATAATTTTTAAATGCTGCTTCTATTGATGAAGTTTTATTTGTGTGTTGACCACGTGCCAAGGCCTTTCTAAGTGCTTCATAGGTATTAATTCTTTGAATCTTCATACCAATACAAACATTGTTGGAATAGGTAGACTGTTCAATTTTATAAATGAAACTGAGGTCCAGAGAGGTGAAGCGATTTACCAAAACCTCACAGCTGGTAGCAGAGCAGCCTGATGTGAATGCAGACAGCATCAGTCCAAGGCTCAAGCTGTTAATCTTAACAATCTCCTGCCCATTCTTAGTTCTGGAATGGGCTAAGACTCTTTTTTCTCCCTTCTTATGTTCCATGACGTAAGTATGTTTGTCAGATCAGACTTTAGTCAAGGATTGGCATCCATAAAAATAAAGAGGGCTTATGCCAAGGTATGGGCTTTCCTAGTGGCTCAGCTGGTAAAGAATCCCCCTGCAATGGGGGAGACCTGGGTTCGATCTGTGGGTTGAGAAGATCCCCTGGAGAAAGGAAAGGCTACCCATTCCAGTATTCTGACCTGGAGAATTCCATGGACTGTATAGTCCATGAGGTCACAAAGAGTTGGACAGGTCTGGGCGACTTTCACTTTCATGTTCCATGAAAATCAGCTTTCAGGACTCAGAAAAAAAAAAACCTGGAATTATAGCAATGAAAATCTAACTGCATTATTAAGAAAACAGGAAGAGAGAAAGCAAGATGCTTTTGTTTTAGAAGCAGTTAGAAGCAACATAGGTAGTAAACTGTTGTAAGCCTCTGCTGTTTTATTACCAGAATGCTAGTGGCCTGGAGCTATAAATCGTAATGACACAGGTTTTAAAGTCAGACACACCAGTAGGCTCATTGCCAACTCAGGTCAGTGACTTAACCCCTGCTTCTTCATCTCAAATTTCCTAGGGCTGTTGTGACAGAGTAGAGGTTATAAACATGAACTCCAAAGATAAAACACTTAGTTCAAATCCTGGGTCTGCCATTTGCTTGTGGTGTGACCTTGGACAAGTTACTTACTCCCTCTATGACTCATGTACTAATATAAAATAGTTTTAATAATAAAACCCACTGTATAGTGTTGTTAACAAGGGTTAAACAAATTAATATTTGTTAAGCATTAAATAAAGCTTGGTGCATAGTAAGTACTATGCAAGTGTTTGTTAAATAAAAATAAAGAAATCAATAAATCATATAATTTGAATTGACATAAATCATTTATATAGAGCAGTAGAGTATGTGAAATGGAGAGATCAATATGTGTTAACTATTCATTGGCAGGGACTAATCCCATATGACAAGTGTTTTACAATGAAAATGCTCTATTTTGTATTTTCAGCTCAGTTCAGTTGCCCAGTCGTATCCGACTCTTTCAGACCCCATGAATCGCAGCATGCCAGGCCACCCTGTCCATCACCAACTCCCGGAGTTCACTCAAACTCATGTCCATCGAGTTGGTGATGCCATCCAACCATCTCATCCTCTGTCGTCCCCTTCTCCTCCTGCCCCCAATCCCTCCCAGCATCAGAGTCTTTTCAAATGAGTCAGCTCTTCGCATCTGGTGGCCAAAGTATTGGAGTTTCAGCTTCAACATCAGTCCTTCCAATGAACACCCAGGGCTGATCTCCTTTAGGATGGACTGGTTGGATCTCCTTGCAGTCCAAGGGACTCTCAAGAGTCTTCTCCAACACCACAGTTCAAAAGCATCAATTCTTCGGCGCTCAGCTTTCTTTATAGTCCAACTCTCACATCCATACGTGACCACTGGAAAA
>NW_011495014.1:3517243-3518629 GCF_000754665.1 Bison bison bison
TTTCAGCTTCAACATCAGTCCTTCCAATGAACACCCAGGGCTGATCTCCTTTAGGATGGACTGGTTGGATCTCCTTGCAGTCCAAGGGACTCTCAAGAGTCTTCTCCAACACCACAGTTCAAAAGCATCAATTCTTCGGCGCTCAGCTTTCTTTATAGTCCCTCTCACATCCATACGTGACCACTGGAAAAACCATAGCCTTGACTAGACAGAACTTTGTTGGCAAAGTAATGTCTCTGCTTTTTAATATGCTGTCTAGGTTGGTCATAACTTTCCTTCCAAGGAGTAAGCGTCTTTTAATTTCATGGCTGCAATCACCATCTGCAATATTTTGGACTTTAAATACTTTTTTTTTCATTTTTGGTACATTTTTGTCATTGAGTATCTGACATATATATACACCCAACATAGCTGACATATATATTTTGGGAATTACACAAGGTCCTAGGGTTGTAGCTGAATAAGAGACAAAAGGTACCCCAAGTGAGGTTTAGTCTAAGAAAGATATTTTAATCTTGATTTTATGTAGGAGAAAATAGAGGCCCAGAGTGGTTCTCATCTAAGGTCACAAGCTGGTCGATGAGACGCATGTTCTACTCTGTCTGGCTTCATGCTGGTGCCCTTCGCATTTCCCTGTTCTACACTTTCTCCTCAGGTGTCAGCATACATCCTTCACTACTCTCAGTTTTGCTCCTTCTGTGTTGTGGGTACTGCAAATCCTGTCTATACCTCAAAATTATAGGATTTAAGCAACACTTTTCTTTTACCGTCAACAAGAATTGATTTACATTTACTTGTGTATTCATTTCTTTACCCATCCATATTTATCACCATTAACCTGGGGCCAGATCACTAAAATAATGAAGATATAGTGATTCCTCATTATTCACAGATTCTGGATTTGTGAATTCGCCTGGTGGCTCAGACGGTAAAGCATCTGTCTACAATGTGGGAGACCCAGGTTCGATCCCTGGGTTGGGAAGATCCCCTGGAGAAGGAAATGGCAATCCACTCCAGGACTATTGCCTGGAAAATCCCATGGACAGAGAAGCCTGGTAGGCTACAGTCCATGGGGTTGCAAAGAGTCGGACACGACAACGACTTCACTTTCACTTTCTTCTTGTTGAAACTTATTTGTAACCTCCAGTCAATACTTATGGTACTTTCATGATCATTCACAGACATGCCCTGCTAAGTCACTTCAGTCGTGTCCGACTCTGTGCGACCCCACAGACGGCAGCCCACCAGGCTCCCCCGTCCCTGGGATTCTCCAGGCAAGAACACTGGAGTGGGTTGCCATTTCCTTTTCCAATGCATGAAAGTGAAAAGTGAAAGTGAGTCAATAATTATCGCCTAGCAGGTCAGTTTATCCATGTTGATGAGAGC
>NW_011495014.1:3518729-3531317 GCF_000754665.1 Bison bison bison
TGCATGAAAGTGAAAAGTGAAAGTGAAGTCGCTCAGTCGTGTCTGACTCTTAGCGACCCCATGGACTGCAGCCCACCAGGCTCCTCCATCCATGGGATTTTCCAGGCAAGAGTACCAGAGTGGGGTGCCATTGGCTTCTCCGACGGACATGCCCAGAGCAGTGCAAACTCTGAGTAGCCTCATGTTCTCAGCTGAGGCTGAACAAGCTGACTGCTTGAATCTGTTTCAGCTTTCCTATTGTAAACCAGCATCCTTCACATGGTATGTTTAGTGTCACAGGATATGCACTTTGGGGCTTTTTGTTGGTCAGTTTGCTGTTTGAAAATGGCCCCAAACATAATGCTGAAATGTCCGGTGTCCCTAAGTGCAAGGCTGTGATGTCATGCTAGATAAGCTTTGTATGGGCATGAATCACTGTGCTGTTGACTATGAGTTTAATGTTAATCAATCAAGAATAAAAATTAGGTAAGCTTCCCTGGTAGCTCAGATGGTAAAGAATCTGCCTGCAATGCAGGAAACTTTGGTTCAGTCCCTGGGTTGAGAAGATTCCCCCAGAGAAAGGAATGGCAACCCATTCTAGTATTCTTGGCTGGGAAAGAAAAGCCTGGTGGGTTACAGTCCATGGAGCCGCAGAATCAGACACAACTGAGCAACTAACATTGCCACTACTACCTTGAAACAGAAACACACTAAACAAAGTATGCATTGACCGGTGGATGAAAACATGACCACAGGCTCCCAGAAACCTGACCCTATATTTCCCAGGAGCAGAGGTTCAGTATTTGCTAATTTATTGTTTGCTGCAACTTTATAGAATATACAACTACTAGGAACAATGAGAATTAGCCGTACTTTTTCTCTGTTCACAGGCCATTTTCCAACAACTGACGGCTGAGCAAAGTTAATAGAAAAGTGACAAAAAGTGGTACGTAAATGATTAAAATATATAAAAAGTGTTCAAACTCACTAATAATCAAATAAGTAAAAATCAAAACAATAACAAAATACAATTTTTCCCATTTAATTAGCAAATAATGAAAAATTAGAATAATCTTAAGTTGTGGCAATAGTACAAAGAGATGAGCATTTTTCTATACTACTGATTGGTATATAAATTATTACAACATTTTCAGAAGGCAGGTTCTCAATGTATATTCCAAGAACCTCAGAAAAGGTTCATCTTTTTTTTTTTTTCAATAAAAATAATTCTGGATCTAGGAACTGACCTTAAGGATAAAGTAATCAGAAGTTTTAAAACATATGTGTCCAAAGTGTTCATTAAGTTATGTATAATAATGACAAACTGAAAACCACCTAAATAGTTGACACTGTAGAAATGGTTGCGTTAAAAACAGGCTTTGTCTATATGAAGGGATAGTTCTGTAGCCAATAAAATTAATAAGATTTTGCAGACATTTTAATAATACTGGAAAATGCCTGATACAATGTTCAGTATAAAAAATAGATTAGAAAACAAATGTTTACCAATATATAATAGCTATATAATAACACACAAAAGAAATACTGAGAAAATACATCACAATTGATCATCTTGGAGTGATAGTATTACAGTTTCACAAAATCCATTTCTTTACAGTTTTGAATTTTCCAACTTTTCTACAGTGAATGCCACAAAAAGCAGAAAACTTACAGACATAAATTCTCCGTTTTGTACTTCAAGATCATAGTATCTCTTTTGAATGTAAGACAATAAAACTGTTTAATGCATTCATGAAGTGGCATTACTATAAATGAGTCATCTTATACTCTAGCATTTATGACCATATGTTTCACATTTTCAAAATTCCATTAAACATAACTACAAGTCCTTATACATAGATTCCATAGAGTATGTTTAAGACCTTAAACTACTTCAAAATAGTTATGAATGTGTCATTTCTTGTCTATCTCATCACAACCAGCTAAGTACTAATTCAGAGACAATGCGGATGAACCTAGAAATGTTAATAACTTCATCTCCATTAGCATGCCAGGTATACAATTGGTCTGTTCTTTCTTCACAGGACACCTTCACAATCACTGGACAGTCATGTTTCTACCAATCTCTACCTAAAGATTCAGACAGGTTAAATCAGCCTCATTCTTGGTTCTGAAATCGAATTCCATTTCCTTGTCAGAACTGAAGTTTTCTTATCGAGAACCCTAGTCTCATTTAGTTTCCTCCTACTCAGAACTTGGTTTTACTCCTTCAATTCCAGCTACTTTATGAATAAGACTTGTTGAATCAACCAAGAATCAAAGCTCTATGACCTGCCTATTTCCTTGATCCCACACTATCTTCTGCCATACTTCTTTTCACCATATCAGCCATTTTAGCTAAAAGGAAATAAGTGGCCTAGATCAGAGCCATATGCCATGATACTATGAGTAGGATTGCTGGTTTTCTTACATAGGGGTCAACCCTACTGCCCAGTCCCTACTGCCCTCAATCCCAAGCCACTAGTCATAAACCAAATCTCTGTGTGCTCTGCTCCAGCATCGGTAAAAAGCAAAAGAATTTGTCGGTTATCAGTCAACTAATGCTTAATTCTCTAATTACTTAAAAAATAATACAGAGTAGGAGAATTATCATGATGGAATTTTGGAATGGATGGGAAGAATATCCATAGAGTCTAAGTTTTGCTAGAATTCAAATATATGTGTAGTTATATATACAAATAACATAGAGGTATGTCTAAATAGTCATATATCCATTTATTTCAAGTATCTGGTTGATTGCTAATTTGGTTCTAGTGAAGCCAAGGTTGTACAGAGTAACAGTAATTACCTCTCCTGTGTTGCACATCAATGTTATAAGTTATGAGAATTAAACGGGAGAGATGAACCCGAATAAGGCAAATACATCAGCGCTCCTGAAGCACCTCAAGGCATATGTCTATGATGGGAGTTAGAATAGTTTTCCTCATATAGTTAGAATAGCGTTCCTCATTTCAAATCTCTGAAAACAGATCATCCTCCTATGTTATTCACTCCTTCAAAGAGTTCCTCACAAATAAACACCTAATTTATGCACCCAATTATGCAGGCACACATTCATATTTATTCGTTCATTGAATAAACATATATTAAGCACCTATAACCCTGGCAATTTCTATGTGGCTTCCGCATAAATTGCCAATCTGCTGACATAATGAGTTTGCCACTGGCCCCAAGCTGATAAGATAAGGATGTTCATTTGACCCAATGGAAGACATTGTTTTTCTTAATGTTTGTAGGAACACTACTAAAACAGTGTCATGTGTTTACACAGATGTAGGAACTTGTTAGAACAAGAACCAGGTTTCTTTACTCTTTAGTCTGCCACTCCCATGCTGTGTTTGAATGTTTGAGAGCAGAAGCTGGAGGGAGCTAAAGGGCTTTGCATAATGAAAGGATGTGCCTTGCAGCTCTCAGGGGAGCAATTCAGGAGGCAAACGAAGTGCAGAGGAAGAAAAGAGCTAGGGAGAGAGGCGAGGTTGCACTTTTCATCATGCAACGATTACCTATGACTCTGAAACAGATTTTCAATTCTGCAGAATCGGGTCATTCTCACGTGCGATCCTGCTGCGCTTGCATTGGACCACGGCCACAACTCCGAGATGACTTCTGCTATCTGACACAAAATCTAGACCAGTCCAGACTAGTTTCACCATTAGGTGAGATACTGTGTGTAGGCAGGATGATATTACCTCATATGTAAATAGTGTAACAAATAAGATTAGGGATTCAAAATAGCTATTTGTACTGCATGCATCAGCACTCTATGATGCCATGTTTCTACCTGCATACAAATCACGCACTTGCTCTTTCTTCCTTGCTGTCTTTCTTTCTGCTTCAACAAATGGCCAACCATTTTATTAAATGGCCAACCAACTTATTAAAGCAGACAATTATCCCAGACAGTAAACTCTCGGACATGCCTTGTGAATAAGGGTTAAAGTTTCTGAAGACTTTGGAATTTAGTTTCCAATTAAAATTCTTTCTTTTCCAGGGAAAAAAGAGAGGCAGAGTTTTGTCAACCTGGATAAATCAAATTGCCCCGTGTGGTACTGGAATACATTTTTGATATATATATATGCGGAGAGAAAAAGAGTACGACTTTCTCCAAGTTCCGCCCACTCATCTCCACTGTGATCACAGTAAGTTTTTCAAACAGAAAGCTAGAGGATGAACCTCACTGGTGGCCGGAGGGCCCAGCCTCCTCGCACTGCTCTGGCAGCTCTCCCACTCGTCAGACTCTCTGCTGCGGGGTTCTCAGTGTGGACAGTAATTCACAGAGGAGAGCAACTGGCTCCCTCTGCAGAGAACGCCCGGAAGGAACTCCAGGCGCCTTCTCCCCCAGCTGCAGGCTCTGCAGGGAAGGTTCTGCTCAGGACCGCACTGGCCAAGCCTACCAGTCTGCTGGGCCGGGAAGGCACCAGGCACCGCGAGCACGCTGGTGGACACCAAGATGAACAATCTGTCATTTCTTCCTAGACAAATTGACAATATAGCAAGGAACACAGAAGTACCTAAAATAGCAAGGCAACAGGCGCTAGAATGGCTTTCCTCTAGAGGTCGTGTTAGCTGTAGTTTTCCGACACAGCTGCTGCTGCTGCTGCTAAGTCGCTTCAGTCATGTCCGACTCTGTGCGACCCCATAGACGGGAGCCCACCAGGCTTCCCCATCCCTGGGATTCTCCAGGCAAGAACACTGGAGTGGGTTGCCATTTCCTTCTCCAATGCATGAAAGTGAAAAGTGAAAGTGTGTGCAATAATTATCGCCTAGCAGGTCAGTTTATCCATGTTGATGAGAGCAAGGAGCATGCTTCACGTCTTTATCTTTTCAGCCCCTAGCACAAGGCCTTGCACACTTCCTCGTGTAATCCAGGTCTCTGTTCACGTGCCTTTTGCTCAGAGAAGCCCATCCATCATTCTTCAATCCTTTACCTCCTTTGTTGTCAGAGTCCCTATCACTGCCTGATATTATACATTTGTCTGCTATCATTATGACCATCAGCATATAAACTGACAGGGCCTTATCAGTCTTTTCACTGCTGTATCTTCAGTGCTGGAACACTGCAGAATGGGTGTTCACTGCATATTTTATAAATAATATTTTACAACAAATAAATACTTGCAGAATGAATGGATTGCTTTAATATTATAAAATAAATAGGGAATGCTATGAAAACTCAATAGAGAAATTCATCTTGGCTACTGAAGGATCAGGAAAGGTTTTATGGAGCAGGGCCTTGGAAGTGTGGGTAAGATTTCAATGGTACTGAAAAGAACCCCAAGGTTGCCAGTGGCAGAACACATTTAGGGACCACAGAGTGGATGGTTGCAGATGAAGTTCTGTTTATACTATAATTACTAGTTAAATTTAACAGATGTTTATTGAGCACCTGCTATATGCCAGGCACTATTTTTAGCAGTCAGGAAATAAACACAGGAGTTAGACACAGTACAACACAGAACAGACCAGCTTGGTTTTAAACTCAGATCTTGTGATCAGGAGACTGGATTTTTAGTCTGTTCTCGGCAGGGTGTCTCAGAAAGCTTGTAAACTAGGGGATTGAAGTTATTAGGTGGAAAACAAAGAAAGGCATTAGCATGTTGAATAAAGCAAGACTAAAGAAGCTCCAATTATCAGAAGAGATTTCTTTCTTCTTGTAATTAAAAAGTAAATATTTCCCAGGCTGGTTCATAAGACATTCTAGAAAAATAACAAGATCAAAATACAATGAATGCCAGAATCTGAGGTTTCATGATAGACCACTGCATTCTTCCTTAAAGATAGAAACCCAAAACCTGCTGACTCTGGGAGGTTAATGATCTGTATTCCAATGTAGTTACAGGTGATTTAAATGACAGAAACAATAAAAGACAGTGCTGGTTGCCTTTCTTTTAACAATATTATTACATTTTCAGCCCTCTGGAGTGAGCATCCCTACGTTTTAATCACTTGAAATGGTATTATCAGGTAATGACAGAGATGAAGGCTTTCAGAGACAAGGAATCAGCTTAACCATTCAGTGAGCATCTGGTTCACTCGGGTGGTCCTTTTGCTATGTTTAAGGTGACAGGAACATTTGCATTAAGCATGACATGAAAGAATGGTCAAATATCACAGATTGTATTAAAAAAAGAGAAAGAAAATAAACATGTTCACATTTATACCACAGTGCTCAGTGTTTTTCAGGTTTTATCTCATTAACTCTTGGCACAGTCCTACAAATGAAATAAAGGGCTTCTACTCTGCAGATAGGAAATGGAAATTGACAGCTGCCTAAGTCGCTTTGTCCTTGTCGTTCAACTAGACTGGACAGTGCAAATTCTGATAAACACAGTAGCAAAATAAAAATGTAAGCGAATCATGAGGTATGCCACAACCATATTTATTGGGACTAT
Organism: Bison bison bison; assembly: GCF_000754665.1. Lineage (NCBI taxonomy): Eukaryota > Metazoa > Chordata > Mammalia > Artiodactyla > Bovidae > Bison > Bison bison. The sequence goes on from NW_011495014.1 coordinate 3,525,122, forward strand.
CCCATGAGGAGACGTTCATTTAATCCAAGGTTTTTTTTTTTTTTTAATGAATCACAGTCAAGTATTCTACTGGAGAATTTCTTTAAACACAAATGGTTTCAATTTGTTGATTTCTAGATTTAGATTTGAAAAATGTAAATGTAAGACTCTCAAATCCCATTGCAGGGAGAGACTGTTGAAGAAAGAGAAAACAACATTTGGTTTTTCTTATTTCACTTTCTTTTTTCTTAATAGGATGTCAGGCTTGCGACATTGCTAAGAAAATACAAAGAACATTTTCTCACTAAATTCAGAATTAGTACCTAGGCAGTATTCTAAGCATTTATACAATGCTTAATGGTATTCTATTATTGCTCGTGTGAGGATGGTCATATTTCATTATTGTTTCTAGGTTTGACCACACTGCACAGAAATTGTGAAAATATTCCAAGCAATTCTCGAGTTGAAAGCTTTAAGTGCCAACAGTATTTGAACTCATCACTTTGAAATAGGTTCATGCATATTTTATTGCAGGGGTCAACAAACCTTTTTTCTGTAAAGGGCCAGATAATAACATTTTGGTTTTGCAGGCCATTCTGTCTCCTGCAGCTATTCCACTCTGCCATTACAGTGCAAAGGTAGCCACAGACAATGTGTAATATGTAAATGGACAAGGATGGTTGTGCTCCAGTCAAACTCGACTTACTAAAGCGGGTGCAGGAGAGGCTAGGCTTGCAATGACTGTAGTTTGCTGAACTCTGAATTATAAAATAGATTACTGCTATAAAATATCATTTAAGCAGAAGACATATTCTGATTGCCTGATTACTAGTTTGTGCAACTAATCTGTTTTCACTGCTGCCTCTTTTATTGGGTTGAGGTCTTTCAGAGCATGGAGTGCATCTGGCTTTCCCTTAATATCCCTGGTATATTAAGGGCAGGACAACTGGGTGGTTGCCAAGGGTTCCTTTTAGGGCATCCATAACGGGGTATTAGAATATCACAGGAATAAATAAAATATATGTGCCAGTAAAGCTGGATTTCTAGAGACTGGCAACTTGTAAATTGGTCTCATTCCCACTAAAGTATATAAAAAAGCCTTCACTGTCACCACTTATCTTTGTTGAGGATACGCATGGCACACACCCCAGGCTGCTTCTTGCAAGGAAAGGAACAGCCATTTCCCTGCACACACAGTGCCCACCCCCACCCAGCTACTAAGTCAGTTGCCTGAAGTAGTAGTCATTGGGAGCTGAAATACTGGAAGTGCCTGATATATGGCATAACTACTGTTTACCAGGAACATGTGATTTATTTTATCATTTAAATTAAAAACCGTCTTCTATGCCTCCTCAGAAGTGATCTGGTTCAGAAAATTGCAATAGCGAGGCAATTACATTTAAGTTGTAAAGCTATATAATGTGTAGTGCAGGTAATAAATCTCTCATTTTAAACATAATGAAAAAGGTATACAAATAATTGAAAACCCTGGCCCTAGTAAGAGGATGTGGAACAAACAATTCATCTCCCCAGGGCATCCACATGTTCCTGTGTGTCCCCGGGTAGGCTTTCAACAAATGTTTGTTGAATGAATGAGGGCAATAGGCCTTTGCTCCACCAGTTTTGAGGGACTGAAGGGCTGACATGGAACATGTTGAATATTAGCAATTTTATGATAAGAGATATAAAAGAATTTCTGATAACATTCCCACTGGAGGATAGCTGTGCAAGGTCAATGTCTCTTAAAATGGTGCTGAAATTCACCATGAGGGAGAGATATCCATGTCCAGGGTAAATATGAAGTTCTACCTTGTTTTTCATCTGGTATCTGGGAGGAAAAGAGATGCTGTGGAAGAGCAGTTTTGGGGAGGATCCTGGAGACCCAGGCTGGAGAAATTATTGGCGTCCAACTGAAGGGACAAAGCTCCATGACAGGTTCTCATGAGTGCCCAAAATGTGTCCACCACTTGCTACAGCTAGTGCCCTAGGGAGGATGTATGCTAACGGGAGAAAATACGGTGGATTTCAAAGTGATTAAGGAAAAGGCATTACAAATGGGCAAACCAAGAAAGGCAACAAAGCAGGGTGAATAACACTGGAGGAAAGGGAATCAGATTTAGCAGTAGAAGAAATAAAAATTGCAATGCTAAATGCCGTTTTAGAAGGAAGAGAAAAGACCAATCCAAAATATGTATGCATGATTAAGATTAATACATTGTTCACCAAAAACACTAGAATTTAATTTTTCAGGCAGAAAAGGAGACAAAAAGGAGCTTTAAAATGTCTTTAAAAATCAAAGAACAAGCACCTCGGATGGTGCACCCCAGGTCTTATTTTAGTCTATATACAGATACGAAGATTAAGGTTTTGTACAGTCTGTTGAGATTCTTTGAAAGAAAGCTTGTTTTAAACAATCAAACCCACCTGACTGACTACAAAAGAAAAAGCTGCAACCTTTCTTTTAAGTGGTTGAGAACTGAACCACAGGAAATCAGCTTAGACTCCTCTAGATCTGAGAGAAGGAAGAGTCTGCTGAATACAGCAGGCAGGGCGTCCAGGATTAAAAGAGGGAATCAATGAATAGTAGAGTGCAAAATGAAGATAAATAAAGATGAAAACTTTTAAATGGAATAAAGAGAGGGTGATCAAATAGGACTAATGCTCAGCTGATGCTTCACATTTTCATGAACCCAGTAATTTGACAGTTCTGGAATTTCATGTTTACTAATTTGGTTTCTGAATGAAACATAACTAGAGATAGCTTCACTTCTCACTTGGAGACTATATCACGGTATCTGGAGGAAGATTACACTCTGCCTCCGACTCTGCCCTCTCTCCTGACTTGCTGCTGCTGCTGCTAAGTCGCTTCAGTCGTGTCCGACTCTGTGCGACCCCATAGACTGCAGCCCACCAGGCTCCCCCGTCCCTGGGATTCTCCAGGCAAGAACACTGCAGTGGGTTGCCATTTCCTTCTCCAATCTCCTGACTTGACAGGTACCCAAATGACCTTATGATGCTTCAGCTATTTCACAGAGATAGATGGATCACATGTACCCTCCTGAATTCAAAGCATGTGGGAAAAAAATCATGGGCGCTTTTCCTATGTGAAAGAGGTGCATGAACTGGGGAATGAGAAAGCGCAGCTACGCCAAGTGAAGTGAATGTGGGAGAGTTCCAGGGTCATGGGATCCGCTGTTGTTGCACATTATTTAATGAGTCAGGAGGAGGCAAATGGTGAGCATACACAGTGGTCCTCTATCTATCCATGGGACCCGAAGCAGAAAGGAGGGAGGAACATCAGGAGAACAACTTGGCGAGAGCCTGAAGAAGCAGATCACCCCTCTGAGCAGGGTCATATGTGATCCATGAATATTTTCTCAAACTTAATGTGTATCACACTCTAATATGTATCCATACATCGAACAGGCTGAAGCTAAAAATGACCCATTCTCTTCTTCAAGAATTCCACAGTGGCTCCAAGAGAGGGCACCAAAAGCATGGTTTGCATGTGGTGTGATCAAGTACAATGTTAAGGGAGAAGAGGGCTTTCAAAATGGAGAGACTGTCAGTGCGTCCTTTTAGACGAGGGGGAAAGGCTATTTCTAGCAGATTGCCACAAATAGTTTCTCAGTAAAAGTGGGCTATGCCTACTTCAAGGGTCCAGAATGAAAGAGAACTCAGGGAAGCTACCTGTGGCTACCATAGCACAGCAAGAGCAGCTAGTGCGAAAGGCCTTGCAGGCAGGGTGGCAGAGGATTTCAGGCGATGGAAAGCTCAGCTTGGAAGACACAGAAATCAAGAAAATGAAAAGGAAATGATTGCACCTGCTGAAGAGAGGAGATGGGTGGGCTTGTATCAGAGGAAGAGGTCTTCTCAGGCTCTGAGGAGAAGAATATTGAAGGGCAACATCCAGCCCAGTTAAATGGGTTCCACAATGTCTCAACACTGTCAAGTCCTGGGTGACAAGAAGAATCTTTAAGAGAATATCTGAGAAAACCAGGTAGTAGTAAAAGAGAAAAGTGTCACAGGAGCTGAGGGGTATTCAAAGGAAGCCATGAAGAACCTCTTCTCCAAAGTGCATGAAAGCATAAAGCCAGAATAAGCAACATGTATCACATTAGAAACAAGGAGGTCAGAGACGCCGTCTATACAATGGCAAGGGGAGTGCTGCTGGAGAAAGAAAGGAAGAAGCTGTTCATTGTGCTCTTGGGGAAGTGGGATGGGACTGGGGGTATGGGAAGCTAGAGGCAGGAGTAGGGATTTTCTATGGTTTGAGGATAAACATAAGTAACATTATCCTTGTGTTAAAGAGCTTGGCAGAATAAAGAGTTTCCACACTGGGAGAGATTGGTCCACCCTGGGGTGAAGCTACTTGGCCACTGGGTACAAAGAGGAGACAGCGAGGGCAGTAAAAGGTGTTGGCAGCAGGCACAAAGAAACTGTGCATCTTGGCAGTGAAGTAAAACAGGAAGTTTTAAGATGTGTGCAGCTCTCGCCGATGCTTTACACAAGGAACTATCGAGTGTTAGCAACACACGAAAACTTTGAAGAAGAAAACACAATATTTATGCACCTGAAATACACCAGTCTGTATGCACTGTCAGGATTAATTTAATAGTTACAAGCTTTTGTGTTAGTTGCTACTAAATCTTGCTTTTGGCCCTTTCCACTCTCCTGCCTAGAATATTCTTATCCCAGAATAACCACATTGCTCCCTCTGTGTATTGCTCCTTATTTATTACGGGTCTCCGCTTAAGTTTTACATTCTTGGAACAGTCTTGTCTTCCCCTCTTTTCTTTCACGCTCTCCTTTCCCCTATTTTATTTTTCTTTAAAGTGCTTACAAGATATGTATATTCATTATCTGCTTTCCCACTAACATGTTAGTTCCTTGAGAGCAGGGTAACATCTATCTACCCGAGGCTGTGCCCTCAGAACCTAGAACTGTGGCCAGCATATAAAAAGTACTCCACAGGGACTTCCCCCATGGTCCAGTGGTTAGAATTTTGCCTTCCAGCACAAGGAGTGCTGGTTCAATCCCTGGTTGGGGAGCTAAGATCTCACATGTTTCATGGACAATAAGCCAATGATTTAAAAAAAAAAAAAAGCAACATTGTAACAAATTCAATAAAGACTTCAAAAAATGGTCCACATCAAAAAATTCTTTTAAAAAAACGTGTTCCATAATATTTTTTTGAATGAAAGAACTGATCATTGGCCCCATATTACAAGTGAGAAAATGAACTCAGAAGTTTAGTAACTTGGCTAGGACACAAACAAATGATGGAGTCAGGATTTGAAATTGAATCCTTTGGACTGTCATGTTGTTTCAATTCCTCTGTGTGACCTCTTTAAAAGCAGAGCATGTACGTCTGAAGGGCAGTGTGACACAGTGTCGGCTTCCCAGCCAGACTGGGATTTCAATCCTGGCTCAGCCACTATTTAGCTTCCCACCTTCTTCAGGCTTTGTAACCTCTCTTGCCTGTTTCTTCTTTGTATAACGAGAATATCTACCTCGCTGGGATGTGGAGATTAACACGTATAACGTCTGGCACCTAAGCAATTCCTAGTGAATGGTAGGTGAGACTACTGGAGTGGACAGAATAAATAAAAGAATGAGGTGTTAGGAAGGAGGAGGAAATAGGGAAAGGCTGGGAAGGAAAGGTGAGAACTTCAGTGTGTTTGGCTTTCCTTGAGAGCTGTGGGATGGAAAGAAGCCTTCTTGGTTAAGAAGCAGAAACCAGGCAGCTTTTGTAAAGCTTTGTAAAGGAAATTTATGAGGCCCCAGTTTAGCAATGGAGGAGAGCAGCTGGCCAGCAATAGACTCTGTAGATACCACGGTACTTCAGAACGGTGAACCTTCATAAAGTTGCAGTGATACAGGATGAATAAGTTTAGACAGCTAATGTACAGCATGAAGACTCTACTTAATACTGTACTGTAGACCAGAACTTTGTTAAGAGAGGAGGTTTTAGGTGCTCCAACCACACACACACACACACAAATGGTAACTATACGGGGAGATGGATATATTAACTAGCCTCACTAGAGTGATCATTTCACTGTATATGTATATAATAAGACATCATGTTGTATACCTTCTATATATACAATTTTTATTTAAAAATTACAAAAAAGAAAGGGTATCTTGACCCTTTATGGTAAAAATGAAGAAAATCAAGGTGAAATTTTAAAAATATATCCTACATTGAGTGTAT
>NW_011495014.1:3531417-3568650 GCF_000754665.1 Bison bison bison
CATTGAGGGTATACTTTAAAATGTTGATTTTATGTGAATTTCAGCTCAATGGGAAAAAAATACAAGACGGAAAAAAAAAAAAAAACAGGTGAACCCACAGAACATTTGTTGTAATTTAAATCCCTGAAAGTGAGGAAATTGTGAGCTTACATCAAAGGGGGAAAAAGGCTGCCTTTGGAGGCCGTTTTAGGAAGAAGAAAGGGCTGGCTTGACAGAAGCCCTCTGTGTGATTCTGCAGCGCGGGCAAGGAGGCTTTGTTCATGCCCTCAGGAGGTCTCACGGAACCAGGCTGGGGAGTAGATACGCAGAATCCCAACACAGTTCTGTGTTTTGATAAACCCTTTAGCTTCTGAATATATCGGGAAAAGTCTAAGGTAAATAAAATATTTAATAAAATGTCCTTATTAAAAAGACCAAATTATGTAAAACAAGGGCTATTTTCCTTCTGCTCTTTCCCCCTAAATTCCAGGAAGACTTTTCTGAATTATCTTTAGGGCCCAACCCAGGATGAAAGAAGAAACAAAGCAACTGACTGGAGTAACAGTGCAGGCAGCTAGGACTCTTGTTATTGTTTGCAGGGACTGGGGGTGGGGTGGGGTGGTTGGCAAGAGAAAGCTCCAGGGAGGAACGGGAAAATGAGGCTGGTAGACTTCCTGTGGAGTCCAGGAAAATGCTAGACAAGGAGAACATAACTTTTGCAGAGAGGAGACAGTTAGGGTCATTTCACTTGAGACTGCTCTAAAATTGAAAGGAAAGTGAAAGTGAAGTCGCTCAGTTGTGTCCGACTCTTTGTGACCCCATGGACTGTAGCCTATCAGGCTCCTCCGTCCATGGGGTTTTCCAGGCAAGAGTGCTGGAGTGGATTGCCATTTCCTTCTCCAGGGAATCTTCCCGACTCGGGAATCGAACTCAGGTCTCCCTCATTGCAGGCAGACGCTTTACCGTCTGAGCCAACAGGGAAGCCCAAAATAGAAAGGAAGGGTGCTAGAAAAAGTGATGGTAAGAGGCAAAAAGCCGAGGCAACAGCCACCTATAAGAGGAGTCTGAGGTTCAAAAGTGGGAACTGGAAGAGCGGGAGAGAGATTAATGACATCACACCATGATATCTGATAACTGAAGACTCTGTTGGGCAAGGACATCAAAGAACCAATAAACTAACTGTCATACAAAAGGCCTGGGTAAGACTCTTCAGAAAGGTGAGGAACAAGTGGATTTAAAGGCAGGAGGTCTGGGTTGGAGGAGGAGAAAATGGGATATTACTGGTTAATAGCATAGAGACTGGTAGTTCTTTTACCAATATTTTGACTATTTCTCTGCTAATGTCATTTCAAGCTAGTCACCCAGCTTCCCTGACAGTGAAATGGGGTGATGAAGTGTCTAGGTTCTAACCAGTGGGGATGTGTAAAAATCATATGGGCAATTTCTAGGTCTTGTGTTTAAAAGAGGTGTCTTTTTCCTCATCATTCTTTTCTTATCCCCTACCCACGAGTGAGAATGGAACATGCTGGCAGGAGACGAGTCAACCTACAAATTGTATGTGAAATATCAAAGGTCAACAGGATAGAAGTAGCCTGAGTTCCCTCAACCAGGGAGCCGCCAAATGGGCTGCTGCTGCTGCTGCTAAGTCGCTTCAGTCGTGTCCGACTCTGTGCGACCCCATAGACGGCAGCCCACCAAGCCCTGCCGTCCCTGGGATTCTCCAGGCGAGAACACTGGAGTGGGTTGCCATTTCCTCCTCCAATGCATGAAAGTGAAAAATGATAGTGAAGTTGCTCAGTCGTGTCCGACTCTTAGCAACCCCATGGACTACAGCCTACCAGGCTCCTCCGTCCATGGGATTTTCCAGGCAGTGGGCTGCTTAGGCTTAGACCTTTATGTTTAGGGTGAAACAAACTTTTATTTTCTTTAAGCTACATAATATCCTTAACCATAAGCTATATTCTATAGTGTAGCTAAAGTGGCTATTATTCTGTTACATCAGCCAAACTAATACATAGATACTAGAGAGAAGGCTTAAATATAAGCCTCTCTTTAACATACTATTTTTAAAATATATATTTGACTCTTACAAAAATATGCAGACCCAGAACTAACCCATCAAAAGGTCTATAAAGCCAGATGTCAATTAAGGAGACTTAGCTGGATAATGATGTGGTGGAAAAATACATGTACGAAAGAAGAAAATGGGCTATTAGAATTAAAAATATTTATTTGCAAGGGAGAACCTTTTGAATTCAATTTGAGACACAGTCTCTTTTCTCACTGCCACAGTAACTTCTGAAATTATTGTTCAAAGTGGAAAATATGGCAGAACAAGTAAGATGCCTATTACAAAAGAAACATTTAAAAATAGAATAGAAAGACCAGAGCAAAGAGGGAACTTCTACCTGTCTTTCAAGATCCTTAGGAGTAGTGGAGGTGATGGAATTCCAGTTGAGCTATTTCAAATACTAAAAGATGATGCTGTTAAAGTGCTACATTCAACATGCCAGCAAATTTGGAAAACTCAGCAGTGGCCACAAGACTGGAAAAAGGTCAGTTTTCATTCCAATCCCAAAGAAAGGCAATGCCAAACAATGCTCAAGCTGCACAATTGCACTCATCTCACATACTAGTAAGGTAATGCTCAAAATTCTCTAGGCCAGGCTTCAACAGTATGTGAACTGAGAACTTCCAGATGTTCAAGCTGGATTTAGATAAGGCAGAAGAACCAGAGATCAAAGCTGCCAACATCTGTTGGATCATCAAAAAAGCAAAAGAGTTCCAGAAAAACATCTACTTCTGCATTATTGACTATGCCAAAGCCTTTGACTGTGTGGATCACAATAAACTGTGGGAAATTCTTAAAGAGATGGGGATACCAGACCACCTGACTTGCCTCTTGAGAGATCTCTATGCAGGTCAAGAAGCAACAGTTAGAACTGGAAATGGAACAATAGACTGGTTCCAAATTGGGAAAGGAGTATGTCAAGGCTGTCTATTGTCAACCTGCTTATTTAACTTATATTCAGAGTACTTCATGAGAAACGCTGGGCTGGATGAAGCACAATCTGGAATCAAGGTTGCCAGGAGAAATATTAATAATCTTAGCTATGCAGATGACACCATCCTTATGGCAGAAAGTGAAGAGGAACTAAAAAGCCTCTTGATGAAAGTGAAAGAGGAGAGTGAAAAAGTTGGCTTAAAATTCAACATTCAGAAAACGAAGATCATGGCATCTGGTCCCATCACTTCATGGCAAATAGATGGGGAAACAGTGGAAACAGTGACAGACTCTATTTTGGGGGGCTCCAAAATCACTGCAGATGGTGATTGCAGCCATGAAATCAAAAGACGCTTACTCCTTGGAAGAAAAGTTATAAGCAACCTAGACAGCATATTAAAAAGCAGAGATGTTACTTTGCCAACAAAGGTCTGTCTAGTCAAAGCTATGGTTTTTCTAGTAGTCATGTATGGATGTGAGAATTGGACTATAAAGAAACCTGAGCGCTGAAGAATTGATCTTTTGAACTGTGGTGTTGGAGAAGACTCTTGAGAGTCCCTTGGATTGCAAGGAGACCCAACCAGTCCATCCTAAGGAAATCAGACCTGAATATTCATTGGAAGGACTGATGTTGAAGCTGAAATTCTAATACTTTGGCCACCTGATGCGAAGAACTGACTCATTTGAAAAGACCCTGATGCTGGGAAAGATTGAAGGCGGGAACAGAAGGGGATGACAGATGAGATGGTTGGATGGTATCACCAACTCAATGAGTGTCAGTTTGAGTAAACTCAGGGAGTTGGTGATGGACAGGGAGGCCTGGCATGCTCTGGTCCATGGAGTCGCAGAGTCAGACACGACTGAGTGACTGAAATGAACTGAACTGAACTGAGGAGTAGGGGAACATGTTAAATTATCTAACGAAAATTCCCTTTTTGGTAAAGTTGATGGCTCTAAGGTGAAAGTGAAAGTTGCTCAGTTGTGTCTGACTCTTGGCTACCCCATGGACTATACAGTCCATGGATATCTCCAGATCAGAATGCTGGAGTGAGTAGCCTTTCCCTTCTCCAAGGGATCTTCCCAACCCAGGGATCGAACCCAGCTGTCCGGCGTTGTTGGCAGATTCTTTACCAGCTGAGCCACAGGATGTCTCTAAAGAGAAAAATAAATATTCAAATCCTTTGTGGAAATAATAGCATACTTAGAAATATCAAATGGGAAGACAGAACAACAAGATGCAAGGAGGAAACAAGACTAAGGCTATACTTTATATCTCACAGGTATGAAGATGAAAATGTGTTTAGATTTTAATTAATCTATTTAAAAGATTAATTTTTTTCAATGGTACAAATCATTAAGAACAAGATAGAGAATTTGATGATAACATATATTAAGCTTTCTTTAACAAAGAAATACTATTATTTGCAGCTAAATAAAAACAAAGCAGTTCAAATATCCCCTCATCTGGATGATGTTCTTGGTCCATATTCTTTTAAACAGAAATATTCTGCTTCTGCACTGCTTCACACATCTTTCCCTACTTCTATGGAGTCATTTTATGCTCCATTGAAAACTGTTTGCATCTCCGTTTCCAATCACTAAAATTGGGAGTTCCTTGAGGGCCAAGTCATGTTTTATTTCTTTGTGTCTTCCATTCTTAGCATATCAAACGAAAAAATACTTGAGGACAATTTTGTCTGCTGGGAGGAAAGTGAGATGAAAAGCCAGAAAAGAAAGCCAAAGCTGGCATCAATGGTATTTCAAAAGAGGATTGAAGGAAGTGAGCAGAACACAAATAATAATATTTTGGTAAGACGCCTGCAGTAAAAGCTGCCAAGAACAGCTGTGGTTGGACAAGACTCAGCAAAGCACCCAGGACTACAATGATCCACAACTGCTTACCAAGGATGGTATTTGTTTAGTTTGGCTTCTGATTTCCTAGCTTAAGATGTATCATAATGTGACCATATCTGTATGTTCTTTCAAACATCAGGGAAATAAAGTAAGAAAAGCAAGGTTACTATATGATGGTCATTACTCTCTTAAAGTATAAGTTTGAAGAAAGACAGACTAGAAAAAGACCCACTAAAGAACTGATCATTACATATATTATACTATATAAAATATATAATCTTATATAATATATAATTATCATATATATAAATCATTACATATTCCCTGGTAGCTTAGCTGGTAAAGAATCCGCCTGCAATGCAGGAGACCTTGGTTCAATTTCTGGATCGGGAAGATCCGCTGGAGAAGGGATGGCTACCCACTCCAGTACTCCTGGGCTTCCCTTGTGGCTCAGCAGGTAAAGAATCCGCCTGCAATGCAGGAGACCTGGGTTCAATCCCTGGGTTGGGAAAATCTGCTGGAGAAGGAAACAGCTAACCACTCCAATATTTTGGCCTGGAGAATTCCATGGACTATATGGTCCAGGGGGTCGCAAAGAGTCAGACATGACTGAGCAACTTTCACATATCTATTTATATATACATCACATACACATATGAAAGAGAAGATAAAATTAAGGGATGGTAAACAAAGCTTGAGGCCACTTAATCCATAGGTAACATTGACATTTTGTTGTAGAGAAGGAATTATAATGTAATATCTTTCAGATAAACTCCTTCTATGAAAATATATGATCATTCACTGAATGAAAAGGCACTTTACAAATTCCAAAATGTAAGAAGATATCAGCCACAGAACTTCCCTGGCAGTCCAGTGGTTAACAATCTGTGCAGCCAATGCAGGAGACATAGGTTTGCTCTCTGATCAGGGAGCTAAGATCTACATGCTATACTATATGACCAAAATAAATAAATAATTTAAAAAATATATCAGCCACCATATTTATAAGATACCAGTACTACCCATGATGACCTTACATTACAAAATATAATGGAAAGTCAGTCACAATTTATCAAGAGTGTGCTTGCAGTATTTTACAAATTTGATGGTAATATTTAAGTAAAACCTTTTTCTGCTTTATTAAACTTATAAACAATTCTTAAACAAAATAAACATTTATGTAGAGTTGATCTGAATACTCATTTCAAGTGACAGAGGCATCTAGGAGATACTAATAAGTCCTGAACTGTCTTCTTTATCAACCCCACTGGACTTGTCCTTATTTCTTAATAAATCATATTGGAGTATCTAGAACAATGGTTTTTCAATGTTTTCAAACTGAGCTCCCTTTTAATATCAAAATTACCATCCCCCACATTAACTTTTAATTGGAAAATACACATAAAAAAGCTACTTTGGACTTGTAATTAAGTGAACATGTTTTTTTTAACTACAACAGCATCTACATAGATTTCCAAAAAAAGAAAAGAAAACTTAAAATATTTATTCACTTTACAACATTCCATTTTTTTTTTGTTTCTGTTTTTGAACAGTAGATGACCAGATATCTTAGATATTTTTAGAATGTTTATATCATTATAAGTTCTGTCTGGATCAAATTGATCATAAGAAAAACTAAAAATTTTAAGAGCTTAGATGCTTTATCCAACAACATTTATAGAAAACCACATAATAAGCAATTATTAACTACAAAGTTGCTTTAATTCTACTTTAAAAAAACTTTGCAATTAAATAGTTTTGCTTAGGTAATACATGAAATCTCTAAAAATACAGAAGAAAAAGGCTGCATGTCTTTTGAGTGCCCACTTCAGATATATGCACTTCATCCGAGAATTTTTGATTTCCAAACCTTACTGTTACTAAGCTTCTATTCCTTCAATGAGAGTAGCAGGTTTAGTCTTATTAATAATCAAATGAATGAGTTCACTAGTATGCTTGAAAAAACTCTAAAATAGTTTTACTCAGAACTTCTAAGTCCTTCTGACTTAAGTGACTGTATAAGCAATTCAGTACCATTATCAGATTGAGCAAGTATAAGGGAACAGCACAGGTGGAAATTACCTACAGCAGGATATTTGACAGTAAACCAACTCTGGATACAAGACAAAAATTTCTGAGTCTCTAACGCGTCTCTTTTTGATAGTGCTTTTCATTGTGTGTGTAAAACTTTTATCACTGATTTTGAAAAGACATGTTCTCACAATATTTATACCATTTCTTCATTTTGCTAGCAGCTACCAGGTACAATCTCCATATTGGGAAGATCCCCTAGAGGAGGGCATGGCAACCCACTCCAGTAAGCTTGCCTGGAGAATTCTGTGGACAGAGGAGCCTGGTAGGCTACAATCTATAGGGTCGCACAGAGTCAGACACTACTGAAGCAACTTAGTACACACACTTGAGGTACTATATGGGGGAGAAATGACACGTGACCCCACTCACCGAGAAGCATTGTTTGCTTCCTAAGCTCACTCTTAATGTAATATAACAGTCTGTGGAAGCAAAGAGTCAATGTGATTCCACAGTTGCTATCTTTAGCATGTGTGAATCTGACTCTAAAAGGAGTTGGTTGTTTGGTCGCTCAGTTGTGTCCGATTCTTTTACCACCCATGGGCTGTAGCTGGCCAGGCTCTTCTGTCCATGGGATTCCCCAGGCAAGAATACTGGAGTCGGTAGCCATTTCCTTCTCCAGGGAATCTTCCCAACCCAGGGATGGAACCTGCATCTCCTGCATTGGCAGGTGGATTCTTTACCACTGAGCCATTAGGTAGGTAAAAAAAAAACAAAAAACCTTGCAATTTTTTTTTACTTCACAACTCAGTAAGTGGAAAATGAAGACACAGAAGAGGACACTCACATTCTTTTAGAAATAATTTTAGGTAAAATTATAAATTAGGAGAGATTTGGATTTTGTGCTCTTTTCCTGGATTTCATTGTAGCTCTTCTATAATTCAGACATGCAGGGCACTACTGGGGCCCCATGCACCTTCTATTAGAAACCAAGTCATTCACTACCTTGGCTGTGATTGACAATTTCATGGCTTTAAAGCCCTGATGTTAATCATCCCCAAAGAAATAATGCAAAGGATGGGTTTAAATGAAAAGGAATGTGTTCCTAACGTGTTACAGCACTTTTGAACAGCCTTCCAAAGTCACACCACATAAATAACAACATTCATAAGGGTAATCCAGCATAATCCTGCTATATAATTCTTTTTCCAAATTCTAACACATTGCCAAATCATTCTTTAAGTCAAACCCAAGTTTGGTTCTCCTAATAAACCCTTTATAATTAACCTCAGAGCATTTCCCAACCCTGTGAAGGCTATTATTTCTAGCACTCCATAATCCTTCCACATATATAATTTTCTCTGTGTGGGCCTGTAGAGAGGGGGAAAAGGTGAGTGGATAGCAAAGATGTCTTAATGCTGGCTTCACAATTATATGAAATGGTGTAATTTGTGTAAATGTCAATTTGTTTAGTTCTTGGTTCATACTGTCTTTCTGTTGAATAACAAAGGTACCTAACTTTGTGAATTTAAGAGTCCAATTAAATGACAGTATTGTTTGGGTGTTAGTAAATATTCGCTAATGTTGATGACAATAAGCGCTGTGTTAATCAGGTAACACACTTCAATTTCTAAGAGGGGAAAAAAGACTCAGTTTTTCAAGCATCTACTTAAAGACAGCACAGCAAATGACCTGCTACCACTGTGCTAAAAAGTCACAGATGGAATATTTTTGTTGGTACAATCTGTGTACAAAGATCACTGAGGACCAAACAGTTTGAACTGTGTTTTTCTGTTGCTGTGGCACATTTTCATGTACTTGCCCTCTACCTCATTTCTGTAGAATTGGAGAATAGACAGTGTAGCTATCTGATCAGAATTGGGGCTAGCCTGTGTCAATGGAGAAGGAAGCTGAGGCAGTGGTTAGTCTGGAATTGTGCCTGATAGTCACACTTGAATTGTAACTGAGCTAACTGACCACAAATCAGACAAAAGCTCATGGCATAAAAAGACTGGAAATGGTTGAGAAACATAAGAGAAAAGTTGATATTTTTTAAAATATTTAAGTATGTATAAATTATCACCCAAATTATTTTTTCATTTTATTATAATGAGTGCTGTTCCCCCACCAATTCTTAACAATTTTAAGAATTTGTAATGAGTCAATACTTATGATAATTAACAAAATACCATTTTATCAGTTAAGAAACACTAAAATTTTATACCCAGGGCATTCAAAAAAATAAAGGAAAAGTGTAGAAAAAGTTTAAGGTGCGTAAAAACTGGTGGGTTTAACAACAATCACAGAGCTAAATCTAATAGTTATCAACTGGCTGTCCACAAAAATGTATTTATTTATATAAAGAATGCATAGACCCACTATTTACAAATAATAAAATATAAATATTCTTTATTATAATTCCATTTAATGAATTGATTCTCACAGAATTGATTATTAATTGAGTTTTGCCTAAGTTTTGTACCTATCACCAACGTCCGGCTGCAAATGATAGATGAGTGTAGTTAAGATATGAATACTGGCTGACATTTTCATTTAAGAAAATGGGTAACAGGGTTTCCCAGATGGTGCTAGTGGTAAAGGATTCACCTGCCAATGCAGGAGACATGAGACATGAGACATGGGTTCGATCCCTAGGTCAGGGAAGATCCCTGGAATAGGAAATGGCAACTCGCTTCAGTATTCTTGCCTAGAAAATTCCCTGGACAGAAGAGCCTGGCAAGCTACAGTCCACACAGCTGCAGAGAGTCAGACATGACTGAGCAACTGAGCATACACACATAGGTCAAAGGAAAATGAAATATCAAAAACATGCTGAAACTTCACTCATCCGTCAATGACATGAATGACTCCTCTGCTAAGTAGGATAAAAATTTTGAAAACCAGAAGAATATTTATTCAGCTTCTTGTGTATGCACACTGTAAAAGCTACAGAAATGGTTTAATTTGCATTATTCGCATTTTTCCATTGCTTTTCTACTGTACGATCTATAAAATAATAAATTGATAGCCCTGATGTGGGGGTATTTGCCAATTTCTGTGGAGCAAATAATCCCACCAGGGCTGGTAAGTTAATATAACTTTATATCAATATAATATTTATGGGAATAACTCAAAGTACACAATAAACATACACCAAAAGCAAAAGAGCTCTGATGATAACCATCAAAATAGAGTCAAACAGTATTTTTAGAATTTCTCTGTTTTGATGATTATGATGTCATTTTTAAGATCATTTAAAAATCAAAATGGAATAGTTATAGTTCAGGCATCCAAAATGAAGCCAAGTTACCATCGTAGATGTGGTTTCAGACACCTTTCTTCATCACTAAGAACTTGAATTTTCTCTAGAACATATCAAACTCAAGGAAAACTCAAGCCACTTCAGACCCCAACCAATCCTTGCTTAACGAATTCTCTTACTGCTTACTAGCTCCAATCCTAATTATTGAAAACAATTTATGTAACCTTGCAGTTCTTTGCTTTCATCAGCCTCCACCATTTTGTAGTCAGGGAAACACAATTTCAAGGGCTTCTTAAATCTGTCGTCTCCCAGGTTTTGTCTTAACAAACCCCAAATAAATGCCTCTTTACTTCAATCAGGTCTGTTTCTGAAATTTTGGTTAAGAGTTACAACCAATATTTTCACCCATATGTCCTCAGACCTTTGGAAAAATGAATGAAGGTCATGTAGTACTCTGACATCACTCTTTTATACATGCATAATTCTATTATTCAAGAATTCTAAGGTAATTGACTTTGCTACTCCATATAAAGCATAAAATTGAAAACTGGAGAACTAATTGAGTACCAAGAATAACCACAAAAATAAAGTTAAAAAAATCTTTGCATATGGCCAATATGCATTTAATACTTTGGCAAGCATTTTGTGGTTTTGTAAATATTACATAGACAATATGAAGGTAATCTTTATTAAAAGCAAAAATATATATACGTATATTATAAATGTTTTTACTTTTAAGGCAATACAAATAAAAGCTGTACAATGAAGTTTTTTGGATTAAGATTATATTTTATACTTAGAAAATTAAATTATTTCATTTCATATTTAGAAAATTAAATCACACCCATACAGTTTTCTGCAAAGATTAAAATCAAGCCTAGATTAAGAACTGTAAATCAGAGGAGAAAAAGTTTCATTGAGCAGATCATTTGATGCTTCCGTAGAAAGGTCCCTCTGTCCTTGGGATTCTCCAGGCAAGAATACTGGAGTGCGTTGCCATTTCCTCCTCTAGGAGATCTTCCCAACCCAGGGATTGAACCTGTGTCTCTTGTGTCTCCTGCACTGGCAGGCAGATTCTTCACCACTGAGCCACGGGGAGAAGCCATAGAAAAGTAAATGTGCATGGTTAAAAATTCAGGTGCTAGAATGAAGTGACCAGGGTTTGAATGTGGTTCTGCCCTTACTAACAATAGGACCCAGGAAGACATTAGCCTCTGAATTCCAGTTCCTTCATGTGCAAAATTAGGATGAAAAGTAACAGCTGTTAAGTGTATTAATGCATGAAAAGTATAGCAGTAAATATAATTTTTTTAAAAAATCTCACATTTCTTTTACCATTTGAAAGGAAACCCACCCTTCTAGTGAGTTTGGAACAGATTTTGTCTCTTAATTGGAAACTTTAAGAGATGCTAACTAGAACACCAGAAAAAATTTTTTTTCTTTTTTTAAAAATTTATTTTTTAATTGAAGGATAATTGCTTTATAGTATTGTGTTGGTTTCTACCAACATGAATCAGCCATAGGTTTACCCCTCTCACTTGAACAGCAATTGTTTTTTTAATGCATATTCTTATTTATTACTTGTTTACTGTCTGTGCTGTGGGCCTGGGCCAAGCACAGGCCTCCACCCTGCGATGCTTCTCCTGCTTGTTACCCTTTTTCCTTTCTGGATCCCATATTCTGAGTATGTAAGTATACATTTTCAGCGCAACCAACTGTACTATCTTCTTTCTCGCTCCCTTCCTCCTCCCTCCTTCCCTGACTTTTAAACCTCAAGTTACTATCTATTTCTTCTAGTACACTGTCCTTGATAAATGTTATAGAAAACTGTCCAGAAATACCTGTGCCAACACCGTACTTCTCTGTGCTGGTATTTACACAAAAGTCACCCTTTATTGATGTTCTGATAGTGCCTAGAATTCAGGAGAATAAGTCCAAAAGACATCAAACACCTGCTGTGACTCTTTCCCATAAATCCTGTGGTGGAGTGCACTCATAAAAGCTCTCACGGTTCCATTAAGATGGTCAAAGAGAGAACTCTGCAAACGGCTGATGCTAATGAGCCCATAGATACTTTTAAAGCCTGATGTGGTCAATCAAAGGGGAGGCAGCTGCCAAGACACCCTCTTCTCTGCAGCTCTGAAGCACTTCCTGCAGGGAGGTGGGCCTGGCTGCTGGTGCCACAATGCCCAGCCTTAGGCCTCAGTCATAACAATGTCAGCAACTCTTCCCTGCTCCTTTTACTCTAAGAAGAAAATACAACTCAGAAAAAAATTAAGGGGTTCAGCTTCAAAAAAACTTAAGAGGACAAAACTCTGATTATCTGTCCTGCATTTTAAATACAAAGAAAACAATAAGCCAATACACCTTATTTACTTTGAACCCAATCCATGTAATGAGTGTCAAATTAGCACCTCTCATTTGAAATGGAATCTATGTGCTATTTGATTAATTGGCAGTAGACTGTATATTTTCTGAATTGCATGAAGACAGTTAGGAAATGTTTTCAGAAGTCTGAGAAGTGATGCTAGAATGAGAAAGATTGTCAATGCTGTTTTCAACAAGAATTATGGGAAACAATATGATCTAACAATACAAAAGTACAGGATCCAGAGTCACGCTGACATAAAGACCAAAAGCTGGCCCCATTACATATTAGCTTTGTGATTTGGGGCAACTACTTAAAATCAGCATCATATACCTCATAGGTTATGCCAATTAAGTACAATAACATGTGTAAAGTGTAAGTGCAGTCCCCACTACAGATGTTTAATAAAAGCGCAATTAATGCCAGTTATTACTGCTATAAGAATGGAGAGTAAACTCTGGAAATTCTTACTTCCAAATCTGTTGTATTGAATCTTGTGATGTTCCCTAAATATTGTTCCCCTGCCTAGATCATGAGTATCAAACAGGTAGTAAACTGAACGTGGCCTCAAGAAGAATTTCACTGGACTAGATTTGCTGTTCTTATTGTTACCATTAAATCTAAAGTCTTTTGGGGAGGTATACTCTAGATCCACCACTCCTTCTCATCATACACTTGGCTCCTTTCTCATAGACCTACGACTTGCCTGGATCTGAAGATTTATCTGGATTTGCATCTCTGATCTAGATTTTTTCAGACTTCTATCCCACTCTACCAAAAACACAACTGTCATATGTCTCCTTCCTCTTGAAAGCTATTCTCTGCTCATGTAGTTTTCCAAAATAAGTATTGTGTTGTCTCTCATTAGAGCCATCATTATAATAACAGCTAACACTTCCTGGGCACTTAATAAAAATCAAGTACAGTGAAAGCATTTTGCCTGTATTCACTCATGTAAGCCACAAAGTTCCAATGTAGATATATTTTTTACCAGTGTTTATAGATGAGGACGGCTTCCCAGTGGCTCAGGGGTAAAGAAACTGCCTGCCAATACAGGAGACACGGGAGATGCAGATTCGATCCCTGGGTCAGAAAGATAGATCCCCTTGGAGAATGAACTACTACTCTAGTATTCCTGCCCAGAGAATCCCATGCACAGAGGAACCTGGCAGACTACAGTCCATGGGGTCTCAAAGAGTCAGACATGACAGAGACTGAGCGTGCATGCACGCATAGATGAGAAAACCAAACATTAGAGCTACTACATTGCTTGCTACTGAGTAGACAATCTTTGAAGAGAATATAGGCAATCTGAGTCTAGACATTGTATTTTTAACTAACAGACAGACTAGAAGGCCATTTATTGTGGATTTTAATAGTCATTCTGAAGGAATCATCCCAAAGTGATTATATTAGTGGTGGGAGTTTCAGTCATGTGGTAGAAGTTATTTTAGGACAGAAAAGCCTCTTAAAATATACTCCCTGAAAGTGTGCACTTTGTGTTGACAAGTAGGGTTGACCTTACCAATTTTAAAACACAATTAGCACATAAATGAGACAAATGTAGATATTTACTTTTATAAATAACATTTCATGACATCAAATGACTATATATTTTATATTTTTAACATATTCCAGACAAATCATCCCTTCTAATTCTTCATTCTTTTGTGGCTTTCTTTAGAGATTTTTAGTTAGAATACTCCTTTGTGGTAATGAGATATTTCAGAATGTTCACTTATACATTTCAGATGAAGACAGCATTGAAGATAATTTTTTAACACCATAATAAGTACATGAATATTCTATTTATTTTCTAACATTTCACTGTTAATAGGACAACATACATTAACTCTTTATCCAACCATCATCACTTATTTATACTCCGTCCTCATTAAACTGTCTTTTTTTATAGTTCTAATGTACTATGGGTTTCCCAGGTGGCGCAGTGGTAAAGAATCCTGCCAATGCAAGAGACGCAGGTTCAGAAAGAGCTCCTGGAGAAGGAAATGGCAAACTACTCCAGTATTTTTGCCTGGGAAATCCCATGGACAGAGGAGCCTGGCAGGCTACAGTCCATGGGGTGGCAAAGAGTCAGACACGACTAATCGACTAAACAACAACAATAACGTACTATACTTTGAGTGCATTATCTATTTAATCAGGACATCCTAAAATGTCATCAATTAAAATAATTCACGTGATTTTCTGTTCTTTATCTGTGAAACCTATAAACTAAAAATGCCAGATGGAATATTCTATGGGACTTGTATACGTACATTAATGGTATACAAACATAAACACTGAAAACACTAAGATGTCCTCAAGCATGATACCATAAATAACTCAAGCTAAAAGACCGTCAGAGGCGTATTATATTTGGAGGGAAAAAGGATTACCTGAATCTTACATAATTTAAAATACCTTGAAAATCAATCTATTTCATTTTTTTTTTCAAATAAACGATATAATCATGGTCAAAGCTACTTCTAACAGAACTAAAACTAGACTGAGGATCTTCTGGCTCCTCAGTTGTGACTTTTTCAATTACAACAAACTGAAGGAATTTGCAGTAGAGTCTCATTCTCGCAAATTCAACTGATGCAATCAGGAAAGCAACATCATAGCAAACCTAAATATTTTTATTTCACAATAGCTCTCAAATACAAGCAGCTATTCACTGATAATCAAATAAAGAAACAATATTCCTTTTTAACACCACAAAGGAGACATAAAGGTTATGTGGGACTTACTGTATATACAGTGTAGTAGTGTATTTTATAAGTACAAGAAGCAAATTTTGATGAGTATTTTTCTAGATATCACTGTGCAGCCTGGAACATGACACCTGGGAAAGAGATGGCTCCCTACATTTTAGGACCCAGGCAATGAAGGTATGAGGTGTCAGGAAAAAATTTGATAACGTCACTTGGCTATCATTGTGGACAAGAGAAAGGCACTAAATGAATACATTAAATTTAGTTCTACCTAATGAAGACACACAAGCTGGAAATATCAATAACCTCATATATGCAGATGACACCACCCTTATGGCAGAAAGTAATGAGGAACTAAAAAGCCTCTTGATGAAAGTGAAAGAGGAGAGTGAAAAAGTTGGCTTAAAGCTCAGCATTCAGAAAACTAAGATCATGGCATCCAGTCCCATTACTTCATGGGAAATAGATGGGGAAACAGTGGAAACAGTGTCAGACTTTATTTTTTTGGGCTCCAAAATCACTGCAGATGGTGATTGCAGCCATGAAATTAAAAGATGCTTACTCCTTGGAAGGAAAGTTATGACCAACCTAGATAGCATATTTCAAAGCAGAGACATTACTTTGCCAACAAAGGTCCGTCTAGTCAAGGCTATGGTTTTTCCAGTGGTCATCTATGGTTGTGAGAGCTGGACTGTGAAGAAAGCTGAGTGCTGAAGAATTGATGCTTTTCAACTGCAGTGTTGGAGAAGACTCTTGAGAGTCCCTTGGACTGCAAGGAAGTTCAACCAGTCCATTCTAAAGATCAGTCCTGGGTGTTTATTGGAAAGACTGATGTTGAAGCTGAAACTCCAATACTTTGGCCACCTCATGCAAAGAGGTGACTCATTGGAAAAGACTCTGATGCTGGGAGGGATTGGGGGCAGGAGGAGAAGGGGATGAAAGAGGATGAGATGGCTGGATGGCATCACTGACTCGATGGACATGAGTTTGGGTAGACTCCGGGAGTTGGTGATGGACAGGGAGGCCTGGCGTGTTGCGATTCATGGGGTCGCAAAGAGTCGGACATTACTGAGCAACTGAACTAAGAACTAACTACCAAATTTGGCCTGAAAGTTTCTAGTGGGCTGCAGGGCTCTACTGTTTTTCGTTATTCAGAATACAATGGTAAATAAAATACATATGCAATAGTAAACAAATATAAAACAGTTGCAAATTGTGGTATGTGCTATGAAAGGGAAAAAAGGTGCAGAGAAAGAAAATAATGGGGATGTGGAGAGTGGGTGATTCACAGATTTTTATCTCAAGTGAAAGATACATAAAACTTGTCAAAAATTGTAAAATATTTCAAAGTTACAGATGTAACATGTACTTATTACCTACATTTAATGGATATTAGTATTTAGCATATTAACTTTAGATTCCTCCTTTTGAAATATAAATGAAAATGAGAAAGTACAGTTAAAGCACCCACCATCCATTCTTAGACCCTTCCTTTCTGGACTTCCCTGGTGGCTCAGATGTAAAGCATCTGTCTACAATGTGGGAGACTTGGGTTCGAGCCCTGGGTTGGGAAGATCCCCTGGAGAAGGAAATGGCAATCCACTCCAGTACCATTGCCTGGAATGAAAAAGTACAGTTAAAGCACCCACCATCCATTCTTAGACCCTTCCTTTCTAGAGGTACCAATTTTCACATCCTTTTTGATCACCCCTTCCTATGTATATTTTTTGTTTCATAAAATAGATTGTTTTTCTGTGTGCGTTAATAATGTAAGTACTGTCTTGAAACTTGTAATTTTCACTGAACGGTACATATATATACATAAACCTGACTATTCAGTTCAATCTATTACCTATTTTGTCATTATATGAACAAAGCACAGCTTATCCGACCCTATACTGATGGGCGCAGGCATGCATGCGTGCCTGCTCAGTTGTGTCCGACTCTTTGCAACCCCATGGACTACAGCCCACCAGGCTCCTCTGTCCATGGGATTCTCCAGGCAAGAATACTGGAGTAGGTGCCATTTCCTTCTCCAGCGGTTTATCCAAACCAGGGATTGAACCTGCCTTGCTTGTGTCTCCTGCCCCAGCAGGCAGATTCTTTACCACTGAGCCACCTGGGAAGCCCATATTGATGGACAGTTAATGGTTAACTTTTCACTACCAGATTTCCTAGATGTCATGCTCACATAGCATCTGACACTTACAGTGCATTTTGAGAGCCCCTGCCTCAATATATGCTTATCAATAAATGATATTGTCAAACTTTAAAATTTTGCCATGTTGATAGTATGTCATGTGTGAAACAGTGTCTTCTTTCAACTTTAATTTCCCTAATTACTAACCACAAAATTGAACATCTATTCATAATTGTATTAGCGTTTTTCTGTGTATTATATATTTATATTCTATGTCTATTTTTTATTGGATTGGCTTTTATTTTTATAAGAGTTCCTTTCATATTGAAATAGTAATTCCTTGTCAGTTAATGAATTACAAATATTTTTTTTCCCTGTCTGTGCCCATTGTTTCACCTTTTTAATTGCATATTTGGTCATATAAACAAGCTTAATATATGCAAATATATATTTCCTTATGCTTTGTGTTACTCGCATCATACCTGACATAAAGATATTCTACATTTTTCTACAAGTTTTATAGTATTTGATTTTTTTTTTTTACATTTAGATATTTAGTTCATTACTGAACTGATTTAGTTCATTGGGAATTTATTTTCATATATGGTATGAGTCAGGGATCTAATTTTATATTTTTCAATGTGACTGGCCAGTTGTTCAAAGATATTCACTAGAACAGTCTCTGCTTTTCCATCTCATTTGCAATGTCTGCTCTGATGTAAACTAAGTTGCCATTTACATGTTGCTGTTTCTAAGCTCTCCATTTGTTTCATGTGCAGGCCCATGTTCTTTAACCACTATAACACTTTCAGTACTGAGATATGTTAGGGTAAGCACATCCTCCCCTTTCCTTATTCTTTTTCAAAATTTTACTGGGTCATTTTTTAAGCCCTTGACCTTTCACAGAACGGAGAAGGCAATGGCACCCCACTCCAGTACTCTTGCCTGGAAACTCCCATGGACAGAGGAGCCTGGTAGGCTGCAGTCCATGGGGTCGCTAAGAATCGGACGTGACTGAGCGACTTCACTTTCACGCACTGGAGAAGGAAATAGCAACCCACTCCAGTGTTCTTGCCTGGAGAATCCCAGGGATGGCAGAGCCTGGTGGGCTACAGTCTATGGGGTCGCAAAGAGTCGGACACAACTGAAGCGACTTAGCAGTAGCAGCAGCAGCTTTCACAGAAATTTTAGGATAAATAGTACCTACATATTTTAATGTATTATGTAAAATTTTAATTAAAAATATAAGGAGTAGCATACTTTTAAATCTCATTTCATCTAGCTCTTTTTTTTTTTTTCTTTTTTTGCTGGGTTATTGGAAAGCAACTCCAAGATAGTACCATTTTTCCTGTAAAAACTTGGATCTATATCACTAACAGATGAAGACTTTGAATCAGCATGCTCTGGATGGGGTGATCAGAGACAGCTACCTCAAAGAGCAGATATTTAAGCTGGAACCTCAAATATCAAGAGTCAGTTATTGGAAGACTCTTCCAAGAAGGATCTTAGAACAAGAACGTTTGTTACATTCAAATAACTGAATCAAGATCAGTATGGCTGGAGTTTGGAGATGGAGGGAAGGCAGGAGAGGAATTGGAAAGGACAGCAAAGTCTCAGTCATAGATTTTTGGAGGCTGAGGTAATGAATACAACTGAAAGCAACTAAAGGACTCAAATAGGAAAGAGATGAGATCCAGTACACTCCTGCATAAAGAAGAGGCTGATTTTCCTACAAGAGAGGAAGCTCAGAGCAGCTGGCAGGCTCCTGCAGCAGTCCAGAGGAGAGATGCAAGTCGTATGTACTGGGAGTACAACACATAAGGGGATCGGTGGACAGATTTGAGACCTATTATATAACATGTGACTCTAGGGGAAAGACAATAAGACCAAAACAGAATTTTTTAAAAAAATCTTAGGGCTGAAATAAACAGCTCAATATAGTAAGTCATCATTTATTAAGGCTACATGTGAGGTTCTGATTCTAAATTTAAACCAAACCAAACCACAATAAATGAACTGTACTTATATAATGTTAGTGGTATGAGTTGGTAATACCTTTTTTTCCCTAGCTGTTTCAAAGAATGGTGAAGGTGAAAGCATCTTGGATTCTCTCAAGTGTGTTATATTGCTACTGCCTAAATAGCTGCACAGCATCCAATTAAATAGTGATGTTTCTGCCTGGGAAAGCTGTATACAAGCAAATGAAACCAGAAAGGTGCATGTACATGCTGGGAATACATAATTACAGTGGGAACCTATTTAAAACCCAGTTCACCATTACACATATTTGGATATAATAACCGATAAATCAGGATCCTGATATATCACAATGACACCCATCCAAATCATAAATTACAGAGTTAGCCTGAAAATTGGTATTTATTTCCACTAATGTCCATATCATTATGAAGTCCTACAACAAATGCATCTTTTTTTCTTTATGTGATTTATTTGTACTAAAAAAGAAAACTCTTTACAAAGCTAAGTGCTATTTATCAAGGATTTATTAGCAATTGAACCAGCACCAGTCTTAGGGCTGAGACTATATGCTTAAGCTCTATACATCTCCAAAAAGATAAGGTATACACACAAATAACAATGGTGTAAAACAGAATACAATAATTTAAAGAAGGGCTGAAGAGCTATTAGACTGTAAGTTTCTACAGAACTGGATGGTGTCTCCTTTACTTTTGTATTTCCAGCTCCTAGTACTAGTGCTATGGCAAACAGTAAGTACTTAATAAGTGTTCATTCATTCACTTACACAAATATTTATTAAGAGGTTACTAGATACGAGACATACAAAGACCTAGCTCCTGCCTTTGCTGAGCTTACACTCATTCCTTTGAAACTCATTTTGAATGCCCTATTTAAAGACAGAAAGAAGGACATGCAGAAAAGGAAAAGAGGAAAGTAGGGTTCGTGGTGATGAGAAGGCAAGGTAATCTGTTCAATATGATGTCAGAGCTGGAGGGACTTGATGAGTCTGGTAAGTACTCTGTGCTTTGAGATGGAAGAGAAAACAACCCTAGGCACCTTAGGAGGAGGCCGTGTAGCAATAATGGGCAGCCAAGTTGAAAACACCCAGTTTTATCATTTTCTCCAAAACTTCTTAAAGTGTTCAGCTGTTTTGAATAAAAAGGAAATATGGAGTAAAGGATAGGGGAGGAAAATGGTTAAGAGTCCAGGCCTCACCGTACTCTCGGCAAAAAAAGCCAAAACAAAAGAGTGAATATAAAAGGTGCTCTGGAAAGATATGTAAAGATAAAAAGTGGGTATTATGTTGGGGAAAGGGATTCCCAGCTAGTGCTAGTGGTAAAGAGTCCACCTGGCAATGCAGGAGACATAAGAGATGTGAGTTTGATCCCTGGGTCAGGAAGATCCCCTGGAGAAGAGCATGGCAACCCATACTAGTATTCTTGCCTGTAGAATCCCATAGACAGAGAAGCCTGGTGGGCTATAGTCCATGGGGGTCACAAAGAGTTGGACATGACTGAAACAACATAGCATGCATCCACATGTTGGGGAAAACAAGAGTATGAGATAAAAATATGGGTAGAGGGAGAAATGGAGTGGAAGGAGAAGGGGTATGGTCTGAGTTTAGAGCACTGAGATTTGATATTTCAACGATAGAGCTGTACTGGTTTGTCAAACTATCATGGGTAAAGCTGTGGACACAAGCAGCTATGGGGAGTGGAGAAAAATGATATGAATGGAATAGAAGACTCCAGAATAGAGGTGGTCAAGGAAACAAGAGGCTAATGGTTCAGTCAGCTATCACATGGCTATTCACATCATGGTGGGAAATACTGGGATGGAAAGAAGATAGAAAACCATTGCTAAAGTGTTTGAAATACCAGGAGATTCAGGAAAGAGGATGAGTAGAATAAGAGACTTGGTAAAGTTTTCATAGAGAAAAAACATTTGATATGAGCCTTGTAGCGGGTACAGAACTTCGTAGTCAGAGATTGAGAAGCAGAGGAGAAGAACTTTCAGCCTGAGGGATGGGGAAAGTAAGGTCAGAGGAGGCAGCCATGGTTGACTATTTCTGATTCAATGCACTGGATTTCCCAGACCTCTCAGGCAAAATAATCTGAAAATAATTCCACTGTATATCAGTCAATGGCTTTTATAACACATTCAAGTGAGTATTAAATATTTTCCAAATGGACCACTAACTTGTATCTATTTCTTTCACTCAAACTACTTAAATCCCATATTTCCACTAAACTAAACACTTAATGACTTAACTGGTCCGTGGCTAGTGTCCAGATAGGGACATGACCTACTATGTAAATCTGCAACTGGTTCCAGATCTGATCTCACAATGCCAGGCTAACTGGTTCTTTTCTAGCACAAGGAGATGAAGGGAGTCAGGGTCTGGGAAGGTCTTAATTTAACAGCTTATCAGAGGTTCCTTGCCCTATGTTGCTTCTCTTTTCCTACTTGGTTTCTGCTCTAACTTAAGACCAATTTTGATCCTTGTTCTTAGAACCATATTATCACAAGGTAGGAAGAAGCTTTTGAGGGTCACATGGTGCCTACTCCTGCTCAAAGACTTCCCTAAAACTTCGATCTTCACTTTCTGCCTTAACACACCTCCATTGTTTGAAAAATTATTGATTCAGGGATTGATTGCTACGTTTGTTTTTGCTATAGTAAGTTCTTAAGTTATTATCACAATGCTGAGTAGACACGACCTGTAATCTGAGCTGTATTTACCGCCGGTAGTCTATCATTTTGACATGTCTAAAAGCACCTACCACAGAGACTGAACATAAGATACACCATATCTGTCAAAACGGAATCTAAATGTTCAATGCATGTTAACTGCTTGGTAAAGAGAATAGATATGTTTTGGTTGTACTTCCACCACAAAGTTTCACGTCAAGATCTGATTTCCATTGATTTTTAATCTCTAATCCCACTATAAAATGTGCAGTCAGTGGGAGGGAATTGACATTGGAGGGAAATGGTGACTTGGATGCACGTGGCAGCATATTCATGCCCTATGTATTCAGAGAGAAACTGAGGGAAGTATGGAAGGAGGGAGGGAGGGCGGGAGACAAACACAGATTATAACTCAGCCATCGGATAAATTAATATACCTCTGAATGTTAACTTCTACTTGTATAAAATGGGTACAATAATGGCTCCTAATCAAACAATGATTTTAGGCTACGCAGTGAACTCAAGAATGTGGAACTGTACATTAGAAACTCTTATCCTATGTAAGACATCCACCATCAGATTTCACATGCCATTTAGAATACCTATCATTTTGCCTTTTGATATTTCCACTTCCTAAATACTATATGTTTATTTGTAGAAAGACTGTGTTTCAGGAAAAATATGTGTTCCTTGGGGGAGGATGCTTTGTCGAACAGCTTCTCATTACTTGTGGGAAATGCCAAGAACCTTGAAAGGGTAGGAAAAAATCATACCGGCTTCTCTGTAGCTCTCCCTGTGACAGAGCTCAAGTGCAGGCTGATTGGCTATAGAGCCACAGGGATTTGATGAAACAAAGCGTTCCACAGCAATACAGAATCCAGCGGCTTCTATCTCAAGGGAAGTACAAGATATGACCTTGGTTGATCGCGGGCGAGTATGCTAGCTGCCTAGCAAAACTCCAAAGTCCAAGGAAAAAGGCATCATGTCTTTACTGATTTACATTTCGAAGCTTTTAATATCATAATGTGATGTGCTACAAACTGAATAGGCTTACAGAAAGCATGGAATAGCATGGAATTTTCTACTACCATAGATGCTGCCTCGTTCCACATGATTTGTATCAATTCCTATATTTGTAATGATAACAAAATGTTATGTTACACAATATGTTAGTGCTTATAAAGCACTGGGTGTACCTGACATTTTAAATTTGAAAGATGACCTCACAATGAGTGAGATTTAAATAACCATATCTTAAAAGATCTGTGTGAAGCTAAATTTGATTTCCTAATACCACATAAATTTGATAGTAATCAAAAATCCTTCTTTACGGTAATTACTTTTATTTTGAAAGTAGAAAAATATATTAAAGAAATAAGATTCATCAATAATAATACATATTTCTATAAATGACTTCAGATCAGTACATACTTTAATCTAGCTGAAAAAATAAATAAAACATTTTACAAAAATTTGTGCCTCTATTTGGGGCTAGCAAATGATTTGAAATACATTTCAAGAAACAAGAAATCTTTTTAAATACTCTCACATGGGTTAACATGTTCAGATCTTTTATACAGCAAATATTAATAATCTAGGGAGAATTTTTGTTTTTTGATGTTTTGCCTTTTTTTCTCCCACTTTTTCTCCTTCCCCATAATGTTAATATGGTAAACTAAACAGACTATTAAATCAAAAGGGCACTTTTGATTAAATCAATCATTTAATTGTCTTTAAAAATGAAAAATCTCTGCCAGATTTCATTTAATACAAAGTTCAATTATCAAGTTTGAAAACTAACTATTGCCAACTACCACTGGCAATAAATGATGAGTTGAAAATTTCAGTAACTTCTTGGGTACCACAAAATATGTCTATTTTATTCAACAGGAAAAATAACATCTGTTGGACATAACTCAAAAACTCTTTACTAGCTAACTGAAGCATTGCATGATTTAGTGATCATGCCATTTGCTTACATAAACACAATCTAAACTACAGTTATTTTAGTTTAAATTTAAAACACTTTTTGTGAAATATATAAATATTAACTGAAATAAAAATGAACAAATATGAAATTAATCTATCATTCTAATACTTCAAAAAACCAATTGCTTTCAGTTTTTAGAGTAATTTAATCATTGGAGAAGGAAATGGCAACCCACTCCAGTGTTCTTGCTTGGAGAATCCCAGGGATGGGGGAGCCTGGTGGGCTGCCATCTATGGGGTCGCACAGAGTCAGACATGACTGAAGCGACTTAGCAGCACTTAGCAGCATGATACAAAGACATTCCCTGGCAGTGTAGGTAAAATTGTGTGTTCTCCTTTTCTTAACACTACCTCATGTCTTCATGCTGTGCTGTGCTAAGTCACTTCAGTCGTGTCCGATTTTTTGCAACCCTGTGGAATGTATCCAGCCAGGCTCCTCTGTCCGTCATATTCTCCAGGCAAGAATACTGGAGTGGGTTACCTGTGCCCTCTTCCAGGGGATCTTCCTGACCCAGGGATAGAAACTGCATCTTCTGCATGCCCGCAGATTCTTTACCGTTAGCACCACCTGGGAAGCCCCATGTCTTCATAATTATCATGAAAATACATTAACTGTATCAGCTACCATAAACGTAATGAATCATTTCCCCACTCCTAGACACATGACCTTCCTCTTCCCTGCCCCAATCCCCATTTTTTGGCATTGCCCTCAACCATCAACATTTTCAATTATGCATTTTCCCTGCGTTTTTGATGTTTTCCCCTTTAGACAAATTATCTATAATTGTATAGATGTATAGAGATGAATATCATTATGGCTCTTATATTTCCAAAGTGCTTTATAAATTTCATTGCCATCAATAGCAATATGGATGTACATACAATTTGTACTGTGACCGTCACCAGCACTTAAGTACTGTACTACTATTTTTTATTGGAGAGAGGAACACTAATTTCATAGAGATGAAATTTCCACAAATTCATACAATGAAGTCTCACTAGTACTACTTTACTCTCTGTTATTACTACTGTAATGCTTCAAAATATTTGCTAATTATATTTGCTATCATGTTGATTATCTTTAAAGGTATGTATCTTAATTTATATAAAAAATTTACATGTGTATTTTTGTATGCCATTAGACAATAATGCTTGGCTATACTAACTGCAAATTTCTTTCCAATATAGATTATTTTACTTTGGGCTTTTGGGGGGATCAGGTATGTTTAATACTTTTCTATTATTAAATATTTTAAGTATTTTGCAATGTGACTTTTTTATGTTACTTCAAAGCTCAGATAACAATCCTACCAAACATTTAGCAAATATGTAATTTCCCCCATGATATGAATTTTAAAAATCTTTGTCTACTTACTCCATCTGAAATGTATTTTGGTATAAGTTGTGAGATGGGTTTCTGAATTTTTCTATTTCAAACTCTAACACCAAAATCATTTATTAAATACTTCCTCCCTCACATTGTTTTATAATGCTCTATTCATATAACATGTATATATAATATATAATTCTTATCTATACTACATTGAGATTTTCTCTATTTTCTTAGACCTAATACAGTACCAAAAATGTTAAACTATATAATTTTCTACCATTATTTGATATCTGGGGTAGCTTTTCAAGATTTATGGCTTCTTTTTAAAAATATCCCTTTATTCTAATTAGCTTATTTTTCCAAATAGATTTTATTATTCCATCACCTCTAAAAAAGTCTAGTTGAGGGTTTTATAAAGATTATACTTTTATATCCACAAATTAATGTGGAAAGATTTAATAGATTTACCTTTATATCCAGAAGCATAACCTGTCTCTTCATTAATTCAAGTACTTTTCTAACTCACAATAAATCGCATTATAAAGACATGTCCAATATTATATAATTAAAGGGCAGAATGAGATAATAGAAAAGGTGAAGACTATGGGACGGGACACATAAATATATGGAGATATATATATATGTGTATATACACACACATGTATATATGTGTGTCTAATCTTAAATCCTATGTGATCTTGGGCAATATATTTAGCCTCTTTGAGCTTCAGTTATTTCCTCTGTAAATTGAAGGTAGTGGTTCTTCCAGGATGGCTGTGAAGGGTAGGAATAATGTCTATAAAGCTATTGGATCACAGCATGTGCCCAATAAATGTGAGCTATGAGAATAAATTTTAATATAACATGTGCTCAGTACTTGACATTTTACAAAGTTCTTTCATGTGTATTATCTCACTTGCTCTTTGATCTTCACAAAACCATCTTAGATGATGATGTTGTTGTTATTATCACTGTTAATATTAAGGCCAAACACATAACATACATCTTTAAAATCAAAACACAAGCTCATTTCACACTATCATGACATTTGTAAATATATCTGAAGATCAACCTACATCACACAATTACTTTGTCCCTGAATATTTGATGACATTTTTTTTATAATAATTGTAGATGTCCTCTCATTCTATTTTCTATGAGTTTTGCTTGCTTAAAGGAATGCTGTTGATTTTAGTATATGTGTCTCATGTTCAATAGTTTTATTGAACTCCTTATTAACTCTTAAAAATATGATTAATTCTCTTGGTTTTCTCGGTAGTCACATTACCAAAATAAATTCTATATTATGTAATGACATATTAATAAAATCAGCTACTTAACTGAAAAATAAAAAACTAAAATTAGTTATTTGTCATCATATCACGATATATTAAAAGCTTCCTGTGGGAAACATAAACTCAAGATTATTTAGCTAGTAATAGTTTCATTTAGCCTGTAGACTGTATTATCTTATGAAATTCCCTTGTCAGTCCTTCAAACCTCACAGTACCTTGCCTGACAGGAAGCTGTGATGCTACAGGGCAGTGGAAAAAGAGAAAGAATACAGCTTTTTTATTTTGTGGGCTTTAAATATTATTCTTAAGGATAAGAGAAGAAAGGGATGTGTAGAAAGAAGTATAAAGAGTACTTGCACATTTGGGAGAGTTTTGCTGCTGTTTAATCTCTTAAATCATGGTTGGCTATGTGCTTTCTCAGTGAGCCCAGACTTTCCACTCCCAAATACATCTTCCCCATGTTGTTGTTGTTTTTTTTTTTCTCCTAGAGTATCATTTCAGCTATGATGAGGATACATTTTTTGTGCCTAGACATGTCTTTCCGCATCCCAGAGCAGGGCATTTCCTTTGAAAAGTAATAATAATAAAAAGTCATTTTTCATTGAATCTGTTGGTTAACACTATCAAATAATCCACTAAACAAAGGAATCCACTGATGCCTCAAAAATCTTTCATTTTTCCTTAATCATGTCTTGCTTTTAGTTCAATTGTACAAGCAAAACAAAATTAGGAATAACAGTTAAAAAATCACCACAATGATACAATTGTTTTCACTGTAGAACCAAACAATCCGTCTCAGTCATGGATTTGTACTCACGGGGAAAATGATTAGAAGTGGATGGATTGACACTGTCCCCACTGTCAGCGCTTTCACTGCTGGAAACTTCATCATCTGATTCCCGCACAGAGGAGCAGGGCGAGGAGCCGTCAACTTCTTCAAACTTCCTCTTTAAAATTCCACTCATCGCTGCAGCGCTGTCACATGTACCTGTAACAGGAACGGGAGCAGCGGAGCATTGAAATATTTGACCGCTGGATGTGCAGCCAAGGTCTCTGGAGTCATTTTTATATGGCTTTTTATACATGAGCTGAGTTTTCCCTTGAAAGGATCACTAAGCAGTTTTTTAAAAATATTTTCAGAAATGAAATTAAATATGAGCATCTGACCATTTGCTTACCAAAATGTAACAATTTTTTAGACATATTTCATTTTAATGCACTACCTCTATTCCTTTTTGTTGGCAAGTTGAGAAAATCCACTTAAGTCTGTAAAATTCTGTAACAAAGATAAATGTTAATGTTCCCCAAAGTCCTAAACGATTACTGGAAGGAACACGGATAAGTATGCAAAAACTTCATACTCAAGTTTTAAAATGCAAGAAACCCAGTTAGCTGAGCACAACAAAGCGTATGCAATCAGGTCTAAATTTTAGGTAGTTTCCGCTTAACTATTACAATAAAGTGAAACGCTTCCACATGATACCTGGTTGCTGAAGCTGTCGCCACAGTTTCAGAAACCTCCTAAGGATATTTACCAGGGATAGAGCACTAATTGGGTGGGAAGAGTGAAGAGTGGGAAGTGGAGGTAGTTTCTCCTAAATTCTTTCTCTAGGCTGAATGATATGTCTTCTCTCCTTGAGCTGCCCTCTCTCCATCTTCATCATTTACCTTGACATATGCACAGGGCATAAACTTTCTGCCAATGTAAACATATTTCAGGAATAACTTATCTACATATTAGCTCAGATATAGGTAGATGGTCTAACATTGCTAAATTAAATTAACTAAGCTGAAGGTATTACTAGGTTGATTCCATTCATTCTATCTTCCATCTTATTTATGTCAGCTGATTTTAAACTCCCATTTAAGTTCTTTGTTACATTATCTAGGTACTGGCTTCAGAAATTGCTGTAATTACCTCCTTCTCTATGCAAATCACACAGCGCACAGCCTGACCAGATCCCCGGAGCTGGGCCAGCTTTTCAAATTCTATTTGGATTAGCAGCATCAGAACCACCTAAGGGGGAAATCTCAGAAATGCAAACTCTAACTAATGCAAACTCTAAAGCCTCATTCCGGATCTACTGAATCAGAAACTCCCTTGGAGGTTAGGGCCTAGGACACTGCTCTCCGAAGCCCTCCAGGTGATTCTGACACATACTCAAATTGAGGGCCATTTGCCTAATTTCTAGTCTGTTCTCCAGTAGCTCCTTCCTTGAGTGTGGCCACACACCAGCCCCAGAGTGTTATATAACTCAACACTCAATTCCTAATAAAATCTTCTGCGTCCATCACTGGTGTGACTTCTAGTAAAGTTAAGGACAGTATTAGATGTCTCTTAAGTATCATTAATTTACATTTACTCTACTCATCTATTCATGTGTTTAGTAACCAGTAGGCATATGCTTGACTCCTTCAGTGGAGTAAGGGGATACAAAAAGGAGTAGAATGTGTTACCTGCTCCCAAGAAGCAAGCATTCACTATGCTGGGCTGCATGGAATTGAGAATACCTCCAAATTCATGTTCTATTGCCTTGTTTTACTAATTTATGTCTTTTCATGACTTGTATTAACAATAGATAACTGATAGCAATAAGAAGATACTGCTCTGTCCACTCTTTTGAGAATAAAATCTCTACTCTGACTCTTCTTTTACCACTATTCAGATTGGCTTATTATTTTCTCTGTTTTAAAGAGTATGAAATGCACATAATGTTCATGCATATCTGAGCAGGGTGGAGGGGGGAAAAGATATTTTAAGTAAAGTTCCTGAAATAAAAGTAGGACAGGATATAAATTTGAAAATTGTTCACTTCAAACAAGATGCAAAGTAATTCATGAGGGAGAGAGACCAAGACACAAAGTAATACAAGATGGAAGCCCATGTTTAAAAAGTACATTTTAAAATAAGATATTACAATGGTAACACTTAAAAACCATGTCCTTAAGCGCCACTTAACCATCTGATCTCCCCCAACTTCCTTGAGAAAGGCAGATTTCTTGACAATCAAGAACACCCAACTGGCCAAAGGAAACTACATTCCAGCATGGCAAAACGTGGTACTTGGCTCTCTTCTCTTCCTTTCTCACTTCCTCAAGCATGAGAGGGGAAATGTTTGGAGGGATGCTAAGAGAATTCAAAAATCTCTTTTCCCATTGTTGTTACATTTGTACTGGCAAGACCTGAAGCAGTGGAGTTGAAGGCTGACTGCAATTTCTGTCTACATCTTTGGGACTGAAAGAGCCTAAGCTCTTCCCAGGTCAAAGGAAAAAAGGAACTGACTGCTTAAGATGGGATTAGTATCTATGCTGAAAATTAAACATTCAAATAATTACAGGTGGGTATAACTTTAACTTTGGGCTTCCCTGGTGGCTCAGATGATAAAGAATCTGCCTGCAATGCAGGAGACCCATTGAAAGCAAACAGTAGTGGATGGGAGAGAATAATTAGGAGGTGGTTGCCCTAGTCCAAGTGAGAAATGGTGATACCCTTGATTAATATGTGTTTCAGGGTTCGATCCCTGAGTCAGTAAGATCCCCTGGAGAAGGGCATGGCAACCCACTCCAGTATTCTTGCCTGGTGAACTCCCTGGACAGAGGAGTCTAGTGGGCCACAGTCCATGGGGTCACAAAGAGCGACTTACACTTTATAACTTTATAACTTCATTCATACCAGTGAAACTGGTTAAGTGCTAAACTGCTTGTGCAGCAACCAAGCATAACACCTGTCTAGTTTCACAGCCTTTAAAAAATATTATTTGAGTGTAACAAGATGTTATAACAAATTATGAGGGCCAAATGACCTATTGCTTACCAGCAGATAAACCTTGATCAAGACCTAATAGTGGAATGGTAAAAGGAGCATGTGGTTTTCTCCTACATCATCTATACTATCTCACTAGGAAGAAAAGAACACAAGAATTTAAAGGGAAGGCCTGTTAATAGAGGAGTTGTATATACTTGGTTTGCTTGTACCCTGTATTGTTTCTCTCAGAATTTGAGGACAACCATATGTAGGTAGCTAGGTATAAACGCAGGTGAGCAGAATCAATGCTTGTCCTGTGGCTGCACAGCTCCTTAACTTGTCATATATTTTCTTCCTAAAGATGAGACATAATTAAACTTGGTAGGTACGAAGCCAGTGTAAAAGTGGTCAACATTTCAAATTGGTAAACAGCATTAAAGCTCGAAGAACAGAAGATAAACCTGGACAGGCATTAATTTACTCTAAATATGATAAGCTGAAAATTTGTCTCGTTAACAGCCATTTAAATACAGCTACCATTTTCCAATTCAAGAAACACATGTTAATCAATGGTATCACCATTTCTCACTTGGACTAGGACAACCACCTCCTAATTATTCTCTCTCATCCACCACTGTTAGCCTTCAATGGGTTTTCCAGGCTGGAAGCAGAACGATAAATTTAAAATGTAAATGTGATCATGTCCATAGCTTAAAATTCTTAAGTGGCTTTGGATTGCCTTAGGATAAAGTTCAAAATCCTCAAAACGGCTTATAAAGTCTTTAACAACATACTGTGGTTAACTTCACCTTTTTGGACCATTTGGCCTTGTTGCCAGTATTTCAGCTCTAAAAATAATTCACTTTCTCCAACCTGTCTTTTCTCTCTGGACTCTAAGCCCTTTGATGTATGCATGATTTCTTGCAATCTCCTTTTTAATTTCTTTTCCCATAGCACTTACCACCTTCTAAATCTATATTATTTATTTATGTACTTTTAGGTTTATTGATTATTTTTCATCCCCTGCTGGAAGATACAAAAGTGGGAATATTTGTTTTCTCTACAGATGTTCCAAGCATCTAGAACAATGCTTTATATCTAATAGGGGCTCAGTAAATATTTGTATGATGAATGAATGAAACTCTTCCATTTCCATAGTTTAATTATGTTGTCAGTGTCTATTTTCTCTGATAGACTAAAAGCTCCATAAAGCAGAATCATGTTCATCTCATTCACCATTCTATCTCTCCTAACAAAATATCTGGCATATTTGATTAGATGAGAATCAAAATGAGATGAAATTGACCTCAAAACGTCATACAATTTCTTTTTGCTTGCAAGCAACCCAAAAGCCAATTCTAGCTAACTTAAGCACAAAGACATCTGTTGGAAAAATACTGAACTAGTTGATGCAATCTAAGATACAGCTGAAATGCAAAATTGAGGAACAGCAGGAATAAGGACAGCTTCTAGATTACGGCTGTAGAAATTCCTTGATGTGTTTTTTTGGTGTTTTTTTTTTTTTTTTAACAGCACCACTGTTACCGGGTTTAAGTCTAGCAACTTCTGTGTCTCACAGTTTAAGCCTAATGTTCCAAGGCATGAGCAACCTTTAGCCCACTTTGGGTCAGGTGTCAGTCTTGTGACCATTATACTACAGGGCCAATGGGCAAGGAGCCACCCAATTAGGTATCACTACAAAGAACCTCACCCAGAGGCTTCAATAAGCTCACCGCATTTCAAAGTCAATAGTCTCTCCTTATCTAGCACTGATTTATCTAATTTTTTCGTTTATTAATATAGTCCATGAATTCATCACTTGGCCAGCCTCTTGGTTTGGGATTCCTTTTCCCCTACACTCAAGTGCCCTTTCTATTGCCAAATTCAACTTTAAAATTCTAAAAAACATCTTATAATCTTGGGTATCTGTTATTCTTAATTAACATATACTATTTATTTCATATTTGTATTAGATGTGAGAAGCCTCTGGACACGTTTAAAGAAAAAGTAGTTGAAAAGTAGAAATGTCTCCATCTCTACTCAAAAAGATACTGATAAACTATACCAGATTTTCTATGATTATAAGTACAATTATTTTATTTAATGTATTTCTGGAAAAAATGTCAGAAACCAGAAGGCTGGAGGGTGAAAATAAGTAAGACATTGGATAAAAATGTACATTTTAATGCCTTGGGAAGAATGATTGAAACTAAATTTTGGGTATTTGTTGGAATCCTGTTCATGTTCCTCTCTTTCAACAGATTAAAAATTTCATAGCTTTTCTAGGTAACTCACTGAGTTCTTACTATCTCATTTATATTCATCTTATGTTTAATCCTTTTTTCTTATGACAGTCTGTCCCTATTTTTAATGTTTTGCTATGTATTATAAGGAAATGGCCACAGAAAATATGGCTTAAGAGCATCATCAATCTCTTAGTTCTGTACAGCAAGTTCTTTGATTTGGAGAAGATTCATTTTAGAGTTGCAAGATTTAGCAAATTAAAATAAAGGATACCCAGTTACATTTGAATTTTAGATTAAAAAAAATAACATTTGAGATATAAATTTACCTATTATTTGTTGCTCATCTGAAATTTAAATTTAACTGGGCATCCTGCTTTTCTTCTGACAACCCTAACTGGTGCTCTTGGCTCTTGGTGAAAAAGCAGAATGACTATGAAATCAAGAAAACATCTACATAAAAGATGCCACCTACCGACTGGAACTGGGGTGTCCCTGATAGTTCAGTTGGCGAAGTATCCTCCTGCAATGCAGGAGACCCTGATTTGATTACTGGGTCAGGAAGATCTGCTGGAAAAGGGACAGGCTACTCACTCCAGTACTGTTGGGCTTCCCTTATATCTC
This sequence comes from Bison bison bison, assembly GCF_000754665.1. Classification (NCBI taxonomy): domain Eukaryota; kingdom Metazoa; phylum Chordata; class Mammalia; order Artiodactyla; family Bovidae; genus Bison; species Bison bison. The sequence goes on from NW_011495014.1 coordinate 3,564,673, forward strand.
AGCTGGTAAAGAATCTGCTTACAATGTAGGAGACCTGAGTTCGATCCCTGCGTTAGGAAGATCCCCTGAAGAAGGGAATGGCTACCGACTCTGGTATTCTGGCCTGGAGAATTCCATGGACTGTATGGGGTCGCAAAGAGTTGGACACGACTGAGGAACTTTCACTTCACTTCACTTCACTAATGAACTACCACATATGAATATTCCTGTCCTTTATCAATCAGACAAAACCCAGTAAATGAAACATGTAAGGTCATTAGGGTAAATCACAAGTTCATCAAACAACTGAAAAAAAGATGAGGGGGGTGGGAGATAGTTAATAAGTTAAGGGCAAGTGTGCCCTATCACTGATGCTGGAAAAAATGCATTTAAAAGGAAGTAATTCTGGCATGGCAAGAATTTCTTTATATTGAAATGGGGAGATATTTTCAGTGAGATGCTGTTTCTTCCCTAGGCTGATGGTTCACTTGACCTGCAGGTCCTTAATTCCATGGAGGCTACTTAGACCAAGAGCTATACATGGTCCTCTCTCAGGAACAAAGAGGTGTGTCTAGAGCCCCTCTGCTCAGTTTTACCTGGGTGTATCCTTTGCATTGGTTGCTTGCTAGTTTTGTAGTTAATCAAAATGAGAGTAACCTTTAACCGCAAAGGTCATTAACAAAGACCCTTCTGCCTTGGTGATGTGGCATATATCAAAGGAGCATGTTAGCCTGCATTGTAACCTGACATGAAGGACATTTCTTCCTGGTTTATCAAAGAAGAAAATAATTTACTTTACATCCTCATCAAATTCTTCCAGCAAGCACAAAAAGCTAAGAAACCATAATAAAGTTCTTTCCCAACAACTCTGATAAGCTAAGCCTGTTCACTTTGGTCAGCAATGGGCCCAGAGCCCAGGAACCACCAATGTCAGGATTCAGTTGCACAGAAAAAGCAGCTTATTCTCCTTTACTGTTACGCAGAATGGAAAGCAATTTTGATGTTTCCTCTGGTTGCTTCACCAAATTCAAATGATGAGATGAGAAGCACTGCAAACAGGTTGATGAAAATACTGGTGTACGGCTCTTCTGTGACAGCAGGTGGGAAAAGCTTAGCTGGCAAAACCAAGATTATTCACAATGTCACACTTCATCAACTAGATTGTCTACAGGGCCAGAGAGAGGATGAAAAGGACGGTTGCTCAATTGATGGTGTGCAGGTTTTATTCCAGTACTTAAGAAAAGAGGGCTTGTCTGAAAATATCATACTGAGTATTTTCTGGTGGGATATCATTAGTTATCCAGATATGTTCCTAATTGCATGCATGCTTAGTCACTCAGTCGTGTCTGACTGTTTGCGACCCCATGGACTATAGCCCACCAGGCTCTTCTGTCCACGGGATTCTCCAGGCAAGAATCCTGGAGTGGGTTGCCATGCCCTCCTCTAGGGTATCTTTCCAACCCAGGGATCAAATCTGGGTCTCCAACGTTGCAGGTGGATTCTTTACCACTGAGCCACCAGAAAGCCCATCAGGATACAATTTTAAATGAGTTAGTTTAAATCAAAATCTTTTTCCTCCTCAGTTTTTTACAGCATGAATTTGAGTAATCTTTGTTCTGCCCTAACATTCACACTGCTACTGCCCTTACACTGTTACATGAATCAAACACTGACTATTGGCTGAAGTTGCTACTAAATAAGATAATGGTAATCTTAAGAAGTTGGCATCAGACTTCAATGCCTTGACCACACCATGCCAAATGGTCTCAGAATGCTTATGCATTTCTTTTTAAAAAGGGGGGATATCTTCTTCCACAATACTAGGCCATATCTGCCTTAACCCATTTGGCAAGAAATTAACATAGCTGCTGCCAAGAAGATAGGGATTTGGCAATGAATTCACAAGGTAAAATCCTGCAAGGTGTTTCCATGGGGCACCACCAATGTGAAAAATGATACTGGTGGTTTGCCAATTCAAGGAGTGCAAGTTAGCCAAATACATTTCTCTTGTCCAGGTGTCTGCTTAAGCCAAAAGTGCTGGGAATGCTCTTGTCTAATGAATATTTTTGTTGGAGAAACATTGGAGGGTTCCCCAATTATGTATGAATTCCTTATGCCAGAGTTAACTGTGACCTTGAGTTAAAGGTCTGAGTTACTTTATATATTTTGAATTTCAACAATTTTGTAGCTTGATGATTTGCAGTTTGAGAATTTAATTAAAGAAATGAATGCTTGCCCCCGAAACAAGTGCACACGTGCATATGCCATTTATCCATGGATTTCCTGGTTAAAAACTTCTGCTCTAGTGACTTAACGCCATTTCCTCAGCTTTGGTGGACATCCAGAACTTGAAAGAATAACTGATTGTGAACACATTAGTTTAAAGTATTCTAGAAGTCTGAGCATCTGTTGCCTCCTGTTCCTTTTACACTAGGGTCATCTCTCTCCTAAGGCAAGGTTCTTTCTCCCCTAGCTTCTTCTGCCATAGGTGCCAAAGAGTGAACTGCATCTCCTGTGGACATTCCTTACTGATTTCAAGGGTTCCTTTCTAAACAGTGTCTGTCTTTCCTAAGATGTAGTTTAGACTGCCTCATTCCTTTTATAATAATGCCAGTCACCATTTGATGAATATCTATTACGGGCCAGACACTTTGCACCTATCCTCTGTAATCTTTTCTCAAAACCTGCAGGTTAGTTTTAGCAAAGGAAACTGTGGTTTCAGAGATCTAGGTCATTGGTCCAGGAGACCTGAGCCAGACTTTCTCTGAAAAGTATTTCCTGACCAACATCACACTGGGTCTAGTGACCTCCCCACATTCACAGCACAGCACCTGGTTGATGCACTGAGCAGTATTTACTATACTGCATCAGAATTACTAGTTCACCTGACTGTTTCACATACTTGACTGTAGGGTTCTTCCTGGACTGAATATGTATTCCAGTGCCTGTTCAGTAAATGAATGGTCATCAATTTGGAACCTAATCCTGGATCAGCTACTAACAAGTGGCCTAATTTTAGGTAAGAGGATTACCTCCTCTGGGTCTCAGTTTCCACTTCTATAAAAATAAGGGGCAGGGCATACCTAGTAAGAACAGGCTCTGATGCAGTACAGTCCCCACAACCAAGGAGTACATGAGAAAAGCCTGGCCTCCATCAAAGGTGGGTGCCTCTAACTCAGCACTGTCCTGCCTCACTGTGTGCAAACTGCAGTGTCTAAGCTGATGCATGCCCTATTGGCAAAGAATGGAAGGCCACTCCACTTACTAATGCTAAAGGGGTTCTACAGAACCCCAATAAGCTTGCCACACTACCTGTCATTGGGATTAGTGTCCATATAAGATAGCCAGAACTTGGTTTTCAATGCTTCGTAACCCTAAAAACGTCGTTCATTAGTTGTTATTTGGCAACACGATATAATAGAATACATGTGGACAGAAAGCCAAAGTTGTTCCCTAAAGTTAACTTTCAGGATGCACTTTCAGTTAGCAAGAGCAGAGAGACCCAACCAGGAACATGATAAGGCTTTTAAAACTGTTGAAAACTGATCAAGTGCCTGCTGTAAGCCTATTTTTCCTACCCCAGTGACAAAAGTACCAATGAAAAATTTATTTTATATGCTTCTATTAAGACTTAGTCTAATTTCTTGGATGACTGGCAAGGCTTCCCACATTAAGGGGAACAAAAAAACCACACAAATGTGAAAGAATTTAGAACTATTACTGCAGCACTGGAAGTTAACATTTTTTTCTCCTGAGCACTTAAGAAGTTTCTCTTCAGTCGTTTAGAAATGTTCTGACTAAATAGTAGAGTAGTCAGCATAGATCAAAAGATATTTGAGAGATATGACATCCTTTTCCTTCAGAAGAATCATGGGAATAGACTGAAGTGAAAGATCTTTTAAAAACACTTCCTTGTAAAGTACCCTAAAGTGGACATCATAATAAATATGGTCAAACTTCAGGACCATACCCATCTAGGCACTGGGATCCTGCCAAAGA
>NW_011495014.1:3568750-3680799 GCF_000754665.1 Bison bison bison
AAAAAAAAAAAAAAAAAAAATTAAGAAGATTTGAAAAATTAGAATAAGTAGAAAAAGCACTTTACATGTTCTTTAAAATGATCACTACCTTAGGCAAGATATAGATTTTTTTACTATCAAAGGCAGATAGTAAATAGTTATTCAACCTGCAGCTGACATTGCATGAAGCAGCAATTAGTAAAAATAATTTAGAGAGTAAGATTAAATACCTGAATTTTCAAGTCTCAGAGAAGGTTCTCGGCATAAATTAAAATCATTTCACAATAGAAATAAATCACACCAAGCTCAAACAATCTTTTAAAACTTGGAAACCCACTATTGAGAAAAGTTTCATCATTCAAACTAGTTTCACAAAAGCAGCATCATGATATCCCCCACCTCCCACCACCAATTTATCCAACACCTGCTATTCACGTATAGTCATCACAGAGCACTTCTAGGTATGCTACTGTTAAAATAATTTGTAAGTTTCTTCTAGATTTCTTTTGAAAAACCTTGTGGCTAAATCAATTGATGCAGTATTTCTAGACTTCATTCTGATACAGAGGAAGTTTAAAACAGCAGTGAGTCCATGAATATTTTTTTCGTGATTTGAACAAATTAGCGCTTTCAAGTCACGAGGCAGAACTGGAATCCTGCTCTACAACAGCATTGGATCAGCAAACGTTTCTTGGGCACCGAACATGAGCCATGCTCCCTCTATAGCTGAAAGGTGCATATGTTAGGGGAAGGACACTGACGGAAACAGCCCACCCTGGCCAGGCACCATAGTAACCATTTGCATGAGTTGTTTTACGACAGGAGGTCCTGGTAAGGAACACGGAACTAATAAGCCACCACCAACCGCAGGAGTTCAGGAAAGGTCAAAAGGAAACAGCACATATCCGACCTCCTCCCAGAATCCTTCTCTCCGGCATCCATTTTGGCTGAGCAAGGCGTGTACCACCAGGAAGGACTCTGAATCAGAATGACTGGCTAAAGACAACCCGGAAAGGAATCCCATCACCATAAAACCCGAGACTGCGAGACATGTGGCAGAGCTGTTCTCCTTGGTTCCCTTACCCTACTGCTCTCTGCCCGGGCGCCCTTTCCCAATAAAATCTCTTGCTTTGTCAGCACATGTGTCTCCTTGGACAATTCATTTCCGAGTGTTAGACAAGAGCCCAGTTTCAGGCCGTGAAAGAGGTCCCCATTCCTGCAACACATAGTCTATGGATAAAGCAGGAACTGTGGGTGGAAAATGAACAACTAATGCCTTAATTGTACAAAGTCAACACGGAAAAGAAAAAGTGGTAGAGCAAAGCCTTAAAAATGAAAAGTTTTAAAGTAACAAAGGATATAACACAAGAGAATTAAAAAAAAAAACATATATTACCACATATGTGAGGATTCTGTGGCTATTATACTTACAGTTGGTGGACTATGAAACCACATATTTTGAATTTGATGACTATGGTGGCTGCCACCTCTACTTGTTCCATCTGAATATAAGGTATCAACTGCTCAGTACTTCCTAGGTATGACTTCTAAGAAACTCCTAGTGGGTTTCTATCTTTGGAAAACATGTCTTTTTCTCATCCATTGAAATCTTATCAAGAGTGTTGTAACTATAGACTTAAGCTGAACTTGTCATATGAGGACCAGAGAACCAACTCCTGTAGGCTGAAAAATATTACTAATTTATTACCATCAGTTCAGTTCAGTTCAGTCGCTCAGTCGTGTCCGACTCTTTGAGACCCCATGAATTGCAGCACTCCAGGCCTCCCTGTCCATCACCCAAACTCATGTCCATCGAGTCGGTGATACCATCCAGCCATCTCATCCTCTGTCGTCCCCTTCTCCTGCCCCCAATCCCTCCCAGCATCAGGGTCTTTTCCAATGAGCCAACTCTTTGCATGAGGTGGCCAAAGTACTGGAGTTTCAGCTTCAGCATCAGTCCTTCCAATGAACACTCAGTACTGATCTTCTTTAGGATGGACTGGTTGGACCTCCTTGCAGTCCAAGGGACTCTCAACAGTCTTCTCCAACACCACAGTTTAAAAGCATCAATTCTTCGGCACTCAGCTTTCTTCACAGTCCAACTCTCACATCCATATATGACCACTGGAAAAACCATAGCCTTGACTAGATGGACCTTTGTTGGCAAAGTAATGTCTCTGCTTTTTAATATGCTATTACTATAGTTACCACTTATAATGCTCATATTCTATGCCAGGCATTTATCATGCCATTTTGTTTTCATAAAATCTCTTTGATGTGGATACAATTATCTCCACTTTGCAAATGAAGATGAGGCTTACAGTTTTCAAGTACTCTGTCTAGGACCACATGGATTGTAAATGGCAAACCATGCTTTAGAAGTGACGCCAGGGTTGGAACTTAAAGGTAAACTCCCAAACACTATGCTATTCAGTCTTTTCACGCACCACAATATAGTGTGAACTCACACTCTTTAAAACTACATAATAAAAGCACTTACTTAACAAGAAAACAATATACAATATTTTCCTGATTTTTTCAGTTGTTCATGAATTCCCCTAGATTTACAATGTTTTGTTGTATTAGAGAAATTACCCAGGCTTGTTAAAGTAGTTCTCAGGCATTTTTAAATGCTAGTGGGCAAAAGAAGACCATGATATAGAACTTTTCCCCAGTACTTTGGACTATTCTAATTCTTACAGAATGAGAAGCAACATTTCTTCAGCTCTTCAAAAATCTTCGGAATGTAAGAGACCATCTATTAATGGGTATGATATTAACCACTGTATGTATCGTAACATATACACTATACTAGTGAATTTTGAAGAAATAGGGATTGATGGCTCTGTTGTCTTACTTTTCTTGTATATTATTGGGGGGAATATTAGGTGTACATACATGTATACATGCATGCACACACACAAATGACTAAATAATGCATTTCTAAATGAATATGTGCATTCATAAGCTTACACGGAGATGAGAGATTGCCTGAGTAATAATTAGCATGGTGGTAGAAGGTGGTGTACCTAAAAGTCCCAGGATTTAAGAATGAAATAGACCACAACTCCTGAAATTGGTAAGAATAGATACATGCGCCAGTGTTTAGTCAAATGCCACCAAGATAATTGGTCTGTGTGTTTTCTTTGGTATACCTGTTAGAAATTCCTCATTTCCCTATTAGAAAAGGTAATTTCAAATCCCTGTTGGTGATTTAGTATGACAGATTCTCATTGTAGCAACAAAAATCAATTTCTCATTTATCTGGAGTTCCAACATGATTTTAAATATCCTAAATATAAGAAAAAAGAAGACAAATTCTATGTTTTTATGCTCAGTGTACTACATATCTGCATGTGTCAGAAGGTCAGCACATGGGGTAGTATAGAGGGATGTTTACCTCTCCCCACTTTGCCCACCAAAGTCTAAGCTATATAGAATTTAATGTAAAATAAAGTACATATACTTCATTTTTAATTACTTTCAGATAAGGAGTAATTATTAATTACTAAAATAATAAATATTAACAGGAGAAAAGAAAGAGTAAAATATAAAAGGCACATAAAGTATATAGAAAGTATATAAAGCTATATGCTAAAAAGTGTATAATAGCAACACTATTTAGTACTAGACTTTTCTGTAGCTCAGATGGTAAAGAATGTGCCTGCAATGCAGGAGACCCGGGTGCAATCCCTGTGTGGGGAAGATCCTCTGGAGAAGGGAATGGCAACCCACTCCAGTATTCTTGGCTGAAGAATCCCATGGACAGAGGAACCTGGTAGGCTACAGTCTGTGGGGTCGCAAAGAGTTGGACATGACTGAGCAACTAACACTATTTAGTATTGGGGTACACAGTTGAGGAACAGTGTTACCATTTGCTATAAGTCAGTGTAATGGTGAAAATAATGATTCTTTTGCCATAAAGAAGGACCTAAACTGATTTCCACTTTGCTCAACAAAGCAGAATGATATGTACCATATCTTACTTCCATGAAACCAATAACCATTAAAGAAAAGCTGGCCATTTAAGTTATAAACTTTACATATTTGGAAAATTGGTTAATTTAGTAGATTACTTTCCAACTGTCCTAGACAAAGTATTACTATAATGTTGCCATCTGTCTAATAATATGGAATAAAAATAAGACCTTTAAAACCATCTTACAATTTTATTATCCTTATACTCTTCAACAAAATGAATACGTCTATTTACATTTTAGAATAGGCAATAAAAATGCAATCATTTGCTTTGTTTCCTAAGAAATGCCAGGTTAAGATGAAAAAATGTGATTGTTTTGAATATTCAATTATTTTGAACATTTTCCATCTATATGTTGTAATTTTATTCTTCTTTCTTTTTCATACGCACCAGAAGTTCAGGAGAAGGACACATATATTGATAATCCAACCTAAAACCTACACACACAATTTTGAGACAACAACAGTTATTTGTAGATTTTAGATTATGTTCCATCCTGCTAGACTGAATACAACATGTTTGCCCTAAAATCTTTTCCAAGCTTACAATATGGTCTCTAGTTTCAAATGATGACAAAGACAGATTGGTAATCAGAAAGCAGGAAATTAATTTTTGAAAAATCCTTAAAGATTTCTTTGAAGTCTGATATAATACCACCTCTTAAAGTACACTAAGTGTATGTCCTTCAATGATTTGTTTTTACATTACTCTATTTACTCTTAACTTTCTAAATTTAATTTCATTTGCATTTATAGAAATGCATTTTTCTATATGCATTTAAGTATCCAGACCATGAACTTACTAGGTACCTGCTGCTGGGATTTTGTATGGAAGCTGTATGGTTCAAGCAAATGCAAAAAAGACTTCAAAGTTTTGAGTGAATTTGCATAGAGACATAAATTCTCCAGGATATTCAAAGCCATAAATTTGCTGCAGGACATATATAGCTCTCTCGTGGCTCACGAAAGCACAACAATTCTCTTTATTTCACATTTGTCTATTACCACATTTTCTACAAGACTCTTCACAGGCGCTCCTTCTTTGCCCGCACTGTTTTTATTTCTAGATTCAGAATGTGCTAACGGGTAGTAGCAGTTGCATTTACAAAGTTAATAGTGCTGGACAGGCTAAATGAACTTTAAACCTAGTTCTTTCCTCTTCCCTGTGCCCTGCCTGTAACACATGTAGAGGGTTGGTAGGTATAAACTCTGGGCATGACCTGAGCTAAAAGTAAAGAGGTTTGCTTTTCAAAATTGTTGGATAAAATATAGTTGACTGTAAAAAAGACTTTATTTGGCTGTTTGAAATACATGTATGCATGTAGTATGTATGCATACATATATAATATATATATCATATATATTATATATAACATATAAATATATAAAATATATGTAAATATGTATTTCAAAACAATTATATACCTATATATAAAACAAAAGTAACCAAATATATTCTTTGGACCAAAGGACAGCATTTTCCATTCAACATAAAAAGGAGCGATTGACTTAAAATATACCCCCTTAAGCTGCAGTCATTACTGAAAGTTACAAATGAGAGTTTAGAAGAAAATGGCAGTTTATTTCTTTTTACAAAACTCATACAAAATATGAGTATCTTTTCCTAATTTAATCTCAGGATCCTAGATAAATGTCAGAATGTCCCCACAGAGAGATAAAGGATGAGAATCTGGCCCTAAATGACTACTATGAAGTGATTTCATAAATATTTAAAATACTTGTCCTTCACTGTTTTAAATGGCCATTCTCTTGTTTTGGTCTGCCCCTCATGCTCCCCGTACCCCATTTTAAAATAACAGATATTAGTGCCAAACTACCAAATCTTGATAATCATTATAATAAAATTAATACCCCCCTTTTTAATGCAAAAGAAAGTAATTATCTAAACATGTGCTAGCTCTTTGTAGGTAAGGTTCATAAAATTCACTCAAAATATCTTAGGCAAATATGAAAGCATAAAGCAATTTCACGACAAAACATTATTTTGCCTCTTCCATCTTTCCAACTTATTTTCATACACATATAACTATAATGTAAACATATAAATATCTGATGCAAATTACAATAACATTTTTCCCCATCAGCATTGTAACTGCTGAATTGATATATTTGAAAATTTTAATGACATAGTCTGATCATGCTGCTTTAATTAAGTTTACTTAAAAATATGCTTTTTAAATAAAAAAGCAATATGAACAATAAAAGTGAGGACACATTTGTTTGGTTCAGGTCAGACTTTACTATGATGTAATCACACATTTTACGAAAGTGTGAAATTTAGTCCATGGAAAAAGACTTTTTTCCTGCCTGTGACATTTATGAGGTTCACTTCACAATCCAGACTTAACTGAAAGGAAAAGTCATAGGAAGCTGAACATGTTGAGTTCAAAATAGCATTATCTAAAAAGTCCCAAAGAAAATTAATAACAATTATGAAAATTAAAGTATCTAAAGGATGCAACCCCCAAATAAGAAATTATTTCTTTGATAACATGTTTAGTAATGAAATACAGAATGAAGACTCTCCAAAATGAACCCTCTCTTAAAAGGAAATGAAAATATAACTTATTGAAACTGTCCTTATGGTATCATGTGGGTTATGAACAAAAGAACTCCATTATTTAGTTCCAGATACCTCACAAGAATCTTAGGTTCTTATTTAAAACAAAATTCTTAAAAATGTGAAAATCCTCTAAAACTTTAAAGTCTTGACATTCAACTAGATGTTTCAACCCAGATACCTCCCTGCAATCAAAAACTTTCTCCAAAATGGAATTATTTAGAATCCTCAATCCAATTTTTTTCTCCCATGACATTATTCCATTGGAACAAAACACCCACGTTTCAAATTGAGACAACATTAAGAAGATTTAATAAACTAGTTAAGGGAAGCTGAAAATCGAGAACACCCTGCCGATTTCCACAATGAATTAAAATAGCCAATCCTCATCGGTGTCTTTTACAGAAATAAAATCAGGCGCATCACGAAATCTGTCACCGTACCTGCGTGCACTTTAAACGACTACGGCACACACGCTGTAAGATCTTCACTCTGAGACATAAAGCACACTTCATGTAACTGCTGCAAAACACTGCTGCAGAGGAGCCCAGTGCATTTTTTTCGGGCAACTGATCCAGCTTTCCACCAGCCCTGTGACCTCTGAACTCCCTTCTGCCCCCCCTCCTCTCGCTTCTGCAGTCAAAGCCTCGGAGCTGGTCTCATTTGCATAAGGCTCGGGCAGCCCTCCAGCAGCTGAAACGGAATGCTGGGTAAGGAATTGTGGAACTGCAGTTCTGCCAGAATACCTGAATCACCCGAGAACTGGAATCCGCGATAGGGGGTGGGCACCGACTGCGCCGGGCTGCCCGCATCACAGCCCCACCCCCAGCCCCCCTTGTCTATTAATGTATAAGTGTTTTTAACTCTTTGTTTTAGAGTCCTTCTTTCCCCTTCCCCACCAAAAAGAAGCTGTCAGCAGCGACTATGGTAACCAAGGAAACCCAAATAGTCAAATACTTCATTTAAATACATGTGGAAGGCCAATTTAAAATTTTCATTAACTGCTCTTGTTTTTGAAACATAGCTATTTTTCCCCCCTTGGAAGGCACAGTGCACGCATAATCAGGAACATAGGATATTTCTTTTTGTTGTGGTTTAAACAGCATCTTACAGGCATTGAGTACATGAAGTCACTGTGGTAATTCTATAAAATGTTAAATGCGCCCTAGTGCCTTAAGATCATCCTAAATGATGTCCGAGAAATTAATTGTAAAGAATTTAGGTCCCACGATGCCTTTAAAACAACACAGCAGTAAAAATGTGGAGCAAAGTTAAACTATGTGTTTTGATCTAAAGATTCATGCAGCAGTAACGCTTGTCTCTCTTTGGCAGAGATGTTCAGTGTTGTGCTATTATTTGCTAGAGTTATTTCTTCCCTTGTCTTCCTACACACAGCAGTCTCTCTATTTAAAACACAAACTCCCTTGCTCATAAACCTAAGAAGTGATTATTTTCTAGGTACAGAAGGTCATGTATACATATTTTTATAAATACCCATGAAGGCACATATTCTTTTCTAAATGGTGAGTCAATGGAAGTATGCATCATCACATAATTAATCCATTCTTCTTTTTAAAATTAAGCTAATTTGTTTTCTCCTTTAATGAGTGAGTAATATTTAGGAAATAAAAGGTTTAATGCAATAAAGAAATATAACATGAAAAATAAAAGGCACACAACGGATTAATATAGATATATGCTATTTTATACTTAAATATAAAATGCATTGTTCTGGGAGATAGCATTATTAACATTTCAAAATTTTCTTGGTTTTAAAATTTGTTATTTAAATAATTAACTATGTTAAATCTCTTGTAGTACACTGAAAGATATCAATAAATTTTGAATGCTATATCATCCAATTCATAAAACACAAACTATTGCAGTACAGAATTTTTTAATCCTGGAAAAATAAATGTGAAGATTTTTATTTGAGCTATTTGTTAGTATTCTGCCATATGTTATTTCTGCATTATAGAAGGTTAGAAATTACTGAATGATTTTTTTAACCCATAAATTTTTAAATAGGATAAATAACTTTTCAGTTTACTATAATCATATAAACATTTCTCTATCACATCTGACTACATCAGCCATTTAATTGAGTTGGGTCAATTCAAGTGCATCCTTCATATTACACACTGTAAATATCTTGCAAAGTTTTTAAGGCAAAATGCACATCAGCCCATCCTAATTTAAATCCAATCAAACACAAGGAAGTGTTGGAGTAATTTATAAAATCACTGACCTGTTCAAATAGCTGTAGTCTTAGTCCTTGCACTCTTTTTTCATTAGAATCCAAAATAAATTGATTAACATTTTCTAATGTGTGTCAGCATCACCGAAGGCACTGTTCTTCCTGGTTCAGCGGAATCTTCTGAAATTTGCCAGCCCTGTGTTTTATTGCTGGTACCGTATGCTTTATTGTTCAGCGACAAGAGCTTCACTCTGCACAAAGACTCATTACCTACTGCTTGCTGCACGGCATCAGCCTCACTGAGGCTGCCTATATGTGATCACATGGGAGTTTTGTCTGAGAAAGCCAGGCATGCCACTGACTTCACTGTGTCTATGGATATTTTTATCAGCTGAGGTCTGCTAGGAGGAAGGAATAACAGATTAGGGAGCTGCTCTAAGTCATTAATGCAGCACAACTTATGGAAATCCCTTCACAAGATTTTTTTATTATTATTATAGAAAACATTTGAGCAGGAATTCAAAAGAAGTTCACTAGATTTCATTTTAATAGGAGGCTGGAAAATAATTTAAGGAAGGGGAACTAAGGAAAAAGCTGTTTCCCACCTTTTGCTTTCTGAAAGTACTTTTGTACAAATGTTATTAAAGAACCTTACTGAACTGAATGATTTGACAGTATGTTTAACCTTTAGATTGCTGGTGTTTCTTTTTCTTGGTTGTTTTCTAAAGGATAAGTCACTGTTTCCCTCAAAATCGCCTCAATGAAAATCTCAGTCACTAATAGATACGACATATGAATAAAAAGAGATGTTCTAATTACTTTTGATAAAGTAGATGAGAGAGTGGGTGTCTTTTATTGATGTATATAAGTGAGGTAGATGATTAATTTATCTTCTCAAAAGATGACACATTCCTAGAAGAGCTGACTTAAAAGAACAATGAAGATTTCAATTTAAAGATCTAAAGGGCATGTGGTTCATATTAATTCTTAAAATCGCAGTAACTTATTTTAGACAGCTTACCTCAATAAAGCATATGGTTTACCTTATCTGATTTCAGTGTTAACAAGTAGTTTCAAAGCTGACTACTCAACATTTATAGTAAATTTTCTTCTATGTAAATATTGAATTAATACATGTACATATATACACATAGGTATAGTCAGATTATCTTTCCAAAGTATATTTTAAAATAATTACCTAAAATTATTTCTCAAAATTTGAAAATGGATAGTGGATTTCCAAATGAAAAAGCTATTTAATAATTGGAAGTTGATGAAAAAATAAACTTATCTCTTTAATAATCTAAATTGAATTGGTAATTGAAAGCTTGTTTCTTGTTAATCTCAATGGAAATCTTAGGACAAATACATGCAATGTGCAACAAAGAGCACAGAAGTAAAAGTCAGAAACACCATACATAAATATCAGAAAATAAAATTTTCTGTACAGTTAGATATATGGAACATTTTAATAATGCCTGTAAGTAATATAGTAATCCTAAAAATAGTAAATCTATATACCTGTTTAAACTTTTCATTAATGAGAAGTTATTTTTTGGAAATAATTATAACTTAAAATTTTTTTGTGTCAGCTGAAATTTTAAAAAATAATTTAAAGCCAAAATAGGCATGTGTGGCTAAATAGCCAGTCTCTAAATATGATGATTTAACATCATTCTTTATAATATTTTTTGTAGTGTTAACATTGATTTAGAATGTTTCATGACTTAAATAAATGTCTTTTCATGGATTTTTCTTAACCTTGAAAAAATATTCAGATATGTTTCAAATGCCACCATTTTAATGTATTTGTTCCAAAATGCTCATGTTCATTTTCCCCTGCAAACAAGAGATGCGCTAAAGCTAGAAAACCTTGGGGCATTAAAAGAAAAAGGAAAACAAGGGTTTCTGGCTTATAGTGTAATTCTGGGTTCTTAAAGATATGCATATTGTAGCTAATATCTTTGATGATGTCATCATGTTAATGTACAAGGAAATAAACAAAAGGCAGCCATTTTTCTGTTACTGCATCACTTCAAAAACAGTGAAATAAAATGGTCGCCAAATGGAAAAAAAGAATCAGCAGAAAACTAAGTTACTTTCAAATTTTGGGGAGAGGGAGGGGCAAAGGTTGTGAAGTTAAAAATAAAAATCTATATGTATGAATTTTGTATGAATGTATGTAAAGAAATAATTTATAATAAGAAAGAACTGTATAAATACAAGGGATATAGATATAGAAAGCAGTTTAAACAAATTATCAGTAAAATAATATCTCCAATGGAAAGACTATATAGTCTGTAAACAATGTATTAAATGTAAAAGCTTATGAAATTCATTAATGTTGAAAAAGGTATTTAAAAATGGACAACAGAGTTGGAAAGATCTAGAAAAAACAAAATGATCATGAAACAGTAATAAGCTTCCCAGGTCTACTATTGTCTTAAATGACCTTGGTGAATTATTCTATCATCTTATGCCTTATTTGTCAAGTCTGCAAAATAGGAACAGAAAAATCCTTGGAAAACATATCATGGAAATAAATAGCAATATTTTTATACTTCAGTTCTCTAAGTAAGTTTTAACCAAGCATTGTCAACTAATATTAGTAAAGTAAGGAGAAACAATGTAAAATTCTAATGAATAGTTGAGAATTTTTAAATGCATTTTCCTAATAGCAGAGATTAACAGTTCTAGTAAGTAGATAGGACTTTCTGAAACAAGAGGTGATTTTTCCCTAATACCTGCAGAAAATAAACTAGAAATGAATTTAGTAAGTAATTTGAATGAATCTCAAAATTGCCTCAGGATTAAAACAAATTACAAAATATACCCATCCTTGCAATCAAAATTCTGTTACTTGGTCAGGGACATGACAAGAGAATTGCAGCAGAGTTTCTGATTCTCACACAATGAACAGCAATGCCTCTGCTTATATAACAGGTTCATCAGCCAAGAGTTCTTTACATTCGAAATTACCAGAGAAACACAAGATCACAGCTTAAAGAAGGAAATTCCATCCAAGATTAAAAGAAAATTTTAATTTGCTTTATATATGAAAAGCTGTGAATTCAAAAAAGATATGTCAATTCTTTTTATTGACTCTTACTAGCTTGACTTCTCTCTAATGACAAAGAGGCATAATAGAATCATTTTGTTTGCCCCTTTTTTCTACAAAATAACTAAAGCTTGTCAGAAGTAATCCAGAATGTTTGCTATCCAATTCATTCAGTTACTTGGATATAGACACGCCAAGTGAATGGTCCCTTGAAAATTCTACTGCATGAAGAAAGATGAAGATTAACAGATACCATCACCTGCATTAACTAGAACCGTATTAATTGGCATGTACATACACACACACACACTGGCATATACCAGTATGTCATGTTAGATGTACCCTTGATAAGGCTGGATTTTCAAGTTACCTTCACCCTTCTTTATAGTACATTCAAAGAAGTCAATAAGTTGGCCACGTCAATGTCAAAATCCAGGACTAACTCAATTCAATTCAACAAACATTTGAGAGTTTACTATGTACTAAGCTTGAGAGAGTTGCTAGGGATATAAAAATGAAAAATACACCATACCCAAGAAGATTATAATCTATCTAGCTAAAAAATAAAAGTTGCTCAGCAAGTTATGGGAGGAGTAGTACAGCAGAGATATGTTTTCTTAAGTTTGACTATTTTATTGACTTAACAGGTATTTTAGGTACAATGAATATAATTTCTTTTCAATATTGTTTCATAAAATCAGAAAATCATTTATCAAATATCATATCTAGATGTCTATACCTGTATATATAACATGTAATAGCTACATATTCCTGCGGTATCCTTCTCATCAAAAGGTTGAATTTCATTTCCCTTGTCTTCATTCTAAGTTAGCCTTAATGATTTGCTTAACCAATAGAGGCTGCACAAGTGATGTTTTGGAGATTCCAAGGTTAGGTCCTAAGAAACTATAAAGCTTCCACTCCAGCTCTTGGAGTCTCTTGAGTCTTCCAGGAGCCTTGAGTTGCCATGTGAGAGGAATAACTACAGTAAGACTGTCACAAAGAAGCCAGATAGTAGCACTGTGATCAAATGATCTGAACTGAGCCCAGGATTCTGGCCATTCCTGATGCCTAACCCATAGGTAAAGCCATCGTGGAGCCTCCAAATCTACCTATCCACCAAAGGTGTATCGTGAAGTTACCCTAGTTGTTACTATGGGGCAAGAATTGCTGAGCTGACTTTTTCTCAAATTCTTGTCCTAAATAATTCAAAAGATGTAATAAAATGGTTGTTGTTTTAGGCACTAAGTGTTGTGGTAGTTACTCAGATATTGGTATCTAGAACCTATTTACATGTGTGGGACAGAGACAACATAATAAACATAAAAGTACAAGAAAGGGCAACCATATATATATGTATATATGTATACATACACACACACACACAAATACATATATGTATATACACATACATGTTTCCCAAGGAGTGCTAGTGGTAAAGAATCCATCTACAATGCAGGAGACTTAAGAGACAGGAGTTTGATCCCTGGGTTGGGAAGAGCCCCTGAAAGAGGGCATGACAACGCACTCCATTATTCTTGCATGGAGAATCCCATGGACAAAGGAGCCTGGTGGGCTACAGTCTATAGGGTTACAAAGAGTTGGACACGACTGAAGTGAATTAGCACGCAAACATTCAGTGAAATGGATGAATTTAATGGATTCATTAAAAGAAAATACAATTTGGGAGGGTGGAGAAAAAAGCAAAAAAAAAAAAAAGAGCGTGTCCAAGCCCATGAGGACTGAGTTATTTAAGACGATTGTATTGCAGGAATGGGATATCTGAACAGAGAAGAGATTGCTTCACTAGCCAGAAGAAAAGGGAATTCCCAGTAATGGTACTTTGGGAAAAACCCAGAAACAGGGGCAAAGCTTTACTATAAAAAGAGGAACTTTGAGGAAGTTTGGGTGGCAGGAGATTTAGGCATGTGCTGGGAGGCTAAAAGAGAAAAAAGGAAGTCTGGTGCCCCTGCTTGGAGTGTGATGAAGCTTGAAGTGCAGAGATTTTTGCAACATAGGAGACACTGGGAAGTGACCAAGGCATAGAAAAGGAGGTGTGGTTAAAGTGATGAATAAGGAAAGCAATGTTGGCAGGAGAGAAGTAAGGCTGCAGGCAGTCTTAGGAAGAGGAGATACGAAGAAACGATGAAACCCTGGCAACTGAGGAATGGAGAGAAAGGAATTCATCATAAAGAAAGCAGGAATTTTAAATTGGTTGGATAAGCCAAGCTCTCTGATTTATTGCATTAAATTCAACAGTTCTGTGATTTAGTTACAAATTATATATAACCAGTAAAGAGCATCTAACGAGCTTTGTTAGACAGATTTAGTAATTTCATGGGTAGTTTGATTTGTATTGGCCTCAGTTTGTCCACTTTCAAATATTGTGAAAATTGGTTTACATCAGATTTTGTTAACATTGTGTTTGGGAGCTTACAAAAGACTATAAAACAACAGGATCTTCCTTAAATAGATAGAGTACATAGAGGAGACCACTTATGTTTCTTTCTGCTATTTGATTCCTAACTTGGGAAAATAAAAATATGTCTTAATTCTACAAAGATTAAAAAGGTAGATACTTTTGGATAATTCAGACTAAGACAAAATATGCCCCTCCACACCCCAGGAAACTACACACCATCACCTATCAAAATATACAAGTCTACTAGAGCTATATTTTTCTGATTCTTCTATTTGGATACTAGACTACCAAAGTAGCAGATGTTAGGTTAAGCAGCCAGTGAACAGCCATGCAGAATGATGCAGGTTAAATGGTAGGTATTGCTATAATTGCTCTGCTGCATATACAATATGTACATAAATCATCTGAACATGGCTGCAAAGAAGTCTTTATGCAAAGTGACCCAGAGAAGAAAGTATCCAGGTTTCCCCCTACCCTTCATTTTCTTTATCAGCACAAAGGCATAGAAAACAGCATTTATCCAGAGAAAAGAGTAAATGAAGCAAACATCCTCTCTGAGAACACAAAGGATACATTTATTTCTTAGTGACCACCAACTTTGATTATAAAGATTTCTTTTTATGCTGAATTAGATGTCTAACATGGGACCAAAAATATGGAACTGGGCAGGTAAAAAAAGAAAAAGAAAAAAATAATAATTTAATAGGACCAGTGGCTTTTCCATATCAATGGGAAGGTTATATCATAACTGGAAGAACTATCAGTGGTAAAGAATCTGCCTGCCAATACAAGGAGACACAGGACATGGGGGTTCAATCCCTGGGTCAGAAAGATCCCCGGGAGAAGGAAATGGCAACCCGCTCCAGTATTCTTGCCTGGGAAATCCCATGGACAGAGGAGCCTGGCAGACTACAGTCTGTAGGGTCTCAAAGTCAGACATGACCAAGTGACTAAGCATGCACACAAAAGAGCTGTGACACTGCTTTGGGGTTCAAGACACAGGAAGGAGTTTCTTATATTTTATTTCACTAACACAAGTCTATAGGTACTTGACTAGATTGAATCTACTCTGATTTATATGAAAGAAAGAAGAAAGAAAGTGAAGTCGCTCAGTTGTGCCTCTTTGCAACCCCATGGACAGTAGCCTGCACGAAGCTCCTCTGTCCAAGGGATTTTCAAGGCAAGAGTACTGGAGTGGGTTACCATTTCCTTCTCCAGGGAATCTTCCCAACCCAGGGATTGAACTCATGTCTCTTGCATTATAGACAGACAATTTACTGTCTGAACCACCAGGGAAGTCCCTGATTTATATGAGACACACAGAAATAGTTTTAGCATATTATTTACCTGAGTTCATTCATTCATTCACATATTCATTTTCCATTCACTGATTACTATATGCTCAGAATCTGATTCAGTGCTCTGACAGGTTAAAGAGATGAATAAGTCACAGGCAGCAAGCTAAGTGGTTTTCCATCTAGAGGGAGGGACCTATATAAAGAAATAGATACAACATAATGGGATATATCCTCTAATTGAAAAATGTATAAGAACATAAAGACAGGAGTGAATAAGCTATATAAAAATAGCTAATAGTTATCAAGTACTTAACTAAGACTGAAGTGTTTTATTTTACACATATAAATTGACTCTTATAACAACTGCAACAAGCCTATGAGGTAAGTTACTTTTACCATCTCCATTTCATTGATGAGAAAACTAAGGAATAGGCTAGTTAAGTGACTTGTTAAGTGACTTGTCAGTTAAGTGACTGACAGAGTCAGTATCCAAACCCAGATAGTATAACTTTAATGCAGTGTGTCTCTACTGCTATCATGTTACTTGAGATAGTCACAAGTGGGCTTCATAGAAGAGGTGATATGGAAGATGAATCTTAAGGGATGAGTAAGAGTTCTTCTGTGGAAAAGGAGAAGAGTATTCTGGGCAGAAGAGCTAAAATATATACAGAGTCTGAGGCATGACTAATGTATATGTGGAAGAAATTAAAAACTTTACTGTGAAAATGGTAAGTTTATTTGATCTTGATATGGGGTTGTGCATTTGTAAGGCTGGCTTATTTGGAATTCAACTAAGAATCAGTTTGTACTCCTAGGGGATGTAAAAATTGCTCGACTACATCTATGTTTTGTTATTAGACGATTCAGAAGAATGAATTGGAGAGAGGGTCTGGAAAAAAAGGACACCGAATGAGACAGTTGAAATACCCAATAGGAAAAGGTTACAAAGCTACGAATGAAGGCTGTAGCAGCCCTAGTTATGGAAAGATACTAAGGAAGTAAGTCAGCAGATACTTAGGTGGGAATGAGGGGGAACCCTGAATCCAGGATTTTTTATTTGGGGCACAGCATGGATGATGATATCAGTAACCAATGTTAGAAATACAGAGGAAATCTTTTCATGCCTAGGGCAGCCATGACTTGTGGTGAAACGTGTAGCAGCTCCAGAGCATGGCATGCTGGATATACTGACTGGTGTGTTTGCTCCTTATTCAGCTACCAGTCCCCATAAGCTGAGGGAATGTTTTCCCCAAGTTATTTTCCTAAGGAACAGGCTTAAGTATGCCCCAACAAAGGATGAAGTAGAGAAGATCTGCATACAGAATTTCGTTAAGATTGATGGCAAGGTCCACATTGATACAACCTACCCTGCTGATTTTATGGATGTCATCAGCATTGACAAGACTGGAGAGAATTTTCCTCTGATCTATGACATCAGGGATTGCTTTGCTCTTCATCATATTACACCTGAGGAGGCCAAGTATCAGTTGTAGAAAGTAAGACAGATCTTCATGGGCACAAAAGGAATCCCTCATCTGGTGATCCATGATGCTCACACTATCTGTACCCTGAATTCCTCATCAAGGTAAATGACATCATTCAAATTGATTTGAAGACTGCAAATATTACTGATTTCATCAAATTTAACACTGGCAACCTGTGGAGGTACCAACTTGGGAAGAGTTGCTATGATCACCGACAGGGAGAGACATCATGGTTCTTTTGATGTAGCTCATGTAAAAGATGCTAATGGCAACAGCTTTGCCATCCAGCTCTCCAACAATTTTGTTATTGGCACAGGCAACAGAACATGGATCTCTCATCCTCGTGAAAGGGTATCTGCCTCAGCATTCCTGAGGAGAGAAACAAGAGATTGGCAGCCAAACAGAGCAGTGTGTAAAATGATCTCTAGGTGACATGACTCTCAAAGTCTTTGTACTTAATTAAAGATATGGAGCCAGTCAGTGGTAAACACTGAATGCCTAAAATGCACCCAGAAAAAGTACAGGCCCTAAGAACACAAGGATTCCATTCTGAGTGTTCAGTGCCTGGCAGAGGAGTTCACAGACAAAATCAATTACCCAGATATACATTTCTCTCCATTCTCTCAGTGGCCTGATTAAAGGTAAAGAAAGCACAATCAACTTCACAATCAAACTTCAAATCTGGAATAGCATTAATCGAACTTAACTGTGATACTCATATAAGGAAACTATATAAAAGTGTTCTATGCAGACTAAGATCATGGTCCAGATCACAAAATCTACCTCCATGCTTTATATTAATCATACAACATGAAGACATACAAAAAATAAATTAGATTTCTCCTTTAGGCAGGTGTTTTAATGAGCTTAATCCCGAGGCTTGCTATTAATGCTAGTGACTGACTTCTTTGAAATGAGGAATGCGTTTTCTTTCCTATTCATATAGTCAGCTTCCTGTTTAGTATTCATTATTCATATCTATTTTTATCAAAGAGCACTATTACATGAAACCATGATCCAAGCATGTTTGGCTCTAATTTTTAACTCTCCAGGGAAGAAAATTATACACCCTTATTGTACTGGTATATAATTGACTTTCTTGGTGGCTCAGACAGTAAAGAATCTGCCTACAATGCAGGAGACCTGGGTTCAATCCCTGGGTTGGGAAGATCCTCTGGAGAAGGGAATGGCATCTCACTCCAGTATTCTTGCCTGGAGAATTCCATGGACAAAGAAGCCTGACGGGTCCATGGGGTCGCCAAGAGTTGGACACGACTGAGAGACTAAAACACACACACACACACACACACACAATTGTGATATACACATGTGATCAGAGTATATATGTGTTCCTTTGTATTAGACAGTGGTGTTATTTAATTCGGGTTATCAGGCTAAAGCACTTTTCACACCTATCTTAATTTGGAACATCAACATGCCATTGAAGAAAAGCCATCAGTCTTGCAAATAAATAGTAAAAAAGACTTTTGATCACAGTCTCATTTAAACTCTGTCTAGATATTCTAAGAATTTCTTACCTTGGATTAAGAATAGAAAGAACTGTAAATACATTTTATCTGAATACTGTGACTCCTGAGGGATTCCTGGGTGACTCCTGATAACTTTAGCTGACAAACAGGGATACCACAGCTATTGCTACTCTTTTGAAGCTAAAGCAAGATTTTAATCTTTGCCTCTTTAATTGCTGATAGTTATCTACGTGTATGCTGTCACTTCAGTCGTATTTAACTCTTTGCAACCCTTAGACGGTAGCCTGCCAGGCTCCTCTGTTAATGGGCTTCTCCAGGCAAAACTACTGGAGTGAGTATCTTCACTGGAGTGAAGATACCTCCAGGGTATCTTCCTGACCCAGGGATCGAACCTGCATCAGCTGCATTGGCAGGCAGATTCTTCACACCCGAGCCACCTGGGAAGCCTGGTAGTGATTGACCGTTGTTGCTGCTGTTACTCAGTCACAAAGTCATGTCCTACTTTTGGCAACCCTTAGGACAGTAGCCCACCAGGTTCCTCTGTCTATGAGATTTCCCAGGCAAAAATACTGGAGTGGGTTGCCATTTCCTTCTCCAGGGGACCTTCCTAGACCAGGGATTGAACCTGCATCTCCTGCAGTGGCAAGCGGATTCTTTACCACTGAGTCACCTATGTGGGAAGCCCATATTTATCTGTGAAACACGGGAATTATGATGACTGAGACAAAATTGGGCATTATATTGCTACCATTTCCCAGCCATGCACAGTGAGGTGACTTTAATGTGGTCTACTGATGCTTATTACATTGTGTCTGTACAGTATCACTTTGACCAGGAAGCCTATGACTACATTATTTCACTTCCCCTTTATTTATTTTTTCCCTTTGCTTTAATTTACTATATATTATAGCCACCCTGAAACCAGGTGGAAGCAATAAATTTAAGACTTAATAAACTACAAGTATTACATTATTACTTATTACATATATGTAATTAATATTAATACTTATTACGTATTACATATTTATCAATGTCATAGAATGTCATATAGCCATTAAAGTCAGCATTATGACTATATAAAAATATAAATGTTTAAAAGATAATAACTAGTGAAGAAATTTACCAGAAATATAAACAAACATGATTACAACTAAAATGTATAAAGAAGACTGGTGAGGAATTAAAGGAATTTAGGGATTATGTACGAGTTTAAAACAATATACACATTGCAAGTTCAGTGTTTTAAGCATAGGATAGTTAGAAAAGTAGAATCAAAATCATAAAAAATAGTTATCTCTTGGACATCAAGTAATAAGTGATTTTGATTTTTGACTTTGGCTTTTTCTAAATTTTATAAGTGTTCTGTTGCCTGTTACTGATACAATGAAAAATTAATGATATTATAATTTTTATATTAAAATTAATTATGTTAAATTAATTTAATTGTAGAAAAAGAATTTAAAATTAAGGCTATTGTTCAAACAATTTTAACTGCTGTGATTTTAAGCCTTCAGATATCAAGGAAATTGAACTCTGCCTCCACACTCCACCCTTGGGCCGGATTTGACACAATGCCATCTGGTCTACCAGGTTTTTCAAAGATGTGATTTTTTTTCATTGATGAACAGATTCCTTTTCAACATTTTCTTCAAGCAACTACACACTGTGTGTGCTGTTTTTCGTGGCTCACCTTTGAGGTACTGCAAGAATGGTCACGTGTCCACTCCCAGGCCTTCTCTCAGGGGCAGTGAACCAGAATGGGTGACTAGAGGTGGCACAAGAAGTCTCAGTTCTGAATGAGCTGCTGAGCCTTACATTATGATACATTATTTTACTTGCCTGGAGGAGATGATTGTTGTTTCACATGCAGAAGAAGGTAAGGGCCCTAGAGTAAGAGATACATGTTTAAATTGGAAGAAGATGTTGGGATGAAAAATAAAAAATCTATAGCTGGGCATTATGTAGTTCTAGTTGAAACTCAACAGCAGAAAAATTGGAAAGCCTGGGGTAAAAGCATCTAATTGGGAAAATATTAATGTATTCATACAAAATATTCCTTATGCATGAGAGTTCTGGAAAACAAATGCCCAGCCATTTAACTCTGGCTTTCTTGCTATCCCAGAGAGACATGATGCTAGAACTTATGAACCTAATATCCCATCATCAGTTTTGTTACAGTTAATCATATACTGGAAAAGTATAACATACTTGGGGAGTTTCCCAGGCAACAATTTGAGGGGTGACTTTTAATCTGCAATGACCCATAAATCTTTGGAGATAAATAGGAGACTCTGGAATAGAAGCCCATCCTCGGTCCACAGGCCAGTATTAACTGAGAGATGGTTGTCAGGCTCCTTATTCTCTCTTCTTTCCTTCATCAATCAACTCTTGCTCACCCTTTAAGACTTAGCTCAAAATTGCCTTCCCTTTAAAACCTATCTCCATATCCCTTGCGCACAGAAAGAAAAGGCCATTCCTTTCTCTCTCTTTCACATGTCTTCACTTATTACTCTACTATCCACCTTACAATATCATACTGTAGTAATGTGTTTGCATTTCTAGAAAGATAACAATAAACTGGGATCTCAAAGATAAAGGCTCCACATTATTCACATTTATATCTTTAGTGCCTCCCACAAGACTTTCACACTGGGGGATGCTCAATGCTGTTGAACAAGTTGTTGCAAAAGTGTTTTTAGAATATAGACATAAAATGTACATAAGATTTTAGATAGCTGTCTTTAGAATATTTGATAACACTGGTAACACACAGGTTGCTATTCAGAGGACAGAATTATTGTTTAATACCAGCTTCCAGTTTGTGTTTTCTGAGCTTGTCTCAATAGAAAACAGATGAAAAGCTGGAAAGATTGTGCACACTTCCTCCTCTCACCCATCACAACAGGGTTATGAGAATTGGATCGGACAGGATATCTTGCAATTTCTCTCTTCTAGTAGCTGTTCCACAGCTGATAACACATTTTCAGCCTTGTTAAAAATTTCTCCAATGGATAAAACTTCTTGGGCCTTTTCCTCAAGTACCAATCATCATTACTATCCCCTTTGCCAACAATTTTTCTCCCTTCCCTCCTTTTCTTCTAAATACAGAAGAGATATGCTTCAACTGTTGCTATGTCCAAGAGCGGGGCCTGTGATTTTGCTTGTACTTGTTTGCCTAATGTGATCTCTTTGAAGTCAGAGGTCAGTTTCTTTCAGAGTACGGACACTTGCACATCAAGAGGTATTCAGGCTTTGCTAATGGGCCTTAACAAACATGTCACATTTCAGCTCAACACGTCTGCCAATATGTAAGCCATTTCAAGAACACTTTTTCTGTCAACAGAAGCTTTCTGTCAATTCATGACATGTGTTAAATGAAAGTATGTTAGATAGACTAAAATGTCCACACAGTAATAGTACATACAGAAGAGCTTTGTATTTATATTCGTTCAGCATTAAGTTCACAAGACTCTAACGGTCATTAACATAAGAAATGCTTATTGAGACATTGATTGATGATGAGAACCCCCTCCCCCATCAAACCTACAGCAGATGGGCCAGAAGGAAAAAGGGTTTACAAAGTAGAAATTTCTTACTCCGTTTTTGTTTATTGCAACTGTCTATTCTTTCCTCTTAAGGCAAGGGACATACTGTGCTGTAAAAAACAGTGAGATTTCAGTTTAGTTGTAGAGAATTTCATAGGACCAAAGAGATTATAAGGTGACCTGTATTGCAACAATTTTGTAAACGTTGCTGCTAAATTTATAGAAAAAATTACAATTTTATAATATTTGCAGAGAGAATAAAACCCAAAAGGTTTCAGTGAATATATTGCCAAAATTGAAATGACTTTTTACTGAATATCAAGAGCACAGAATAAACAGAAATATCATTATTAAATTGGAAAAGTAAGAAATCATTCTTGGAGAGAAAGAAAAAATATTTCAACCATTCTCCCTTTCTGAGTCCAATTTCATATGGCCTTTTGAGGGGGTTGTGCTGGGTAACTTGAATTTATTCAACCTTTTGATGGACTTGAATTTTCTCCTGAGATGTTTTAAACATTTCTTTCATCCTCAAGTAGCCATGCAAGAAAGAAGCACCACTTGTAACTTTATCCCATTTTACTGATGGGAAAAGTAAGACATAAATATTTCAAGGGACCATTTTCTTAGTTTAGACTAATGCTCTTTTCAGTCAAGCACTCTGGCTTTTTATTATTTAACTACAGAAATGTATTTGACAAGCAACAGTCCTTAGTAACTAATATAAGGAATTAAAGTCTTTCTTTTTATATGTTAGATAAATGGATAGTATTTAAAGGGATGCTTCCTGTTCCTAAATGCACTATATGAAAGTGGACAGCTAGAGCCAAATATAAAAATAATAGCATTTTTTGCTTCTCAAAAGTTTAAGCTTCAGTGAGCCAAATCATATCATAGACACCAGTGAAACAGTTTAGAGATTGAAGACAAATCACGAATGGAGTAGATCTGCAAGCCAAGCACATAACGGGAAAATGTCTGGTTTGCCATACGGACCTGAATTTCATATCTGATAAGTAGTTAGCCAAATTATACACAGACATTTTGAGCTTTGCTTTTAGATAGGACTTTATCACCTGATTACTGTATTGCTTTTCTTCTTGTCAAAAACAGAGTGATTTGAATAACTCAAGCTCAACTAGGGAGCCAGGCTTCTGGTTGTTTGGGTGGATACTGTCACTAGAGATGGAAGGTTGTGGGGCATGAATGGAATCATTTGGTGAGAACCACATGGCTTTAGGTTAGATAGAAAAGACAGTATGGAGCCTGGGTTGGCTATGGAATAACTTGATAGATGAAGATGCAGGAAAAGAGATGGGCACATAAGGATTATTCACACGTGTTACAAAAACTATGTTTGAAGTAAGTGCTAAAAAGGGGTCAAACTACCTTATTCTCTTATTTCAGAGACCTGTACCTTGGGGCATTTTCAAAAAATCTTTATAGAAGTCACTAAGCAACTTCTTCCATCCCTAGGAATATAGGTTTAATATTTTAAATTGATATTCATATTAAAAATGAATTTTTAGGGATGAAGTCCATTGATCCCATCATTTAACAAGGAAGAAATTTCCAGATAATAGTCTGTGAGCTCTCTAAGACAAGAAATAGGACTTAACTATAACTTAATATATAACCTTTTGTTCCTGGAACAGGATGAATTAAAAATGATATTGGTTTTGAAAAGTATCACAGAGCGTAATTCCATAATATGGGATAAATAGGAGACTAGAAAGATGACTTAAAATGCAAATGTAATATTTTCTGATTTGTTCTTATAGATCTCTTAACTTAGCTGTATTCCCTTAAATTCTAACATGTCAAAGCTAAATGGTGACCATAGAACCTGATTTTGTTCATTAGTACAACTATTAATCCTATTATACATTCCTTTTCTTTACTTGTGAATAACTGGGACTCCTTCCAAAGAATAGTCCGCTAATAAGTTATGTTTCATTCATTTTTTAAAAAAAAATCTCAGCTTCCCAACATTTATCTTAGTTTAATGCATTTAAATGTTGTTCAGTTAGAAAGCCTAAAATAAGATACTTAATAAAAAGCATGTTCACTTGACAATCATATCCTATTTCTCTTAGTCTTTATCTGTGCTGAGTTTGATACCATTTAAAACAAGTGATCTTAAAAGTGCACCTCTATCAGTAGAGATCAACAGTTAACAGAATATTTTTATTGCTGTTTCTGTCACCTTTATGCACTGTTTTGTTTTGGGTTTTTTTTCTGGTACCAGAGTGATTTTTTGAGGAAAATGGCAAAGAACCAAAAATTGGTATTTTTTGAAAACTGATGCAGTTGGAAATAAAAAATGAAAATTCCCATATTTGTAATCTCATATCCCAAATTAATTGATTAATATGCAAGAGGTTTTGATTTTTTTCTTTATATATGCCCTCTCTTGCTCTGCCTCCCACACCCAAAGCTTCTGATATATCATTTTACTGTACGTTTGTCCTTTACTTTAGATCTAAAGTGTCTAGTTTAGAGGCAGCAGCCTATGAGTGTGAAAATGTGCCTAGTTACTATTGTGGTGCATGTATAGATATGTTTCTTTGTCATTGGGCACTATAATGCTATCATCAGTAATTCAGAGTATTATTTTCAACAATCTATGCCTTACTAGATGATTAATAATTAGGATGATCATGCCAAGAAAAGTATCATCATATATTGCCACATGTATAGCTCCCTTTGGAGATGGAAAACATTTATTGGGGGGCTAAAGAAGATTAGATCACTGAGTGCTTGCAAAATCAATCTTCACATTCACAATGGATTAATAGTTAAAGTCACTAACACTTCCACATACATGCTGTCACTTTTTAAAAATGTTGGTGCTTACTTATATTTGCTTATTAATTTGTTGTCTTGTAATTGACATGCAATATTGTGTAAGTTTAAAGTGTACAACATGATGGTTGGATATATTTATATATTGCCATATGATTACCACTGTCTTGCTGTTACTTTTTAAGTAAACAAGAGAGAGCTGATTGGGGTGAGTTTATGTATATTTATGTAAATATCCTTGTATGTGTATGTGTGTAAGTATATTTAAGTCACGATAAACATAAACCTTAAGCTAATCACTGTTCTTATGATTTCAGATGACTCTTCATTAGCAATTACAAATTTAATTTGTATGGGCCAGCAGTGTATTCGTATGAGTAGGTATAAAGCAGGAGAAACTGTGACAGTGGCAGTGAATGAGTAGTATATACCCAAAGGTGTTAGAATTCAAACTCTTAAAACCTAACATGCTGGCTAAATAAAATAACTAAAGAGCTGCCATATATTCTACTTGATAATAATTTTCCCCCTTAACTTTTCAACTTTCCTATGGTTTCTATTTTCCTCTTACATTGTAGTAGCTTTTTAAAAATCTGTGTTAACACCTGATATTTGTATAGTATTTATTTTTAAAACCCTTTAGAGATATACAATACTATTCAGGCTGAAAGAAAAGGGAAAACAGGCCAATTTTAATAAGAACATTAACTCTCTTTGACTACATTGACTCCATTTAGTGAACTGGAAATGAACTGAATAAGAAGCCAGCTTCCATTATCTTTACACCTCTAAACATAACATCAAACTTTAATAAATGTGGGCTCAGATAGTAAGAGAATTAAATGCAAGGCCCTAAGGGCAGAGGTTTCTAGGAATGTGCTTATAATAGAGTTTCACCTGGGATTCAATTAAATATTTAGTGAGAGTGGCTGAAAGAAAGGTAGTGTGCTGAAAGCTGTGTGGGAGACAGAGATGAATACGACACAGTTTTTGTCCTCTAGAATGTCATGATCAATGGCAGCTAACACATTTCACCTCAAGTGTGGGGTGTATGTGGTGGTGAGGGGAGCTCCCTTCCCTTTCTCCTCCAGCCCCTACAAAACTGTTTATATTTGTACAATCCTATCACGCTTTCCCTGTTTCGTAGGACGGAGCATCTTTTTTCCTTTTCTTGCCCAATACCCCTGCATGTGCCCTTGATCCCATGTCCTCCCTCTCTCTTCTTAGGAATTGTGCTATAAATCAGTGGTCAACAAGTTTTTTCTGTAATAGTGCAGATAATAAATATTTTAGGCTTTTTCAAGACATGTGGTCTTTGTTGCAACTCTTCAGCCCTGTTGTTGCAATGCTAATGCTGCTATAGACAGTATGTAGATAAATCAATGGGTCTGTGTTTCAATACAATTTTACATATGGACACGGAAATTTGAAATTTTTATGAGTCATGAAATGTTATTTTTCTTTTTTCCAATTATTAAAAAATGTTAGAACATTCTATGAGCAAATACAATAAGTAGCAGGTCAAACTTGACTCTCAACCAGTTTGCTGACCTCTGCTATGAATAATGGCCATTCTTCCATATCGTCAACCATTCCTTTTCTACTTTCTTCCTTTTAGCCTATAATCACACTAAGGAGAATATAAAAAATATTTAGCAATGACTCTGGATACTGACTGATGACTCTAGATTCTGACCAATCAGAATAGGGAAATCTGCCTCTCATATATCTAATAGGAGCCATAAGCAACTAGTGAATAATTTTGATGTGTTTAGGACAAATACCAACCCAGAACACACCTCATTTCATTTGAAAAATGAAACAAAGCACATTTTGCACTGCCATCTTAATATTGGTCTACTCTCTTTATACTCAATATTTTTGAAAATTATTGTAATTTATCATCTCTCATCTATTCTTCAATAAGACGTCTGTTTCCATCATTCCTTTAAAACTGGCTTTTTCAAAAGAAACTTTCTCTTTTTAATTTTTCAGCCCTTTTTATGTGTTCAGTTTATGTCACTTGCATTAAATCACCCTGCTGCTGCTGCTGCTAAGTCGCTTCAGTTGTATCCAACTCTGTGCGACTTCATAGATGGCAGCCACCAGGCTCCCCTGTCCCTGGGATTCTCCAGGCAAGAACACTGGAGTGGGTTGCCATTTCCTTCTCCAATGCATGAAAGTGAAAAGTGAAAGTGAAGTCGCTCAGTCGTGTCCGACTCTTCATGACCCCATGGACTGCAGCCTACCAGGCTCCTCCACCCATGGGATTTTCCAGGCAAGAGTACTGGTAAATTCCCCTACGCATTTTCTACTTTTCCAACTTCTGATTCTTGGTTGCCATGGCAGATTCCTCTTTATCCAGCCCTCTTTTCTGCAACCATTCCCACCTGGTATTCCCCAGCATTCTCCACCCACTTCTCCCTGTTCCCTGTTCTTGCCTTGGCAGTCTGATCCACTCTTCAGTTCAGTTCAGTCGCTCAGTTGTGTCCAGCTCTTTGCGACCCCATGAATCGCAGCACGCCAGGCCTCCCTGTCCATCACCAACTCCTGGAGTTCACTCAGACTCACATCCATTGAGTCAGTGATGCCATCCAGCTATCTCATCCTCTGTCATCCCTTTCTCCTCCTACCCCCAATCCCTCCCAGCATCAGAGTCTTTTCCAATGAGTCAACTCTTCCCATGAGGTGGCCAAAGTACTGGAGTTTCAGCTTTAGCATCATTCCTTCCAAAGAAATCCCAGGGCTGATCTCCTTCAGAATGGACTGGTTGGAGCTCTTGCAGTCCAAGGGACTCTCAAGAGTCTTCTCCAACACCACAGTTCAAAAGCATCAATTCTTCGGCACTCAGCCTTCTTCACAGTCCAACTCTCACATCCATACATGACCACAGGAAAAACCATGGCCTTGACTAGACGGACCTTTGTTGGCAAAGTAACGTCTCTGCTTTTTAATATGCTATCTAGGTTGGACATAACTTTCCTTCCAAGGAGTAAGCGTCTTTTAATTTCATGGCTGCAGTCACCATCTGCAGTGATTTTGGAGCCCAAAAAATAAAGTCTGACACTGTTTCCACTGTTTCCTCATCTATTTCCCATGAAGTGATGGGACCGGATGCCATGATCTTCTAAGATCCACTCTTAGGGTCTCATTTTCACTTTTTTGCAGATGACCTCTATGTCTATATCTCTGACCTTGACCTCTCTTTAGACTTCAGAGTCATTTCATCACTTGGATTTCCCTGAGGTGTCTCCAAAGTCACCGTATCAGACAACAAACCTGTAGACATATTCCCACCAGATATGCTTCTGTCTCACATTCCATATCTTAGTCCAGCAACGCCACCCCTGTTGCTGAAGCCAAGAAACTTAGAATCATTCTCAATGCTTTCCTGCCCTTACACCTAATTCCACTTAATTAAGCACTGACTTCTCCATCAAATGTTTCTTAATTCTGCCCCTCTAGCCACATCCCAACTATGGCTGCCTTTGCTCAGGCTTTCTCACTGAGCTGGACCACTCTGCTGGTCTAGTCCCTGCTCTCCCTTTTTATACCCGCCATCAGGTAGGCCATCTCAAACACAATGTAATCACGGAAACCACCCTCTCCACTAACCTCCTGAGTGACTCACTATTAGGATACTTAGCATGGCCCCACAACCCTCCCCCATATAGATTCTGCTTCCTGCCTCAGGAAGCCTCTTATTTCCTATCAAATCCTATATGTTTTATTTCCACCCCACTAATAGGGGGATGGAAAAAAAAAACTAATAAAAAATAATAACACACATATATATAATGCCCTATTATATAATCCAATCCTATACCTCCATGTCTTTGAATATGTTATTTCTATCAAAAATACCTCCTGTTTTCTCCTCTGCCTAGTCCTACTTATTTATTCAGCCTCTGAATCCATAAGACTGCTCTAAGAGACTTTCCTCATTGTTTCCATTTTATTTTTCATTTTCTGTTGAAAGTATGATTACTCTTTTCTCTAACTATCTCAGCTTCACTATTACCAAACAGTATGGATAGTCATTGTCACTCGAGCTCCTACTTCAGTAACTGGTAAACAGGTCTAGGTGAAGACTACTTGGCAAGGCACAGGATTTAGAGTGTCTGGGTTCTGTTCCCAGCATCACAGCTTATTGCTCTATGGTTTGGGGTTTACACTTTCTAAGCCTCATATTTAAAATGGAAACTCAAGTCATTCATGAAAAAAATACCTTTGGGACACAGATTATGTTTCAGGCATTTTTCTAGGCACAAAACAAATTCTCATCTTCAATGAACTTTCATTTTAGTAGACATAAGGGAAGGAGGGGAGAAAGAAAATAAATAGATAATAAGAAAATAACTAAAATATACACTCTAACATATGGAAAGTGCACAGGGCATAGGGAGTGAAGTGACAGGATGGGGGAGGAAGATGGGAAATTGCAGGCAGTGATTAGGAAAAGTCTCACTGAGAAGTGATGTTTGAGCAGAGACCTGAAGGAGGTGAGCCATGAAAGTATCTACAGTGAAGAGAATTCCAGGGAAAAAGACATAGCAACTACAAAAGATCTGGCCTGTTCCATAAATAATAAGGAGGCAAGAATGCTGGAAAAGAGTGAGCAAGGGAAGGAGAGAGGAGGAGACAAGTTGTGTGGAAGGTGGTCACGGGATCAGAAGAGAGCACACAGTGCTATCATTTGTAGCCTTTTGTAAGGACTTTGAATGAAATAGTCACTTGGGGATCTTGAGCAGAAAAGCAGATGATCTGAATAAGGTTAACGATGACTCCGGTTGCCATGTTGAAAATATATCGTGGGAGAGGAAGGCAAGAAAGAGGGCCATTTCGGAGGCTGTTAGCAATGAAGCAGATGAAAAATGATGGAGGTTTGAATCAAGTGAAGATGATAAGACATGGTTTATTTTGAACATATTTTGGAGTAGCGTAAAAAAAAAGACTTACTGGATTTGGGGTGTGCGAAAAGAGAGGAGACAACCTTGACTCCAAGGATTGTCACCTGTACAATTATAAAGGGTGTTAGTGCTTTTACTGGGAGATCCTGCAAAAATTTCCCAAGGAATAAATACGAATAGGAGTTTAGGTTAGATAAAAATAACTTTGAGTCGTCTATTATAAATTTAAGTGAAGAAGTCAGATAGAAGGTTCTGTCTATATATGAGCTGAATTTTATGGAAGGTCTTTAAGCTCAAGATTAACATTTTCCAGTGAACAAATTATATACAGAAAGCCTCTAGATTGTAGATAAAAAAGAGAGACAGTCTGAGAACTGAGTCCTGTACACCCTAGTATTTAGCTACTGGGGAAATGAGGGATAAGCAGCAAAGGAAACCGAGAAGAGTCGGCAAACATGGCAAAAAGAAAATTATGAGTGTAGCTTCCTGGGAGCAAAGTAAAGAAAGTAAAAAAATAAAATAAGACAGTGCACAAGAGGAAGTGATCAGCTTTCTCCAAAGCTACTGATGGGTCAGGTAAGTGGAAGACTGAGAATTGAATTTTATTTTATTATATTTAGAAACTCAAAGGCCACTGTGACCTTGATAAGCAGCTTTGATGAAGTGGTAGGGGCAATGCGTGACCAGAGAGCATAAATAACTCTTTCAAGGAGTTTTGCTAAGTGCGTGGATAGTAATGAGGCATAGATGGAAGGTGATATGAAAGAAAAGAGATTTCACTTTTTAAGGAAAAAAAAGGCATACTTACATGCTGATAGAACTGATATAGTAGAGGGAGATATTGATGATATGGGAAAGAAGAGTAAATATCAGAGTAATTTCTTTGGATAGGCAACAAAGAATGAGATCTCACTGAGTCTCTGGCCTTGGATAGCAACATGAATAGTTCATCCATAGTGACAATTAGTAACGGAAGGTAGAGCTATGGAGGAGAGCCTGCACCATTTCTCTTCTGCTTCTATTTCTCAGTGAAGTAGTAAACAAGATCATAAGCTGATCACAAAGATGTCAGGAAGAGGTGTTAGAAATTTGTTACAAGAAGAGAAAGAATGTCTTTCGACTCTAAGGAACTTAGTGAACCTGGAGAATATGATAGGATTAGTGACTACCAGCAAAGCTCTGTTGAAATTAGTGGTTATAAGTTTAAATAGAAATTATGTGAAGTTTAAAAATAAAATAAAATTAAGATTTTCAGCAAGTCTCTACTACTGCTGCTGCTAAGTCACTTCAGTCGTGTCCGACTCTGTGTGACCCCAGAGACGGCAGCCCACCAGGCTCCCCCATCCCTGGGATTCTCCAGGCAAGAACACTGGAGTGGGTTGCCATTTCCTTCTCCAATGCATGAAAGTGAAAAATGAAAGTGAAGTCACTCAGTCGTGTCCGACTCTCAGCGACCCCATGGACTGCAGCCTACCCAGCTCCTCCATCCATGGGATTTTCCAAGCAAGAGTACTGGAGTGGGGTGTCAACAAGTCTCTGGAGTCCGACAAATCTAGCTGGCAACCGGCTGAAAAAGCGGCAGTTTTCAGCTGCAAGAGGCATAATTCCTTTCTTCCAGCTGAAAGTCCAAGATCAGAGCTTCGGCGGGTATGTATTTTTTAAAAAAATAAATAAATAAATAAAAATAAAAAAAAAAAGAAAGAAATCAATACAGTTGTACATTTTTCTCTAATCATGTTCAACTGGAAATAGGTCTGAAATAGGCAATGTTAGGTTGAACCTGGGGTCGGATCATACCAGGAATGTACTATAAAGTGGGAGAGATGGGCAAAAGGAGTTGAGGATAAATTTAAGGAAGTGATTATAATAATGGGCAATGTAATCTAGTTTATTACTGTGGTGTTGGAGAAAACCTTGTGAGTCCCTTGGACTGCAAGGAGATCCAACCAGTCCATCCTAAAGGAGATCAGTCCTGGGTGTTCATTAGAAAGACTGATGTTGAAGCTGAAACTCCAATACTTTGGCCACCTGATGCAAAGAGCTGACTCATTTGAAAAGACCCTGATGCTGGGAAAGATTGAGGGCAGGAGGAGAAGGGGATGACAGAGGATGAGATGGTTGGAAGGCATCACTAACTCAATGGACATGGATTTGGGTGGACTCTGGGAGTTGGTGATGGGCAGGGAGGCCTGGCGTGCTGCGGTTCATGGGGTCGCAAAGAGTCGGACACGACTGAGCAACTGAACTGAATCTAGTTTATTTGGGGAAGAAAGGAAGACATGAGTATAAAGGTGGTGAGATCCATGCCTGGCAAGTCCCTAAGAGGTTGAAGAATTACAAGATTCATATTACTAGAGGGAGAAAGCAAGTAAGACAGGAGGTAGTTAGAGGATGGTGATCACAGAAGAGTTCCAGGGAGATTGAGATCATGGAAGGGCTACAATTATTGGATATGAATTATTGGTATGTACATAGAAAGAAAGCAAAACATAAAGTTATTGGAGAAGGTAGTCAGAAACCTACCACTGGAAGGCTTATCTGCCTGGACATTGATATAACCAAGAATTAGATTATGAAGGTATGATGTTAGGGAGTACAACAATAAGACACTAAAATTTTCAGGGAAGGAAGGGGTGATATGGGGTTTGTAGATAGCTGTATATAGAGATATTGATAGCTTGTACCTTTTAGGTTGCTGAGGATTAAAGAAGACATGCATATAAAGTGGTTTCCAGAGTACTAGTCCATAGTGAATTCAAAAAATATTGCTTATTATTATCCTATCAAATCCATAGCTGACAACTATGTTGCCAGCACCAAAGCCTATCTCACCTTAACACTGGCTGATGGAGGATAAGTATTATACTAAAACAGATGGTTAGTTTTCTCTCTAGATTACTAATAGAGATGGCTGTAGGAGTCTGAAGGGAATGGGCTTAAGAGTACAGGAAGTAGAATTTCTGTGATGTGATGATTTTTGTAATATATTAATCAGAAATTCCATGAGGTCATAATTTACCTATTTGCATAAAAACTAATAGCTTTTTTCTCTTTTAATTAAATTTCCATTTGAGCCACTCTGCCCAACATGCTTCTAAGTGAAAATGTAGGGCAACAGAATGGGTCACAGATTTTGTCAGGACACTGGCCTTCCCAGCAACATGAGTTCTCAATATTTTGGAGGATAGTGTTCTTCATAAAATGTCTGTAAATAAGGATGTAGGCTCTTCTGTTGTTTATCATTACATCATGAAAATTAATAGGCTAGATTCTTCATTGAAAATAAATATGAAGTCTTTTTCACACTTTCTCTATTTACTGAATTTCTGTATTTCTTTGGCAACTCTTTAAAACCCTCTGAAGATTTCCTTCCATGTATCTGTCTCATTTGAGAACAAGTTGACATTACAGCCTAAAGTTGATTGGACTTCTGAACTTTTTTTTAGAGTAATCTACATATTTTTGTTTTGCTCCCAGATCCAGAATGATAGCCCAATATTTTATGACACATCCACAGAGCTTGCAAATCAGTGAACATTATTTTTACTTTGTTATGAAATGCTACCATTTAGATTCCTCTGGTAATGCAATTTTGTTCTGCTCCCAGCTTTCTATTTTAGCAACGAACAACCAGAATTAGAAAGAAATCATCATTATCCAGATCTGCAGGGGCTTTTGAAACTGATTTCTGCCATTGCTGGATACACATGAGTGTTTTTAATGTATAATTTCTCTATCTCTATTTGCAATTTAGCACTCAGGGACAACAGAGAAAGAGAAAGATGAGTGGTAGAGAGACAAACAGTGGGAGTCCCACTATTCACTTGGGTGTTGGGGGAGACTAAAAGATTGTGGGGAAAATAGATAAGCACTCTGGAAATAAGTTGTGAAGGATACTTCATTTTCTCTTAATGGGAACTTCTAAAATGTCTGTTTCAACATCTTTTTGTAGAGTCACACTGGGGTGGAGAGAACTCATAACAGTGTGTCTATCCTAGGGTTCTAGTGGAGATGAAATGACTAGGGATATTAGCCTGATCTAGCCAGTGTGAAACAAGAGCTTCAACACTCTGTAAGAGAATGACCTTGGAATTGCATTGAAAGCTCAGGCAGATTTGGAATCAAAGAATGAGAGCACAGGAGGGGACTGTGAAAGCTGTGTAGTTCTGGAAGCAGATCATAGAAAAAGGGTAAGAGAAAGTGGATCTAAAAGAGCAACTTCAGAGGTTAAAAAAAAAGTCTTTGGGATGTGAGGTGGAGAAAGTGAGATTATATGATAAAATTAAAAATGCAGAGAAACTCTGAGGAAAAGCTGATCATGACTGTTTCATCAAATAATTGTTCTTGTCAGAGGCCTGAATCCAGGCAGAATGACTGATTAGAAAACCTTAACCCCCTATGGAATGATGGTGGCCTCTTAAGACACAGCTAGTGAATGTGAGCTGGAGACAGAGAAACTAGGACAGCAAGGAATGGGGAAGATTCCGAAGAGCTGGGCCAGATTTTTGCAGTGAAAATGTTATCTCTATTAGCCTAAATATAGAAACTTAAAAGGATTTGTGCCCTGACAGTGTTCTAGAAAACAATAATGGGTGAATCTTCATTTCTCCTCAGCAGATGAAGCCTTTTCTGGCTTGCTCTGTTGTCAACAGGAAAGATGTAAGCACATTTTAGTTCACATTTATGTGTAACATAAAGCAAGTTAGAACAGCTAGAATTTATTTGTCCCAGGAAGACAATGACTCTCAGTGAATTCTAAACCATTGGCACTTAATTGAGCTGTTAATACCATTCCTACTCTATTCAAAATAAATTGTCCACTCTGTTCCCCTTGATTTTTCTTTTTCCCACAGGATCACATTATAATTCATCCACAGACTTACTGATGTATTGAATTCTCTCTAAAATAAGGCCTTACTTGCAATAATATTCTGCAACATCAAAATCACATTTTTCCTTCTTTCAGGCATCCAATTCTTTTTTCTTTTCCATTTTGTTCATGCACAACCAGTGATATTTGAAAATTTTGTTGATGTTTTATTAATGTCTTTTTTTGCCCTCAAATCACTAATAATCATCACCATGGCCTGGGAAGATCATTTATCATTTTACCACATCTTTAATTCCTTCCTAAAGCTAGGGTTATTTAGCCAGCTCTTAGAATATTCAAGGTCCTACGCATACAGTGACAATTAAATTGCTTAAAATCATGGTATACTTCCCACTCTAAAATGTTATGATTCTTTAGTGATGAGCAACAGACTGCAGGAAAACCTTTGGGCTGGACTAATGATTTATTTTCCTCTGTACATTTCCAAGGTCATTTTGATGATTATCTCTAGATGTCAATATAAATGTGGAAGGACACATCACCTACAGCATATGGACTTCAGAAAAACTGAAAGCTTCTTTAGGCAGCCATAACAATGAATCTTTATTGCACTCTAGAGCTGTGTGGCCTTGTAGGGGATTTTAATAGGTAGAAAAAATATGGTCTCTATCTTGTCATGCTAGATTCTGTCACATTTCCCATCCCTTCAATTCTTCCTAGTTTGAGTGCTGGTGAGGAGATGTATCTTTCAGCAATTTTGTGAAGATTTAAATAGAATAACATGGAAGGAAAATATAACAGTTCACTGAGAACAATAATATTACATGTAATTGAGGGCTATCATATTTAAACTTAAATTACAGTTGAGTAACTAGCGGGTATTTCTTAAGCAAAGCAAAAAAACTGACTCTCTAGCATAGGAAACCCCAAAGCTTTCTATGCCAGAGGCCAAGCTCTGTATCAGCTTAGTTTCATAAGCGGACAGTTGCTATTAACTTGGATTAATTGACTATAAGTGTAAACTTTCAAACTGGTCCCTTAAGTTTAAATGTACATTTATTAACCTAACTTTCAACTCTTCCAAACAAATCTGTAGTTTATAGTTGTGAACCTTGGAAAAGCTATGTATTTTTACATTGAAAAATTGAGAAGTATTTCTGGTACTTTCCAGATTTAATAGGACTCTGAGATGAAGACTTCATAAAAATGCAGTTTCTATTAGCTCAGATTATAAATAGAATCATCTTCACAATATGAAACACCAGCTCAAAATTATTCCTTCAGGCAATCTCAATATAACTAAGAGCAGATTAAATAGCCAGATTCAGAGAATTCAAGAATTCAAAAGTAGTTTCCCTTAAGTAAGTCATAAAACTCTTTACTAGTCTATGTATATTCAGTGTGTGTGTGTGTGTATCTCCTCAGTAAAAAAAATATATATATAAATATATATATATATAACCTCAGTAAAACAATTACCAAAAAAGTTGAAAGGATGGGAAAGTAAGTAATGGGAAAATATTTTTAAAAGTGAATTCTTTCTTTATTTACACTGGAATAGAAATTCCTAAAGGAGTAGTTTTGAAAAATACCATGAATATGTATTATATTAATTTTTGACATAATTCTGTCTAAATCTTCTATTTAAAGAGTATCTTGTCCATGATGGATTCTTCACAGAAATATTGAGATACCATGATTAATATGATACTTTAATGTCACTTAAAAAAACAATGCTATTGGTAGTTTTTATGTGCTTGCTCATGTTTACACTTCTCAATTTTTAGGATATATAACCATCTCCAAACAATTTAGATGCCTTTTTCTTGAAAATAATAAATGTTAAGACTTAATATGAAGCTCTTACGTTTTATGTCACAATATTAAAGTCTTGTTTGCTGTCTTTGTGATAAGACACAAAGACTTTTGGTTATATATTTATAACTAAATATATATATATTTAAATTATAGCATGTGAAAATAACATTATTTCCTATGTAAATCTAGTTATAAGGTAGATATAGTTATATGGAATAGTTTGGATAATTCAAATTCAAGCATATTTATTGGGCAGTTTGCCATGTGTCAGGCAGTAATGTCATTTAATCCTCAGCATATCTTGGATGGAGAGGTCTATGTTACTAATCCCAGTTTACATCTGAGAAGGAGAGAGGTAGTTCTTAATGTCAGACTATTAATAAATAGCAGAAATGGGACTCTAATCATGTCTTCATAACCAAAGACTGTGTTTTATTTGTGATACTTCAGGAAAAGCAAAGTTCTGTGATTAATTATTCCCACTGCATACTTTGAAGGAATTTCCACTTCATTATTGCTTAAGTAGTCTTTCTCCGTGGATCTGAATTGGCTTTGCAGGTGGCTCAGAGAGGAAAGAATCTGCCTGCAGTGCAGGAGACCTGGGTTCGATTCCTTGGTTGGGAAGATCCCTTGGAGAAGGAAATGGCAACCCACTCCAGTGTTCTTGCCTGGAAAATCCCATGGACAGATGAGC
Organism: Bison bison bison; assembly: GCF_000754665.1. Taxonomy (NCBI): domain Eukaryota; kingdom Metazoa; phylum Chordata; class Mammalia; order Artiodactyla; family Bovidae; genus Bison; species Bison bison. The sequence continues at coordinate 3,605,841 of NW_011495014.1, forward strand.
TTGGAGGGCTATAGTCCATGAGGTCACAAAGAGTTGGACACGACTGAGAGACTAACACACACACACTCCGTGGGTCTGAATACCAAAATAATAAGGCAATTGTTGAGGAAATGATTTAGCAAACCAAAAAATTAGCTTGTGCAGCAGCAGGGCTGAGCATGAAGTTTTGAGTTCCATATCATACTTTTCTAGCCGTTTGTGTGCTTTACCGTGAGTGTGAATTATTTTCATAATAAAAATAAATTACAATTTAAAATACTTGCAGTTTAAAAACAGTATGCACTAATATCTTTTATTAATTTTGTAAACTGGCATGCTACAAAATAATATAAAGTATATATATCCACCTAAATGTTGATAGTGGTACCTCTGGATTGTTATTGTTAAGAGATTTTAACATTTTTCTTGTGTATTCTTAATAGTTTTTTTTTTTAATAGTTTCCTGCACACCTGGATTTTATTTTTCTTATCATTATCATGACTTACTTTTATAGTAAAAAAATACACAAAAAGAAATATGCTTTTTATTTTGAAAATAATTATCTGCACATGTACTCTTATTTCCTGGGTAAAGTTTGACTACCCTTTGGACTATTTCAGTCAGATCTAAAAGCAAAAATCACTGAGAAACTGGGAGTATTTTGAATTCTATGCAGGTACTTAATAGAAAAAAGAAACACTGACTGTCAATATACATATGAAAAGATCCTCAACCTCTCTAATAATCAGGGAAATGCAAATTAAAACCCAGAGATACCAATAAAGCACACACACTAGATTGGCAGATTTCAAGACTGATGATATTCTATGTTGGCAAACGGAGGGATGTGATAGCAGGCTTTCGCCTACTTCATTCCAGAGACAGTTTTTTGTTGTTGTTGTTCAGTAATTTGGCACTGTCAGAATTTTTCAATGTCCAACTCTTTTGACCAGCAATTCTACATCTAGGAGCATATTCTCTGGAAATACACAGGTGCTTTCTGTAGCACTATTTGTAACAGTGAAAAATTGAAAAGAATTTCAAACGTCTTTGAACGACAAAGGGGGACGACAGAGGATGATATGGTTAGATGGCATTCCTGGCTCAATGGACATGAGTTTTGGTAAACTCTGGGAGTTGGTGATGGACAGGGAGGCCTGGCGTGCTGCGGTTCATGGGGGTCGCAAAGAGTTGGACACAACTGTGCGACTGAACTGAACTGAAGTGATGGCAAAAACTACCACAATATTGTAATTAGCCTCCAATTAAAATAAATTAAAAAAAATAAAGTATATGAAGAAAAAAATACATTTTAATACAAGATAAAACTGCTAGAAAACAATTTTGAATTTATGGGGTGAAAAAACGCTTTAGGATGAATCTGATTCAAATAAAATGTTGCATTATCTTTTGGAGCAATATTTTTATGCAGAGCACCATCACTGCAAAGGACAAACTTATGTAGTAGAAAGAGCAGGAAGTCAGACAGACCCAGATTGAGCCCATGTCTTTCACTTCACCTTGTGATATCAGGGAAGATACTTAACATCTCTCAGCTTCAGGTTCCTCATCTCTAAAATGGGAGTATTTGTAATATCTTACTACATAGTATAAAACTCTACCACATTATTGGCATCCAATATATATTATTTTTATTTTTGTTTTGCTATCTAAAAATCAGTGCCTTGTGAAGGCACTCACCATCTGCCTCCACAAGGATGAAGTCACTAGCCACTGCAATTGCTGACCTCCAATATACCCTGATAGGAGTTTGGGGTGGAGATCAGGAAGGAGGCACTTTGTGCTCTGAGGAAGATTGGCAGAACAGGCCTTCATATAGTCAGATATTTTCAGGAGAAGATTTTATGAGCCCAGATTCTTGCATTTCCTCATATCTAGAAGAACACTAAAATCATTAACGGAGACATCTGCACCACGTGACTAGCAGCAAGCCTCTGCCAAAATGGGTGCCTGACTGCACGTACGCCCCTTCACATCCCCGCCGTGTGTAACACTGACCTTCACCCTTCCTCTCTGGTGCAGACTCTCAGAGCTGAGATGTCCCCTAAGCTATAGTCCTTATTTTGCCCTCAAATAAATCTTAACTCACAACTTTTATGTTGTGCTTTTTTTTTTTTTCCCAGTCAACAGTTGAGAATTACACAGTATTTAGCAAATCACCCAAGATAGACTATTTTTCAAATACTGGATTTCATTTGAAATCACCAATTATAGGTTCCTGGATCCATTTATTTCTTGAGTGAGTATTATTAATAATATTCACTCTTTAATTTAGAATGTAATAAAGGTATACACCTTAAAAGTATACAGTGCTATATGTCAACGGTCTCTCAATAAAACTGGGAAAAAAAGTAGTAAGGGTAAATTACACTAAGTGTAATAAATACAGAAAATAAAATGTCTCCTTCATCAGTCAGTTCAGTCACTCAATCGTGTCCGACTCTTTGCAACTCCATGGACTGCAGCATGCCAGGCCTCCCTGGCCATCACCAACTCCCGGAGTTTACTCAAACTCATGTCCATTGAGTCGGTGATGCCATCCAACCATCTCATCCTCTGTCATCCCCTTCTCTTCCTGCCTTCAATCTTTCCCAACATCAGGGTCTTTTCAAATGAGTCAGTTCTTCACATCAGGTGGCCAAAGTATTGGAGTTTCAGCTTCAACATCAGTCATTCCAATGAATATTCAAGACTGATTCCTTAAGGATGGACTGGTTGGATCTCCTTGCAGTCCAAGGGACACTCAAGAGTCTTCTAAAACACCAGAGTTCAAAAGCATAAATTCTTTGGCACTCAGCTTTCTTTATAGTCCAACTCTATGGAAAAACCATAGCTTTGACTTGATGGACCCTTGTTGGCAAAGTAATGTCTCTGCTTTTTAAAATGCTGTCTAACTTTTAGACAGCATAACTTTTCTTCCAAGGAGTAAGTGTCTTTTAATTTCATTGCTGCAGTCACCATCTGCAGTGATTTTGGAGCCCCCCCAAATAAAGTCTGTCACTGTTTCCAGTGTTTCTCCATTCATTTGCCATGAAGTGATGAGATCAGATGCCATGATCTTAGTTTTCTGAATGTTGAGCTTTAAGCCAACTTCACTCTCCTCTTTCACTTTCATCAAGAGGCTCTTTAGTTCTTCTACACTTTCTGCCATAAGGGTGGTGTCGTCTGCATATCTGAGGTTATTGATATTTCTCCTGACAGACTTGACTCCAGGTTGTGATTTATCCAGCCCGGCATATCTCATAATGTATTCTGCATATAAGTTAAATAAGCACGGTGACAGAGGTATAAGCAGGTATACAGACTTGACGTACTCCTTTCCCTATTTGGAACCAGTCTGTTGTTCCATGTCCAGTTCTAACTGTTGCTTCCTAAGCTGCATACAGATTTCTCAAGAGGCAGGTAGGTGGTCTGGTATTCCCATTTGTTTCAGAATTTTCCACAGTTTATTGTGATCCACACAGTCAAAGGCTTTGGCTTAGTCAATAAAGCAGAGTAGATGTTTTTCTGGAACTCTCCTATTTTTTTGATGATCCAATGGATGTTGACAATTTGATCTCTGGTTCTTCTGCCTTTTCTAAATCCAGCTTGAACATCTGGAAGTTCATGGTTCATGTACTGTTGAAGGCTTAGAGAATTTTGAGCATTACTTTACTAGCATGTGAGATGAGTGCAATTGTGTGGTAGTCCGAGCGTTCTTTGGCATTGCCTTTCTTAGGGATTGGAATGAAAACTGACCTTTTCCAGTCCTGTGGTCACTGCTGAGTTTTCCAAATTTGCTGGCATGTTGAGTGTAGCACTTTCACAGCATCATCTTTCAGCACTTGAAATAGCTCAACTGGAATTCTTTCACCTCCACTAGCTTTGTTCATAGTGATGCTTCCTAAGGCCCACTTGACTTTGCATTCCAGGATGTCCAGCTCTAGGTTGGTGATCACACGATCGTTATTATCTGGGTCATGAAGATCTTTTTGTACAGCTTTTCTGTGTATTCTTGCCACCTTTTCTTAATATCTTCTGCTTCTGTTAGGTCCGTACCATTTCTGACATGCATGAAATGTTCCCTTGGTATCTCTAATTTTCTTGAAGAGATCTTTAGACTTTACCATTCTATTGTTTTCCTCTATTTCCTTGCATCGATCACTGAGGAAGGCTTTCTTATCTCTCCTTGCTATTCTTTGGAACTCTCTATTCAAATTGGTATATCTTTTCTTTTCTCTTTTGCCTTTCGTTTCTCTTCTATTCACAGCTATTTGTAAGGCCTTCTCAGACAACCATTTTGCCTTTTTGCATGTGTTTTCCTTGGGGATGGTCTTGATCACTGCCCCCTGTACAATGTCATGAGCCTCTGTTCATAGTTCATTAGGCACTCTGTCTATCAGATGTAATCTCTTGAATCTGTTTTTCACTTCCACTGTATAATCCTAAGGATTTGATTTAGGTCATACCTGAATGGTCTAGTGGTTTTCCCCACTTTCTTTAATTTCAGTCTGAATTTGGCAATATGGAGTTCATGGTCTGTGCTGCAGTCAGCTCCCGGTGTTTTTTTTTTTTTTTTTCTGACTGTATAGAACTTCTCCATCTTTGACTGCAAAGAATATAATCATTCTGATTTTGGTGTTGACCATCTGGTGATGTCCATGTGTAGAGTCTTCTCTTGTGTTGTTGGAAGAGGGTGTTTGTTATGACCAGTGCATTCTCTTGGCAAAACTCTATTGGCCTTTGCCCTGCTTCATTCTGTACTCCAGGGCCAAATTTGCTGTTACTCCAGGTATTTCTTGACTTCCTACTTTTGCATTCCAGGCCCCTATAATGAAAAGGACATCTATTTTGGGTGTTAGTTCTAGAAGGTCTTTTAGGTCTTCATAGAACCATTCAACTTCAGCTTCTTCAGCATTACTGGTCAGGGTATAGGCTTGGATTACTGTGATATTGAATGGTTTGCCTTGGAAACGAACAGAGATCATTCTGTCATTTTTGAGATTGCATGCAAGTTCTGCATTTCAGACTTTTTTGCTGACTATGATGGCTACTCCATTTGTTCTAAGGGATTCTTGCCCACAGTAGTAGATGAATGGTCATCTGAATTAAATTCACTCATTCCAGTCTCCTTCATATAATCCAGTCTCCTTCATATAATCAGTGAATTAGAAAATATTTATTAAGCACCTCTTTAATGTGCCAGAACTCATCCTAGGTCCTAGGCACAATATAGAATAAATAAGATAGATATGGTTACTATCCTCATGGTCCCTGGTTAAAAATTAATGACTTAGAACTAAGTAACAATAAGCCCAGATACCTATCCACACGCCCCCCATCTCCGCTCTGAATCTTGGACTCTTTGTACTATTTATAATGACACTGTCATACAGTGCCAAAGCAGTATATTAGAATTTTCCCAACATGCTCACTTTCCTTATGCACTAGACCCTATCAAATCCTGCTTATTCAAGGACATTGTGTCAGCAATTCTTTCCTTTTCTTATGTTATTAATTTTTCACTGTCTACTGGATCCTTCTCATGTGAACAGGCTGTTGTCTCTTCCAGTTAAGAAAATGACAATCTTTTCCCAACACCATTTTCTATCCAGTTACTGCCCCCTCCTTCTTTACTCCCCTTTGTGGCAAAATGCATTGAAATAATTAGGTACACATACATTAAATCTTCTCCACTCAGTCTCTCTTAAATCCACTTAAATGGGGCTTTAATTCCACTGGCCCACAAAAGCAGCTATTAAGGTCATCAGTGGTCTCCACGTTGTTAAATGCAATGGGCAATTCTCGATCTGCCTTTCCTTGGCCCATCAGAAGCAACTGACACAACCCATCACTTCCTTCTCTTTGATGCACATTCTTGTGACCCATGATGGCACATCCTTTGTCTTTTCTCCTACTTCAATTTTGGTCCTTCCCATTCTCCTTTGCTGGTAGTCCTCTCTCCCCAACCTCTCAGTTAAATTGGAGAGGTTCAGGTCTGTATTTTTGGATCCTTTCTCTGTTTACATTGACTGCCTTTGTGAGCTCATGCTCGCTTTCATGATTTTACATATCATCACTGAGTGCTGAGTGCTAAGTTGCTAGGATGAATCCAACTCTGTGTGACCCCAACCCTGTGTGACTGTAGCCCACCAAGCTCCTCTGTCCATGGGATTCTCTAGGCAAGAATACTGGAGTGGGTTTCTGTGCCCTCCTCCAGGGTATTTTCCCAGCCCAGGAATCGAACCCCTGTCTCTTACGTCTAACGGCACTGGCAAGTGGGTTCTTTACCACTAGTGCCACCGGGAAGCCATCACTTCCCTGTTGAAGCTGTATATTTGGTCCTAACTCCACGCCCCACTACCTGGCTGCATCCTCACTATCTCACTGGGATGTATAATGGATATTTTAAACTTATTGTTCTCACCTGAACTTCTGATTCCCCCACTCAGTCCTGTCCTATGTGGCCATCTCCATCTCTACTCATCGTAGTTTGATCCCAGTTGCTCTGTTGTGTCTGTCCTCTCTCTTTTTCCAGCACTTCACAACCTGTCAATAGGTCCCATTGGAAATACCTACAGCACATCCAAAATTAGACCACTTCTTACATTTCCACTGCTACTGCTCTGTCCAACTCTTTTTCTTAGTCATTCTTCTTAATTATCCTAGCCATCCATGGCCTCACTGATGTCTTTGAAGTGGAGCCACTCCCTGCTGAAGGCCTCCATCCTGGCCAATTGCCCCTGATAGCCCTTGACTACCCTCTCCACTTCTCCACGTCCTTCAGTTCTTTCCTTTTCTCAGTAAAGTGTCTACCTTATTTAATACTACAAACTGCCCCCATCCCCGCTCTGTACTTCAGATCTCACTTTCCTAGTTTTATTTTTCTTTTTCCTTCATCTCTTTTTAACCTACTATATGATAATCTGGATAGTTTACATATGCAGAATCTATAGTATTCTATATAAAGAGCATATAGGATATACATATATAACATATACACAGAACATAATGTTACATTAATTGCTCATTGTCTATCTTCTCTTTCTACGAAGTAAATCCTTATAAGGAAGTTATCCTTATCTCTTTTCTTTGTTGATGTGTTCAAGGCCCTAAAATAATGTCTTGCACATAAAATAGAAACTTAATCAATACTTATTGAATGAATTATTTAAAACCATTTATTTTATTGCAGCTTCAAAATAAGTTAAGTCTTACTATTTTAATTAACTTCTGCACTCATTAGAATATCAACACAATCCTGAATAAGAAGAAAATAATTGAGTTTGATGACTGAGAAATCTTCCCTTCTCCCTTTAGTAAATCAGCTTTTTAAAAATAGATAGAAAATAACATATCTGACCTTTTAAAGCTATAACTAAATGATAATGGAGATGTGGTAATAGTTACATATCCAGTTTCAAATTCTGATTAAAATAAAATATAATTTAAATATTCACAGGAGCTTACTTAAATAATTTCAACTAATTTATATTTCTATCTGTACTACTAAATGTACTTTTAAGTTGCAAGCTTTTTGCTACAGATATTTTCTTCTATTTTTAAAAAAGCAGACGAATTAGATACAAATTCCAATAGTAGAAAGAATAACAAATATAAGAATCCAGGAAGACCTTAGAGACAAGGGCAGCTATAGCTCTGTAGTCCAGGGAGACGTTGGGGATAGTTAGGGAATATGATTGAAACAACCTGGTCTAGTAAATGTAGGAAATCCCCAAACCTCAAATTAAACATGAGTCAGTTGATGTTTCAGCCAATCCAGGAAGCCAGATAACTGTCCTCAGCATGTTCAGGAGAGGACACAGCCATATAACATATTTCAACTACTAGTAAGAGCTAACTGATTGCTTGATTTGTTTCAGAGGAGTATGAGAATCTACTGCTGCTTACAAAAGCACAGATTCTTAATAAATTCAGAGAATATTATTCAGATTTACTTCTGGATACTCCATTAAGACTTGTCCCCAGAAATCTTTAAGATTATGAATATTCCTAAATAATCGTATCTATACCAACATAAACTTTACTACTAAGAGAGAATACTATGATCAGTTGAAATTACAATATGCAAGATAAATGTCCACTGAGTTGTCATTTCCAATCCAAAGTCTTAAAAAATTCATTTCCAAGAATTTCTGCAGAAAGAACTATCATAAATGTATTTAAGCATTTAACTCTAAGGATCACTATGAATAATGGGAAAATATAAGCAATCTCATTGTTTAGAAAAGAGAATTTACCATATAATTTGATATACCCATAGTATAATATTATTCATCATTAAAATTGTGAGGCCATGTATATCTGCTGATATGAAAAGAGATTCATAATATATTGACAACTGAAGTGAAGTGAAAGTCACTCAGTGGTGTCTGACTCTTTACGACCCCATGGATTGTAGCCCGCCAGTCTCCTCTGTCCACAGGATTTCCCAGGGAAGAATGCTGGAGTGGGTTACCATGCACTGCTCCAGGGTATCTTCCTGACCCAGGGATCGAACCCAGGTCTCCTGCACTGCAGGCAGATTCTTCACCCTCTGAACCATCAGAAAGTTAATATTACATAATGAAATGCTTGAGGGCTTCCCAGGTGGCACCAGTGGCAAAAAACCCACGTGCCAAATGCAGGAAATGTAAGAGTTGTAGGTTCAGTCCCTGGGTTGGGAAGATACCCTGGAGAAGGAAATGGCAACCCACTCTAGTATTCTTGCCTAGAGAATCCCATGGACAGAGGAGCCTAGTGGACTATGTCCTATTAGATTGCAAAGAGTCGGACGCAACTGAAACGACTTAGTGTACACACACACACACACACACACACGATGAAATGCTTGAATCTTTTGTTTAAGTAAACATGTAGATACTTACATGCATTTCACTATATATATTTCACAACATATATCTTACATATTTACGTATACATACATTCGCTAATATTGACAGGATCAACACCAAATGATAATAGTGAGTTTTAAGAGATTTACGAGTCCTAGGAAAGTATATACAAATATTTGTGTGTATGGGCCTTTTATTTTTCCCCCAGAAAGCTTTATCTAATTTTAAAAGGTTTGGTAGTCAACACTTTTACTTTCTCCACACAATTCACTTTCCCAGAACAGTCCCATCGGTGATACTCCGCATTCGGCAAACTAGTTTTCAAGAGGAAGGAGTAGAGTGTCATGAGTGCTGGGATGAAATTATAAAAAGGTATAGGAAGGAATAGGCAATTTGGAAAATACCTCTGAAAATTCTAATCACGGCTCGATGGCTGCAATAGCTATGTTTGGAAACTACCAGCAAGGACATCGGAGTGGTGAACAGATTTCCAAGTTCTAGACTTGGCCAAGATTTTGGACAAATCACTAGACCATAGACCACACACCGTCTCAGGTTCCTCATTGGTAAGAAGCCAATTCTGCCATCTCCCTATGTGACCTTGCTTTCAGGACACTATATAAATGTTTTTAGAAATATAAAATCTGTAGAAGGAAATAATTGACTCTCTTCCTCACTATGCTGGCCAGTATGAGTTAAGTCCCCTAAACCTGGGGTAACTGGGGAGTTGTGACCTCATCAAGTGCACAGTGGAAGGAATGGAGACAATTGCTTGGGTTGTGTGCCACTTAGAGTAAGAGTTGCTGAGGGTATGAGATCTTCAGGGATACCATTAGTGTTCAGCGGGCATTGCACCTAGATTCAATTGCTTTTATAGGCATAGATGACCTTCCTCTCCCATGGAGTGTGTCCCCTGGGCTGGGTACCCCGTAATGCTCTAGATGTGTGTGGAGAAGAATTTGTACTATAAAATGTTCAGAACACTTTGATAGGAGGTGCCGTCCATTATCTGGTAGTCAAACTTCCAATTTCAAGTCATTTTAAAGTAGTTAAACACAGAGGAAAGGGGCCTTAGGATAGTCAGTGTCCTATAGGACAACCTCTAGTAGTGCTCATGAGTCACTGAGAGCCTGCATTCTAGAAGCGATGTGAAAAGTCATCACGTTGAGAATAAGGCAAAAGGACTTTTCCTTTACGAACATCTCTAATCTCCAACAGGTAGGTTACACAATAAGTAAAAGAACTGATAACCTTTGTCACTGTCTAAAATATCCATTTGGTAGAGAGGATGTGATTACCTTGCAGGTAATCAGGTAGTGAAGTTCTAGAAAGGGATTGAGTCAAAATTTGAACAATGAACATTAACTGATCCTTCAGATAGATCAGTTAAAAAGATCAAGTAAAAAAGATTGATTGATGGAATATAGAATACAGACTCCAAATTCAAGACATCAGAGCAATACAAAGTGTTATAATGCAGCATTTCCTTTGGAAAGGCATGCTTTTCACAGAAAATCTTGCCACATAGAAATATTGGATTTTTAAAAATATATGCAAAATGTTCCTGTGATGTTATTTCTAGATGCATAAATTATACAAATTATCCAGCAACTGTGTTAAAGATAAATACAGAATGACTACCACACTATCAGCCACAGAAATGGATTGTCCTTTCCAGGCAGGCAGGCTAGGCAGCTAAGTTCTCTCTCTAATTTACCAGAATCCAGAGTTCAGGCTTTAGAGATTTAGACTAAGTAGGTACTTCAGAATTCAGCCAGAATCCTGTAGGGACAAGCTAGCAGGGATTCCTGTGGAAAACAAAGAACTGGTGCAATAAAGCTGGAAAGATCAATGAGATGTCTTGTGGAATAGAAGGAGAAAGTCCACATGTGTCTCCAGGGCTTAGTGAGCAGAGAATGATGAGGAGAAGCTGACTTCACAGTTAAGCACTGGAAGGAGATACAGACTGAGAATGCCTTGCCTAGCTGTAGAGCAAAGGACAAGTTCACAGGTATTAATTAAGTTTTCCACAGAATTAACAAAATTTTAAAAGCAAAAATAAAGACTTTCCAGGTATTGAGTAAAAGAATTCCAAATAGAGGATGAGATACATTTTATAAGCTCCTTTCTCAGAAAAAAATATTAATTTATCCAATATTGCTTACACTAGTGGAAATGTTAAACATTGGGCTACCACCTAAAATTAAAACACCACCAGTACACTGAATTTAACAATAAAGACAGGGAGTAATTTGCCAAGGCAAGCCACTGAAGCAAATAATATAAACAAGTTCAATAGCCTATTCAATGCATTTTAGAGCAAAAAGAGAGAGAGAACTGGTTGCCTGCCAACACCTTGCCTCAGTGAGACAATGCAGTCTGCTCTCCAGGAATAGTAACAGGTTAGAGGTTTGGGTTGGAGAGTACTGTAATTTCATGTTGTTTTATTGGGGATGGACTATAGGTCAATTACTTCTGGCATTTCATCCTTTGGGTTTATTGGCAGATTACCAGCAACTCTGGAGATCTCTCCAGTTTAAGGATTAGGCATCACCTAGGGATTTATTCTGATTCCAAGTACCTCTAGCTTTAAGTCAAGAAATTGCCTTACAATTTACTGCAGAATAGTCATTAACAGACACCCTTAACCAAGAATCTGTCTCACGTGAAAACAAACAAAAAATCCCAAGCATGTATTAAATTAATTTTTAAAATTTATGCCATTTCTATATCAATAATCATTACTGTTATTTCTGATTTCTTTCTTATTGTTAACCATATCTCCAACAGGTAATCACTTGGATTGAAAATATAAATCCACATTCATTCAAGAAAAAAAGTTATACAAAGAAAGCTATAGAAAAAGAAATTTTAAAATTATCATTAAAATGCAGTAATTAAATATCTTGTTATACATTTGCTGTACAAGTCACACTATAAGTTAGACTAAGAAACAAAACTTTTGTCTTCTTGGAGTCTTCAGACACCTAAAAGGATCTATGTAAAAATATTAAAAAATACACATAAATTTGGGGAAAATAACCAAATATTGGACAAATTGGTGAGGCTTTTATATCATGTAAGGTGAAATGTCACATAGGAGTGAGGGGAAAATTAGAAATGTACATGATAAGGAAGAAAACCAAATTGATTAACCATAAAAATTCAGTGTCTTAGTTGGGCGGGGTGAAGGAAAAAACAAATTATTGTCTATTCCTGTTTCTCTGTCAGGGAGACATGATAGATCTAACATGAAACCACAGAATAAAACAGTGCATACTGATCTGTCGATTTTACTGAAGAAACCTAGAGGAAATGCAGCAAGTAGTCAAAACACCCTATTGCATTATAATAAACATAAATACACCATGGAGTTGTATGCACAGAGTGTGTGAATTTTAAAGATAAAGGGCAAGATTCAAAGTTTAAGCCTGTCTTGGTTGCTTAAACATCACTTCACCTTCCCAACCTGATGTCCCGTGATAGTTCATACTTTCCAAAAATCTGTCATTAAAAATATTTCTTCACCAAATGTGGGAAAATTTGAAATATAGTTTGGGTTATTTTGAAGTAAGAAGTGATAGAAATTTATACATAACAATTTTTGCTATTTGAGAATTGGCTAGGGCAGATACCTAGCAATGGCAACAGATGCTGAATCCTTCAAAAATTAGGTGTATGTCCCTAAAATAGTATTCACAAATGTTATTGTCACATTCCAGAAAATATGTCAAGATCCGATGAAAGAGAAGCCATTTCATTATTCTTTAATGAAAGGTAGGGGAACAAATCAACTGAAGCAAGAGACTATTTCTATTCCTGGTGACAATGATGAAAAAATGGGAGAAATGTCAAGGCAAAATACTAAGAAGGATGTCACTGAAAATGTCAATGACTCATTTCAAAAACAATTCCACGAAAGGGCCCTTTAAGACCATATGAAAACACTGGAAGACCAGACACATTTCCGTCATCCCGAGTTATGGAGGAAGAGATGGAATGGAAGTGCATGCAGTGGGTAAGTGATGTAGAACACAGAGCTACCTACTTTCATGCATTGGAGAAGGAAATGGCAACCCACTCCAGTGTTCTTGCCTGGAGAATCCCTGCCGTCTATGGGGTCGCACAGAGTCGGACACGACTGAAGTGACTTAGCAGCAGCAGAGACAGGTAAGGCATTCTTCAAAGAAGCAAGATTACTAGGGAGAAGGATGAAGGTGCTGCAGGAAACTAGAATCTCAAGCCTTAAAATGGCTTGTCCCACTTTTCTCCTACTGTTTTGGGGGAAACAGCATAGTTAGAGGCAGGATAGTATATAATAATAAAAATAACAATAATGAAAGAAATTAACCAATGCACCACGGGAATCTCAAATAGGGAGAGCTTAATTAACTAGATTTCTCTCAGGGGTATTTGTATTTATAGACATTCCTATAGTGTAGAATGAAAGATTTCGCCCCTTTAAAGGCTTGTAGTCACTACTGAACTGCTGAGGAATCCTGCAGGAGCAGAGCTGGTTCTTGCTAATAATGCTAAAGATAAAAACTGGATTTGTCCTCCTCCTTTATGCATAAGCATTCTGGCTTTGTTTTCCTTACTTTCCTCAGAAGCCAAAGGTGTAAACTCCACAGTTCCTTAAGACAGAAGCTATTTCTTCTTCACTTAGGATTCTCAGTGCCTGTGCACACGGTAGATAATACATGTTTCCTGAACTGAACAAATCAGAAAAAAAAATGGAAGGCAAACAGCAGTTCTAGGTCATAAATTTAATTAAGGTGAGGGAAGGAAACTCTAAGATCAATAAGAAGAGAAGAAAACAGAAAGGGGAGGATGGAGAAAAGGAAAAGCAAGAGAAAGAAGTAAGGAAACATTAAGAGGACACAGAAAAGGAAGTTTAGAGTGAGTAACATAATATTTCTTTGCGGTACCATAAATGAAAAATGAAAAAAATTATGAGCTCTTTGAGAGGTGGCGTTACATTCTGAAAACTGCTAATAATTCATAACAAATGAGTATAAAATTAACGATAATTTTTTTCTCCCATGTACACTTATAATACTGACAAGAGATATTGATTGCAAAAGCTCAGCTACCCCTTATATAACAGTGATATGAAATTGCATATAAATATCATTCATTATGTCTAGGATTTAGTGATACTGTTATTCAGAAAATTTAAGGTTAGGTTTCTGGTGTAAAGGGCTTTTGGGTCCCCTTGTTGTTCGGGCTCTGAATATCTTTACCATGTGGAAACAAATCCTGAAAGCTCAGCATTCACAAAGTCAGGATCTGTACATCCACTGGCATTCAGTAAGTTGCCTCCTTCCCCCTTGTCTGTCCCTTTGCCATAAACATGAAAAAAACAGGATGGCACCGAATGTGTCAGTAACAGTAGAGTTTGCTGTTTGCTATCCACTATCCTTCTCTCCTGACATTTGAAGACATTGTTTCATCTTCTATTCTGTGGTTCAGCTGGTAAAGAATCTGCCCGCAATGCGGGATACCTGAATTCAATCTCTGGGTTGGGAAGATCCCTGGAGAAGGGAAAGGCTACCCACTCCAGTATTCTGGCCTGGAGAATTCCATGGACTGTATAGTCCATAGGGTCACAAAGAGTCAGACACAACTGAGTGACTTTCACTTTCACTTTCTGGGCAGCAGAGACAATAAAGGGATGTGAAAAATAGAAATCAGGACTGCTGGGTTTTGTTCTTGTGGAGAATCCACTGACATAGAGAAAAGGAAAGGTAGAATTTCCTGCTTGATTGTATGTTTTATAGATCACATTTTCAATCTCAGTTTGGAGACTACCATGCATCCAATACAATATGGAAACAATGGCTATAGCCACCACAACACACAGTCTTTTCACAGATCTTAATACATATTGACTATTATTAATGCATATTATTTATTCATCTACTTAATTGAAAACACAATTTAAAATCTTGTTCTCCTGTGACACAACATTAAATGTGTCCCATGACTGACAAATGAGAAAGAATTACATGTAGTGGATCATGATTAAGTATCACATTTGGGAGAATGAGTAGATTCTATCAGGATGTGTCTAAGCCAATGTCTCTGTGGCAGAGTGCTTAGCCGTTCAGTCACGTTAGAGTGCATAGTCGTTCAGTCACGTTAGACTCTTTGTGACCCTTTGGACCATAGTCTGCCAGGCTCCTCTGTCCATGGGATGTTTTTAGGTAAGAATACTGGAGTGGGTTGTAGTTTCCTTCTTCAGGGACCTTCCTGATCCAGAGTTCAAATCCGCATCTCTTGTGTCTCCCATATTACAGGCAGAGCACAATCTTATACACATTTCCATTGACTGTGTTGAATTGAAGGGTCTGACACATGTTTAACATCAAACACTCTAGAAATTCTATGGGAAACTTTGTAAAGGTGTGGTCAGTAAATATGCAGAATAATAGTTTTAAAGACAGTTATTATATATTTCACTTCTGACATTACCAATATTTTAACAATTAAGTATAGTTTTCATGTGGTCATTAGATATTGACATGTTATTAATGGGGGAATAAAGTGAAATCATGTTCAGCTGAAATTTATGGAGACATTGCAGAAAACTTAGTCAATTGATTCTTAAGGAATAAGTAAAAAGAATTCCTAGATTCACTTTGAAGAAATCTGTTTAATCATGATCAATAATAAAGAGATAACCAAGAGTAATTTGAGGTCAAATAAATCTACATTATAAAACTTTGAGTCTGCATGTCTTGGACTGATGTTAAAAAGCAGTAACAACAATAAAACTACTGTTTTGGTTTTTGTTCTGGTTACTGTTCAGAAAGCTACCAGAATATTTGACACCTTAAACTGACAAATGTGCAGAAAGGTTGTGTTGCCATATTTAATTAAAGTGAATTTTGGGAGCGTACTACTGCTGCACACATGTGTATTTTTAACCTGGAGTTGAAAACTAAACTATCTTTTCCATCTTTTGTGTTTAACCCAAGAAAATCCTTTTAAAGGGGAATCAGGAACCTATGGCTGAGTGAACTTCTGATTTTACATGCAAAATTTGTGTGTATTTTTTTGAGGAGAAGAGTCACAGTTTCATAGGAAACAGAAACTTTCGAATGTTATCAATTCTGGTGATGTCAAGAATGACTAAATATACCATTAAATCAACTTTATAAACATACTTCATTCTGTCAGCTTCTCCTGTGGGCTTTCTAACATCAGCCTCACCACACTTAATTCAATGCCTTTCATCTAGTGAGTTCTCAGTATGTTTGCCATTGATAATGATACAATAGTCCAAGCCATGATCTCATTTTCCAGACTATGATCCTCTCTCTATTTTCAAGTTCCTCTCTAGGCCAGCCAGGTTTTAATTCTCTCTCATAAACCTGTCATTGTGATCAGGTCAGACATAAAATTTTCCAAGGCTAGCACACAAATTCTTTCTCCCTTATGAAAACTTGCCTCATTCTTGATCCTATCCTTGATGACAAGAAGGTCATCTTGTATATCATCTGTCCATTTGTAGACCAAATGGGTCTATAAAGGGAGGGCATCTAAATTTTGCCAAGTTTATTTTACAACCCACTGCCTAGTTCATGATTAAGGCTGAGATGACAAATTTTTCATCTTAACATCAGGAGGAATATGCTTTATTTTCCTTCCAAAACGGGTTTTACAGAATTTTAAAATGTGACTCGAAAAAATATCTAACACATTGAGAATAGACCTGGTCCACAACATAAAAGGATTTATGAAGCTCCAACTAAGTTTTTCTTCTTTAGTCTATGAAAAATATGTAAAATATTCAAGTGTTTTTCTTCTTCCTAAGAATATGTTAGAGTCTAACACTTTTAACCTATATCTCTAACAATGCATTTTACTCATTTAAATAAGAAAACAAAAAAAGTAACAAAAATGTGGTAAACATAATCCAGTGAATGTTTATAATCTGGACCATACAATATATCTCTATTCTTAAATTATACCTAAGGCTTATACACGGGCTTCCCAGGTGTCTCAGTGAAAAGAATCTGCCTGCCAGTGCAGGAGCTGCAACACATGTGAGTTCAGTCCCTGGGTCAGAAAGGTCCCCTGGAGCAGGAAATGGCAACCTGCTCTTATATTCTTCCCTGGAAAATTCCACTGACCGAGAAGCCTGGCAGGCTGCAGTCCATGGAGTCCCAAAAGTCAGACACGACTGAGCAACTGAGCACACACTCTGAATATAAATGTATGAAAATGGTTTCTTAACTAATTTTTTTATAGAAAATTTCAGTGTTTTGGATGTCTATAGTTTAGCTTTTTATTATGAGTTGTGTATGCTTGCTCTAATAACTTAAATATTATAGGAATATGGGTTTGCTGCTGCTACTGCCAAGTCGCTTCAGTCGTGTCCAACTCTGTGCGACCCCATAGACAGCAGCCCACCAGGCTCCCCCGTCCCTGGGATTCTCCAGGCAAGAACACTGGAGTGGGTTGCCATTTCCTTCTCCAATGCATGAAAGTGAAAAGTGAAAAGTGAAAGTGAAGACGCTCAGTCGTGTTTGACTCTTAGCGACCCCATGGTCTGCAGCCCACCAGGCTCCTCCGTCCACGGGATTTTCCAGGCAAGAGTACTGGAGTTTAAAATACATGAAATCCATCATAATCCCACCTCAGAAAAGACAGTTACCATTACCAGTTTGGTACACATTAACACAATGCTCATGCATTATCATTTTAATAATATGAGAAGATTATTCATAGAAACATGGAAATATTTTGCCACTTTCTTTTTTCACTTAATATTTACTTAATATATCTCTATATTAAAATGCATTTGGGAGAATGGCATTGAAACATGTAAAATATCATGTATGAAACGAGATGCCAGTCCAGGTTCGATGCACGATACTGGATGCTTGGAGCTATAGCATTGGGACGACCCAGAGGGATGGTAAGGGGAGGGAGGAGGGAGGTGGGTTCAGGATGGGGAACACATGTATACCTGTGGCGGATTCATTTTGATATTTGGCAAAAGTAATACAATTATGTAAAATTTAAAAATAAAATAAAATTTAAAAAAAAGGAAAAAAAATAAAATGCATTAGAATCACCTCATTCTTTTATTAAAGAGCTATGTAATATTTCATTATATATATTTACTATAATTTACTAATCCATTATTGACAGTTATTTGGAAGGTTTCCTATTTTTCACTCTTCATCAGTTTATCAGTGAACATCTTTTTATGCTCTTATATGAGTGTTTCTGCAGAATAACTTCAGTGAAATGGAAGATTCAAAGGAATTATTGTGTTAGTAAATATTGGCAAAGTACCCTCAAAAAACATTGTAGAGAATTGACATGTCTACTGATAGTAAATAAGAGAATCTGTTTTACATACTTGCTAATGTTTTTAAAATCATGCAATAAAAATTTTTTTGAAGCTGGGGTTACAAATCCAGATGACTTCAGGGCCACATAGATAACAAAACATGTTAATGTCTTATGCATAGAATAAGGAAATCGGAACAGTGGATACTCAGCAAATTAATTTTTTAAAAAGCCAACTATAATAGCCAAAAAAATATATCTTGGGTTTTCAGGCTTCCAGTTTTCAGCCTTTGTCTTAATGGAATATATTTGTTTTAATTCTTTAATTTTAAAGCATAGGTCTTTACTAAAGAGAGCAATACAATCTGTGATAAGATCATTTCACCACATACATTATCTTTATCGTATTTTCTTCCTTCATACATAACAGATACATTGAAAACAATACAAAACATAGTCATATTTTGCCCATTAATAAATACAAGTAAAAGTTTTTATCAACTAGGTGCAAAGCTTTCAAATTTAAATATGTTCCTTTTAATATATTCATATATCAGTAATAGAGGGAAAGAAATGGAAACACTACTTGTTCTGAACATAAGCAATATTCTGCTAAGATTTATATTTGATTTAGTGAAATGTCCTTGGGAAGAAAAAAGAAATTCCATTATTCTAGCTTTATAAAAAGCAGAAGAGGAAAATTTTAGTTTCCTTTTGATAATGGTGGTTATCTTGTCGTCTGTGGGAAAGGGTGAAGGCCAGGGAAAAAATTGGTTCTGCTTTCATTTTTCTAGTTCCACTGCATCAATAAACTTCTGGAAGTTTCAGTACAGCACACAATGTGAGCATGAGGCAGCTTGGCCTCTGTTAGCACCTTGTTATGCCCTTTAACCTTATAGGGATGTCAAGTTGAGGTGGCTAAATAAGGGATTCCCATTGTTACAGGATGCATCAAAAAGTGAATTTCAAAGCAGAATGAGTTTCCCAGTCAGTCTCACGTGAGGGTGATGCTGATTAAAAGGAGAGTTTGGAAATACTCTTGTTATTATAATTCTACTTTTGTGTTTTTGACTGTTATTTAAGCTGTATTTCATTTTTTAGAAATCTGAAAAGTAGAATACCTAGAGATAAAATTGCATCTATTTTCCCAGCACTTTCCATTTATATTTACCATCTCTGCTGGATGTAAAAGAAATTAGTTACATACTGTTGACAACTGGAAATCAAACCTATGTTGAAGACAATCCCTAAATGTTTATCTTCAAAATGTACCATATTATCCTGGTTTTAAAAATCATTTCAGAGAATAAAAAACTTTGAAACTAAGGGATTTTTTTAGGTGTTCTGAAATAAGTTCCATCTGTTAGTTTTTATTTTTTCTTAATATATGAGGCTAGGAGAGAAATACTGCAAACCATAGATCCATTTCTTTTGATTCTTAAAGGTAATCATGAGTGAGATAAAAATATCATTGTTTCAGGAATGTATGTCTTAGAGTAGGACAGAATTGTCAAAGAGTAACACAGATTTTTAGATGCTTATGTTTGGCTTGATGTTTAAAACCTAAAAAAAAAAAAAAAAAGAAAATCAAACAACTAAATTGGATAGGCTCTAATTAAAATGAAGAAGGGGCAGGAAAACATAAAGCTATAATATTTTGTAAGAAAAAAAAGTCCAAGGGGCCTCTTTATTCATCATATTCATAAAGTTTTTTTTAAACTAATTAGAAGAGAAAAATTCCTTTTTAACATCTGTTATTATATTTAAATATATACTTTAAATTCATCCTGAAACCAAAACCAAAACACAGCTTGTAAATTTTATTCATTCATTTGTGTACCCATTTGTTCTTATACAAACCATAATGACGACTTTCCTTAGATTTTCCTTACATTCTATGTCTGGAGTTTCAAATAACTAGAGCTATGATTTTATTAAAATCAGGAGAGTAATTCACTATAAAGTAATCAAACATTTGAATGGAATTTTTCTCTCAGATTTAGACTTCTGGTCCTTCTATCAGTATTAAAACTAATTTACAGATATTCCAATGCATATATAAACTGAGTAGCTCCTCGAAAAGGGAGTTTTTAAAGGACTTTCACCATCTGAGCTTACAGAATTGGAGTATACAAACACAGTCTAGTGGGGCTTCCCTGGTGGCTCAGTGGTAAAAAAAATTGCCTATCAATACAGGAGATGCTGGTTTGATCCTTGGGTAAGGAAGATCCTCTGGAGAAGAAAATAGCAACTCACTCCAGTATTCTTGTCTGGGAAATTCCATGGACAGAGGAGCCTAGCAGCTATAGTCCAGCGGATCACAAAAGAGTTGGACACGACTTAGTGACTCAAGAACAACAAAACACTCTATCCTTAAAATTTAATTTTCTTTGAAAAGGGATACTCTCTTTTATAAATTCTTGTAGATCTAGTCTAAGACAATGTTGCATTTTTACTGTATCTGGGAAACTACAAGCATGCGTCTGTTAAAACTTTGTATTTCTCATGATTTAAAACCACTTGCAATGATGAACATCACTTAAGTATAATTTTTTCCTCTACTGCTTTCTATTTGTCTGTCTCAGATTTCCTCTAACTCTCATACATGTCGTTTAGTAAACAAAAAAGAATTTTCCACCTTAATTTAAATTTTTAATCACTTCACAACTACCTTCATAAATGTGGGTAAGAGTTTGGTAAAATTTTACTTTCAGTTAAGATGAACAGAGTATCTATGCCCAAAATTTTGCCATATTCTATGGATAAGAAGGCATATTCCCTGTCCTTGCAAAGCTTCAGAACAATGGTCTTCAAGCATGGCAAACCATAGATTCCCACCAGCAGAAAAAAGAATTTCTGCATGAACTCTACTCTTATGAATATATATATATATGCATTTATACACAATACAATGTATTATTGTACAAAGATAGAAATTAGAAATGAAGAACAAATATAAATGGAGACAGTAATATTTTTGTTTCTCAAAAGACCTTGTTGCTCATTTCTAGGTTACATTCATTATACTTTGGAGCTCACTGGTTTTGAGAGGAGGATAACACAGTAAAAAGATAATTTTAAAAAAGCAGTTAATTATCTGATAGACAGTAAACATGAGGAGCTAGAATATGGAAAAAGCTCTGAACAAAAAAACCCTTTTCTGCTTGAAGAATCACTAGATCTAAGACTTTCAGTATAAAGAGGAGCTAGCAGAGCAATAAAAAAAGAGAAGAGGATGAACAGAAGAGTACTATAATCAGAACAAGCATCTATACCAAGGCACAAAGTTATAGAACCAAAGGGGTGAGTATAAGAGTTCAGGATGATGAAATGCAGAACCAAGGTTGAGCACAATCAGTGAAGATGCTGAAGAAGAATGCAAAAGGCAGGTTCTTGAGACAAGCGACTTGGATCGCATCAGTGTAGGAGACACTGCTGAAGAAATGTAGGAGGGTGAAGGAAGACATTTGTTTTAGATTGAGTCTCCGGGGAGCCGTGTTGAGAGTGGATTTGAAGGGACACAAATGGAATCAGGAAAACTCATCAATTAGGCTGTCACCATATCCAGCTGAGAGATGAAAAGCAGCAGAATTGAAGTGATGGTCATGACAGTGCAGCTCTCAGGAGGGGATGAGAAGAGCATGAAGAAAGACTCAGTCAAATTTGGTTGTAGTTTTCTGGAAACACTGATGAGTGAGAAGCTTCCTGATTTTCATGACTGGCTATTCTTAAATGAGATGGTAAATACAGCAGCAGGAAAAGGTTTGAGACAGAAAGGAGATAAGCAAATTTTTAAAAATTAAGATTTACATATTAATGAGAGTTCCTTGGATTGCAAGATCATACCAGTTGATCCTGAAGGAAATCAGTCCTGCATATTCATTGGAAGGACTGATGCTGACGCTGAAACTCCAATACTTTGGCCACCTGATGTGAAGAACTGATTCATTTAAAAGATCCTGATGCTGGGAAAGATCGAAAGCAGGAGGAGAAGGTGACAATAGAGGATGAGATGGCTGGATGGCATCACCGATTCGATGGACATGAGTTTGAGCAAGCTCCAGGAGTTGGTGATGGACAGGGAAGCCGGGTGTGCTGCAGTCCACAGAGTTGCAAAGAGTCGGACACAATTGAGTGACTGAACTGACTGAACTGAAGATTTACATGATATTAACAGATAAACAGATAAAGAAGATGTGGTATATATATACAGTGGAATACTATGTCAAAAAAAGAATGAAATTTTGTCATTTACAACAACATGGATGAACTTGGAGGGCATTGCTGCTGCTACTGCTAAGTTGCTTCAGTCGTGTCCAACTCTGTGCCACCCCATAGACGGCGGCCCACCAGGCTTCCCCGTCCCTGGGATTCTCCAGGCAAGAACACTGGAGTGGGTTGCCATTTCCTTCTCCAATGCATGAAAGGGAAAAGTGAAAGTGAAGTCACTCAGTCGTGTCCGACTCTTCGCAACCCCATGGTCTGCAGCCTACCAGGCTCCTCCGTCCATGGGATTTTCCAGGCAAGAGTACTGGAGTGGGGTGCCATTGCCTTCTCCATGGACGGCATTACTCTAAGTGAAATAAATGAAAGAAGGACATACTGTATGATATCACTTATATTTAGAATCTAAAAAATAAAATAAACTAGTAAATATAACAAAAAAGAAGCAAACTCAGATATAGAAAGCAAACTAGCAGTTACCTGTGGGCAGAGGGAAGGAGGAAGTGGAAATATAGGGAATGGGGATTAATAGATGTATTAATATTATGCATAAGATAAATAAGCTACAAGGATATTTGTATAGGGAACATAGCCAACATTTTATAAAAATTAAAATTGGAAAATATCATTAAGATTTGTGAATCATTATGTTGTACACAAATCTTACATAATATTATATAACTATATCTCAATAGAAAAAAACTATGAACATTTTAGAAATGAAAAAATCAAAACCACTTGCCATTCTACCTTTGAAAAAAATCTGTATTTCAAATACTATTTATAATATTTAATTATTACAAAATAATTTAAAATATTTTAACTTCTCTGTCATTGATCTACTTTAATGCTCTTTTTATATATTATCTCCACTTTTTCATGTCTATTTTTCTCATCGAACATATTATGAGTATTTTTCATGTCATTAAAATTTTTTGTAAAAGAAATTTCAGTAGACGAATAATATTTTATCTTCTGGATGTACCACAATTTTTCAAGCAATTTTATTACAGAACATGTTTATTATTTTCAATGATTCAAGTATTTATATATAATGCTATGATCTGGAAATTTATTGTTTGTTTAACATAATAAAGCATAAGCATATGGACCTTTAACATATTTTGCTACTAACATATTTCCATTGACAGTATATGTCAGTGAAACAGGTAATAAAAAATCTGTGCTAATTTGATAGACATAAAATTACAACACTTTATTTTCATTTCTTTGAGTACTGTTAAAGATGAAATTTTTTATATGTTTATCAGCTATTTATATTTCATTTTTATGCATCTTGTTCTTCCATTTTTTAGCCCATTTTTCTATTGGTATCTTATTGATGTTCATATTAATTTGTGAATTTCTTTAAATAATATGGCTAAATAATAAAGCTAACCCTTCACTGTCATCTATGAAATAATGTTTTAAGTAGTTGACTGTTTATCTTTTTATGTAGTTTATGATTTCCTACACCTCCATATTCTATTTTTTTTTAATTACCCAATTTTTGGTAATAATAAGATATATTTTCAGAAAATTTGGAGACTATTGAAAAACACCAAAAAAGCAATAAATTAAATCTACATCCAGCCACTCAGACAAAACCAACTTTCTATATGTGTGTATGTGCATACACCCATACACACATGCATTTATTTAGTCATCATTTCTTCCATGCATATTCATCATTTAAAAGCATAAATGGCATCATACTGCAAAAACTGTTTTATAGCCTACTTTTGACTTATTGGTATATTGCAGATAATTCTGCAATAATAAAATATGCTGTGCAAGCGTCTTTATTTTAACCATCTCAGGATATTACTTTAAATGGATATTAAATAATTAATTTATTTACTTCATTATTATCAGACTTGTAGATGTTTCTTATTTTCATTTTTTAAAGCATTATCTTAATAAACATTTTTGTATACATAGTTTTGTGTTCATAATTGATTATTTCATTAAGGTTTTTAAATATATGGAATTCCTAAGAAGATGCAAAGAATACAATTATCTGACACATAATGACAAATTACCTTCTAGAAAAGTTGAACCAGTTTACTTGTCCATCCCTATATTATGACACAGTCCAATTCTCCACATCTTCACCAATAATAATCCACTTCTATATTTACAATGTGTCAGACTTTATATCTACTTAATTGATAGAATATCTGAACATTAAAAAATTTAAACAGTTTGCATAAATCCTCAGAGATAAGAATGAACTCAAAGTTCAGGCTGACCTTTAAATTGGTACTCTCTTTCCATATGCTACACTATCTTGAAAAGTTTTATATACTTATATGACCATTATTACACATCAAATGTTTCTGGTTACTTAAATTATTTTAATATATATATATATATTTAATTTAGAGGTGACTAGAACAATTTTGGAGAAGGAAATGGCAACCCACTCCAGTGTTCTTGCCTGGAGAATCCCAGGGACGGGGGAGCCTTGTGGGCTGGCATCTATGGGGTCACACAAAGTTGGACATGACTGAAGTGACTTAGCACCAGCAGCAGCAGAACAATTTTTGCAAAAAGTTCTCAGAAAGCCTTGCTGCAGGTTGAGTCTGCCCAGTTGTGTCCAACTCTTTGTAACCCTATGGACTGTAACCCAACAGGCTCCTCTGTCCATGGGATTTTCCAGGCAAAATATTGGAGTGGGTTGTCATTTCCTTCTTCTGGGAATCTTCCAGACCCAGGGACTGAACCTGTGTCTCCTGCATTGGCAGGCAGATTCTTACCACTGAGCAACCTGGGAAGCCCCAGAAGGCCTTAGAAGTTATCTTAATGAAGTTTATATTTTCTTTTTTTTAAATTTTATTTTATTTTTAAACTTTACAATATTGTATTAGTTTTGCCAAACATCCCTAATAACTCTATATTTTAATTATATTGACTATTTTATCTTATATATTCGGTGAATATGTTTTCAAGTGTTTTTTAATTTAAATTTAATTTGAGGCATTTAAAAATGCATATCAATGAGCTTCCAATCAAAATTTCTGCAGGATTTTTTGTAGATATTGACAAACTGATTTTAAAATGCACAGTGCAAAGAAATTTTGAAAAAGAAGAGGACACACACTATCTGATCTCAAGACTTGCCACAGAGTACAGGAATCAAGACTGTGATAATGGGAAAAATTACAAATGCATACATCAGTGGGACAGAAATGAGAGGCCAGAAATAGACCCAGACAAATGTGACTGATTTTGATGAAGGTGTAGAGGCGATTTAATAGAGAAGAGAGAGTCTGTTTAAAAAATAAAACATCTGGATGTCTGTATGCAAAATATTGAACCTCAATCTCTTACCCTATATAAAAATTTACTCAAAATTGATCATATATCTAAATGTAAAACATGATGTTGTAAAACATTTTGAAGAAAAACAAGTGAAAATCTTTGTGACCTTGGGATAGGCAAAGAGCTCTTAGATACAACACCAGAATTGTAATTCAGAAAAGAAAAAATTAATACCTATAACTTCATCAAAGTTAAAACCTCTTATTCTTTGAAAACAAAGTCAAGAAAACAAAAACAACAAAAGGAGAAAATATATGCAAATTTCACATCTCCCAAAGGCTTTTTATACAGAACATTTATAAAGAACTCGCAAAAGCAAACAACAGAAAACAACTCAATAAAAAAAAAATTGGCAAAAAAATATATACAAAGAATTCTTAAAACTCAACAATAAGAAAAAAGATTAAAAAATGAGTCAAAGACCTGAACAGACACCTCACCAAAGATATACAGATGGCAAATAAGCATATGAACAGATGTTCCACATCATACGTCATCAGGGAAATGTAAGTCTTAAAAGTGAGATACCACGAATGGCCCCAAATCCAAAACACTGACAACACCAAATGCTGAATAAGATGTGGAGCAATGGCAATTCTTTATTGCTGCTGGGAATGCAGAATGGTACAGATACCTTGAAAGACAGTTTGGTGGTTTCTCACAAAACTAAACATACTCTTACCACATGACTTAACAAATACACTTTTTGGTATTTATCCAGAAGGTTTGGAAACTTAAGTCCATGCAAAAATCTGCTATTGAATGTTACTAGACGTTTTATTCATAATTACCAAAATTTAGAAGCAACCAAGACGTCCAACAATAGGGCAATGGATAAAGTGTGATACATCCAGACAATGAAATATTTTTTAGTGCTAAAAATAAATGTGGCTTCTTAAGCCACAAAAAGACATGGAGGAAACTTAAGGGTATATTACTAAGTGAAAGAAGTCAATCTGAGAAGGTTATGGACTGTACGATTGCAACTATATAACATTATGATAAAGGTAAAAACTATGGAGACAGTAAAAAGATAAGTGGTTGCCAGGGACTGAGGGTGGGGAGGAAAGAGAAATAGGTAGAGTACAAAGGATTAGGGGTGTAGTGAAAATACTTTGTATAGTATTACAATAATGGATACATGTCATTATATATTTATCCAAACTCATACAATGTACTGCACCAAGAATGAAACTTAGTATAAACTATGGACTTTGAGTGATTTTGATACGTTAATGCAGATTTATCAGTTACAACAAAGGTACCACTTTGTTAAGGGATGTTGGTAATTGGGGAAACTATGCATGTATCGGAGAAGGCCATGGCACCCCACTCCAGTACCCTTGCCTGGAAAATCCCATGGATGGAGGAGCCTGGAAGGCTGCAGTCCATGGGGTCGCTGAGGGTCAGACATGACTGAGCGACTTCACTTTCACTTTTCACTTTCACTTTTCACTTTCATGCATTGGAGAAGGAAATGGCAACCCACTCCAGTGTTCTTGCCTGGAGAATCCCAGGGATGGGGGAGCCTGGTGGGCTGCTGTCTATGGGGTCGCACAGAGTCAGACACGACTGAAGCGACTTAGCAGCATGCATGTATAGAGGTGGGAAATACGTAGAAACTCTCTGTACTTTCCTCTCAGTTTTACTATGATCCTAAAACTGTTCTAAATAATTAAGTCTTTTTTAAAAAATTGGACAAAACATTTGAATAAACACTGCACAAAAGTATATATAGATGGTGAACAAGCCCAAATAAAAATGATCAATATTATTATTTATTGCTGCTGCTGCTGCTAAGTTGCTTCAGTTGTGTCCGACTCTGTGCGACCCCAGAGACGGCAGCCCAACAGGCTCCCCCGTCCCTGGGATTCTCCAGTCAAGAACACTGGAGTGGGTTGACATTTCCTTCTCCAGTGCATGAAAGTGAAAAGTGAAAGTGAAGTCACTCAGTTATGTCCGACTCTTAGCGACCCCATGGACTGCAGCCCACCAGGCTCCTCCATCCATGAGATTTTCCAGGCAAGAGTATTGGAGTGGGGTGCCACTGCCTTCTCCTAAGGGCGTGCAAATTAATAAAAAACCACAATGACAATTAGAATGGCTAAAATAAAAATAAATAAAAATTGATAATACAAAATGCTGCTAAGTGTGTGAAGCAGTATGAATGCTCTTACATTGCGGATGGAAATGCAAGATGATACCAACCATTTAAAGCTTCCCAGGTGGCACTAGTGGTAAAGAACCCACCTGCCAATGTAGGAGCCATAAGAGATGTGGGTTTGACCTCTGGGTCAGGAAGATCCCCGGAGGAGGACATGGTAACCCACTCCAGCACTCTTGCCTGGAGAATCCCATGGACAGAGAAGCCTAGAGGGCTACTGTCCTCTGGGTTGCAAAGAGTTGGATGTGACTGAAGCTACTTAACACGCACTCGTCAACCATTTTGGGATACATTTTTGCAGTGTCTTAGAAAGTTATAAACATACGTAACACATGATACATAATTCCACATAAGCCTTTACCCATGATAAATGAAAACTTAGGTTCTCACAAAAAATTCTAAACAAACGCTTCTAGTAGCTTTATTCGAAACAACAAAATCCAAACAACCCAAATGTCCTTTAAGGTATAAACAAACTATGATACATCCATACAATGGAATATTACTTAGCAATAATAAGGAACAAACTATAGAAATATACCACAGTATAAATCTATCTCAAATGCATTATAATTAAGGGAAAGAGGTTGCTTACAAAAGGCTACATTCTGTATGTTTCCATTGATATGACATTCTAGAAAAGGCAGAACTATAGTGAACTAAAACAGATCAGTTGCCAGAGATTGGGATGGGGAGGAGCCAACAAAGTGCAGCTCAAGGGAATTTTAGGAGTGATGACACCATTCTGTATCCTGATAGTGGGGAAGATTACATGACTTTATGCAATTGTCAAATCTCCTGTAACTATATACCAAGAAGAGTGAATTTTAGTTTGTAAATATAAAAATGAATAAATGATTTTTCATTTTTCTTTGCTTTCCTGCATTGCTTAAGTGCTTCCCTAAGCCACTTAAGTTCCCTAAACCAAAGACACATAAATATCTGTGAGTTATCGAGCTTACTGAATGTTCAATAATAATTTTAAAATATTTAAAGTAATTTAAAATATTTTAAATCTTTATCTGCAGTTTAATATGGTATGATGTATGCTGCTGCTGCTGCTCAGTCGCTTCAGTCCTATTCGACTCTGTGTGACTCTATGGACTGTAGCCCACCAGGCTCCTCTGTCCATGGAATTCTCTAGGCAAGGGTACTGGAGTGGGTTGCCATGCCTTCCTCCAGGGGATCTTCCCAACCCAGGGATCAAACCCAAGTCCCCTGCATTGCAGGCAGATTCTTTACTGCTGAGCCACCAGGGAAGCCCATATTATGTATAAGGTCACACTTTATTTTTCCCCAAGTAAAGAATTGTTCTAGTACCTTCTACTAAGTAAGCTATTGTCCCTCCTACTTTTCCCTATTCAAAATGCCTTCTTTATCAGACACTAACTGTATATGTGGGGTTGCTAATAGACTTCCATTGGAAGGCCTCCCCCATTGACGGATGATTATTTCTTTGTTGCATTTTATGATCATATGTATATAGTGTCTGTTTTTGAACTTTGTATTTCCATTGCTCTGATGATCTGTCTTCGTGTCTGTCCTTACCAGGCATTAATATTCTGTAGACATGTGTGTGTGTGATATGCAATTCTGTAGTTAAATCAAAGAACAGGGTTGGAGTCACTGCCACTTATGTCTTTAATAAACTCTTAAGTATGGCTTTGCTTGATCACAGATGGCCAGGAGGGTGGAGGAGCAGGAAGCTGAGGGTGGGTCTCTAGGGAGCACTATCCTCTGAGCAGGAGTAAAATACCAAGACTTGTTGCAGGCATGTTGTTTGGTTTCTACAATATTTATTGTTTTCAATGAGTTGATTTCACTCATTTATATTACTTCTGGCTGCCTATTGGTATTTGAGTTATGGTTCTGACTTTGGGAAAGAATACAGAAAGAAGAGCCCATGAAAGGAGAGTTTGTGAAAAGGTCTCCAAGGGATAAGTAGACCAAGAGGGAGGGGTGTCACAACAGCCCAGGAAATGAAGGAAGAAAAATGAAGTTAAAAGTGTCAAATACCCCTGAGAGAGCCAGTCAAGATAAGGGCAGCGGGTCATCTGAGCCTTTAGAGAGAGCGTGCTCTGTTAAATGGGGTTAGATATCAGATCGCACTGTGCTGAGCAGGGCCTGAGTCTTGGACGCTGGAGATAATGAATGTAGACCGCTGCTATGGAGAGCCTGAATGAGCTGGGGAGCAGAGAAATTGGATGGTAGCCACGGTGAAATCCAGTGAAGGGGAGGTCAGTTTGCTTTTGTTTGTTGACTTACTTTTTTGGATAGAAGTTTGAAGAGCATGTATAGGTTGAAGAAAAAGGGTCAGCAAAGAAGAAAATATTGAAGGTGAAGGATATAAAAGAAATTAATGGTAAAAGCTTTAGCATCAGTGATAGGGAATAAAATCAAATCTGGGCTTTGCCTTGAATAGCAGGAAGGACTTCTGATCCCTTAAGATTGGAGGAAAGAAAGAATGATGTTAGATGTTGCTGTTTGGTGCTGGAGGGAATCACAAGGGTGCACAAGGAGCTTCTGTACAATGACCTCAATTTTCTTGTCAAAATAGGAGGTTCACTGAGAGTGAAGGGCAGGGATTGTATGGCTTAAGTTGGGCAATAAACTTTTGAAATGGTGGCTGACCACAGTTAGAGTGAGAGGATTAGTGAATGCTACTGAGGGACTAAACTCAGATTAGAAAACCATCTATCTGCAGAGTGGTATAATTCACTCTTATAGCATTCATGGGCCTGAATTTAAGAAAAGAAATTTCTTATATGAATTCAGGTTTGTGTGTACAGTGTTCAAAGGACAGGCTGTAGAAATGTGGAGAGTAAGCTCCTGGTGTCCAAGCCAAAGTCCAAGTAAGGCTTGGGAAAATGGAAAGAGCCACGGATTCAAGAAAAACAAGAGTGAGAGAAAAAAGATTTATTCATTTGTAGCTTAAGATCTATGTGCTCTTGCTGCTAAGTCACTTCAGTTGTGTCCAACTCTGTGCGACCCTATGGACAGCAGCCTACCACGCTCCTCTGTCCACAGGATTTTCTAGGCAAGAATACTGGAGTAGTTTGCCACTTCCTTCTGTGACTCCCAATAAAAACTTATGTTTTAACCTTATTTTTTCCTTTCCCCTAGTTTTCTAACTTATTTCATATTCACTCATTATTCTGTTAGACACATTTTAGATACAAGGACAGATGAAAGCAAATGAAACTAAAAACATATACAGATGGTTAGAAGTGAGTTTCACTTTAACAATGGTGGCTGGAATTTAAAGTGTCTCAGTTGAGCTTTGATTGAGAATAAGATGCTGTTGGTGGTTGGAAGGATTTTTGTTGATATGGGGTAGATGTTTATTGAGGTTGTGGAGGTTAGGATGTGATCAGTGATTCTCATGTTGGGATAATTTTTCCCAAGGGGTTGTTGGGCAACGTCTGGAGACATTTTTCGTTTTCATGGCTTGAGGGGTGGAGTCCTACTTGTGGCTAATGCTGGAGATGCTGCACCTTAAGACATCACCTTTTTAGAAGCATTTTGTGAGAAGCATAGTGCTGTGCAATCCATCTCCAGCGGAGTTTAGACTCCCACTCCACTGCAAATCTCTTTACTTACCCAGCTATTTGCATATGGATTCCTTAGGGGTTTATAGCATTCAAACCTACATTACAAGCATTGAAAATCTACATGCCTTTCTAGGTCTTTGGGGAAATGATTTAATTCTCTGGTTAGCTTAATAAAGAAGTTGCCTGTACAGGAATAAGAAAAGCTAAGTAGGCAATGCTCACCTTTGTTCTTTTCATGTTTGCATAACTATTTTCTACAACATTAAATTTGCAGTTGTGGCAAAAAAGAGACTTTTCTTTCTTAGAATCTCATATTACTTACTTGTATTGTACTTGAAGAGCTTTAATAAAAGGTCATTTGAATGTGGGTTGTAATGGAGCATCACTCCCATTGGTATAAACACTCAGTATGGTTGGCTAATAAAAGCCATAATGTGAACTTATGAATAATCCCCAAATAATTCCCCCTGTGCTTTAGGATTCATTATTTGCCCTTTTAAATCTAGCCTGTCTTTTTAAATATGTGTTGCCTGCATTAATAATACAATTAATTTCCCAGTAACACATCAGTTGCACAGTTCTTGAGAACAAGAACCGTATCTTATTCATTTTGAAACAACCAAAGCTTCACTCAGCCCATTGTCTTGCATATGGTAAGTCCTAAATAAATTTTGAATGATGTATTCTTGGATGAGTGAGGAAAAGAAGATTCTGAAGGCAAACACGATCAAGGCAATCAAAATAAAAGATCATTCCAGAGAACAGAGTAGTTGTTACCAGAAAGGAAGGGGCTGGGAGGCAGTGAACAGGTAGGGGATGGGTAAGGAGGCTCAACTGTATGATTACAGATAGAAATTAAATTTTCTACAGTGAGCATGCTATGTTTTATATAGAAGCAGAAATACAATGTACATATCTAACTTATATAATGCTATGAATCAATGTTACCTCAATAAATGCACAAATAAAAATAAATAAGAATCATTAATATATTTCATTTAAAATTATTAATATTTGACACTGGGTCCCCATAATACAAAGTAGTCAGAAATTATCCACTTTCTCAAGTTATCCCATCAGAATGAACCATTTTTAACCTACATTGTAACTCAAATTTCCAAATGAATACTTTATGTTCATTTATTACTGTAATCTGTTTATTATTGAATTGTGGTGTTGAACTTGGTGTTGGAGAAGACTCTTGAGAGTCCCTTGGACAGCAAGGAGATCCAACCAGTCCATCCTAAAGGAAATCAGTCCTGAATATTCATTGGAAGAACTGATGCTGAAGCTGAAACTCCAATACATTAGCCAGCTGATGAGAAGAACTAACTCATTTGAAAAGACCCTGATGCTGGGAAAGATTGAAGGCAGAAAGAGAAGGGGATGACAGAGGAGGAGATGGTTAGATGGTATCACTAAATCAGTGGACATGAGTTGAGTCAACTCCAGAAGTTGGTGATGGATAGGGAGGCCTGGCATGCTGCAGTCCATGGGGTCGCAAAGAGTGGGACATGACTGAGTGACTGAACTGAACTGAAGCTATTTAATAAGAGCAGGCTTATTTTGCATTGCTTTTCTAGATTTATGACTCTAAACAACTTGGAAAATTCCTCACATATCCTTTTGCTCATTCACACCAACTGTCATTTTATTGAGGTCACACTTTTTGACGAAAGTAAATTTTTTTTACTGTACTTGGGAAAGTCAGGGAATGAGGTTCTAAGAATTTTAGAAGGATTGCTCTTTAGCGGTCCTAAACAATGTATGTATATGTGTGTATGCAGTAACATAAGATACAAAAGAAATTTAAAAATTTGCTAAATAGGTATACATTCCTTAACAAATTCAAAATAAAAATGTATAGGAATGCATAATGTTTATTTTTATCCTAACACTGTTACCCTTTAAAAAATTAAAGAAAACTTTAATAAAAAATGAATTCTATACTAAAAAAAAAATTCTTGTAATTATCCCCAATTGAATAAAATGATATATGTTTAGTATAAATGAATTTCCTGAAATCTTAAAGAGATCATTTAAATATATGTATTTTATATAAGAGCATTTTTCCTTATTATCCAATTACACATTAGCAGTAACAGCATGGGGAACAGTGTTACAGTTACATCCCAGATCTGTATAACTATGAAAAGGATAATGTATACTAACCTTGAGATCTCATGAATGCCAGTATCTCCCTGAAGACGCTACGCCTCTGAAAACATCTTTTCAGTCTGTTGATATCGCCTTATTTTTTCCTTAAAAAAGAAAATATGCTTCAATATGTTATATAAGGTTATATTTTTAAGAAGTAAAGTTGACAACAAGGTGTAAATATAATATAACACAGAGCAAAATCAATAGGATTCTTGGAATATAAAAACAAGGCATTAAATTTAGAACTGAATGATCATACTGTATATAAATTAGTGCAGAAAGAATATCCATCTTAAAAGAATATAGTACATTTCTAATCATTCATATGCTTTCATTCATTTGTTTACCTGTTATTCAATCACCAACTGTTACTAGGGACAAAAATATTAAAGGCACTTTATCTTAGCAATCAACATCACACTAAATTTAAATAACTTTCTAGTCTCCAGAGATTCATATCTTCAAGAAACAAAAATAAACAAGAAAACCAACCAAAATATTGTAGCTAGATAGTTGATGAAACTCACAATAAATATTTATTAGGATTAGTGAAATAATTTAAAGAGATGATAAAATCCTGGCAGTAATTAAAGGCTTTTATTTTTCCAGACTAAAATGCATCATATATAATCACTTTTTCTAAAGGACTAACAAACTTTCCATTCTAATAAGTTAAGACAAATCATTAAATCCATATACAAATGTAAACTTTTTCCTTAAACACAACATAGAGAAACTTATGAACTGTGGTTCATTTGTTGTGTTTGCACAACAGCCAGGAATGAACTATCACTGATCATAGCCAATAACAAGAGCTAATGTAAAAGGGCTACGAATGGATAAAACTGCAAAAATCTTTGAGAAAAAAGTTGTCTTAGGAAAATTATGTCTCTAGGAGCCTCTTTCTCTGTTTAAACTTTACGTGTATCTTCATGGATATACATTTTAAATAGCTTTAGAAACACACAACAGTAGCATAGTGTTATCAAATTGTGGTTAGCATTACAGAGTTAATAGAGATAATTGAGTTCAGTTTGCTTCTGAGAAAGCCCAGATTCAGCAGAAGAATGAGAAATTTTGGAAAGATAGATTCAAAATTCAATTTTAAGACATTTAAATGTTAAGAATATTATGCATAACATGATGACATACTGAAGACCATTAAGGCAATAATTTACATCACCTTTGCACTTATTCTGAGGAATATTTCAGAAAATAACTGTCTTCTCTGTTATGATACATATCCTAGATTGCATGTCAAGCAACCGAGAACCAATGAGCAAGCATGCCAACAGAGCTCTACCTGTTTGTAATGTGTCCATTGAATACAGACTTTAAAAACTTATCTGAAATTAAAATCAAATACTAAAAATAAATTAGATGCTGAAATGAATCTGTCTACAAATGTCATTTATAATCTCAACTCTAATTTTCTTGTTAATGAAAATGAATCCCATATTATTTAAATGTCATTTTTATGTATTGAGGTATCATTAAGATTTTATCCTAAAAATAAATAAATTTTTGCTTCTATAAAAAAGTGGGGAAACTTAAATATAAAAACAAATCAAGAGGAAAAAAAAAGTGGAGAAACTGCTATCTAGTTCAGTTCTCCCTATCGTACAAACAGGAAGGCTACCATATATTTGTGATGTGTAGCTAACTCTAAAGGAAAAGACTGTGTTTTTTGACTACCAGTTGGAAAAATTGAAATTTAAAGCATAATTGCATTTTACAACCAAATAAATAAAAGACTTTCTGTAGTCATTTAAGGTAGTCTATAGAGTAAAGCAAAAATATTGGTGCAGAGTACATCATGAGAAATGCTGGGCTGGATGAAGTACAAGCTGGAATCAAGATTGCCGGGAGAAATATCAATAACCTCAGATATGCGGATGACACCACCCTTATGGCAGAAAGTGAAGAAGAACTAAAGAGCCACTCGATGAAAGTGCAAGAGGAGAGTGAAAAAGTTGGCTTAAAACTCAACATTCAGAAAACGAAGATCATGGAATCTGGTCCCATCACTTCATGGCAAGTAGATGGGGAAACAATGGAAACAGTGTCAGACTTTATTTTGGGAGGCTCCAAAATCACTGCAGATGGTAATTACAGCCATGAAATTAAAAGATGCTTACTTCTTGGAAGGAAAGTTATGACCAATCTAGATAGCATATTGAAAAGCAGAGACATTACTCTGCCAACAAAGGTCCATCAAGTCAAAACTATGGTTTTTCCAGTGGTCATGTATGGATATGAGAGTTGGACTATAAAGAAAGCTGAGCGCCGAAGAATTGATGCTTTTAAACTGTGGTGTTGCAGAAGACTCTAGAGAGTCCCTTGGATTTCAAGGAGATCCAACCAGTCCATCCTAATGGAGACCAGTCCTGAATGTTCATTGGAAGGACTGATGTTGAAGCTGAAGCTTCAATACTTTGGCTACCTGATGCGAAGAACTGACTCATTTGAATAGACCCTGATGTTGGGAAAGATTGAAGGTGGGAGGAGAAGGGGACAACAGAGGATGGAATGGTTGGATGGCATCACTGACTCAATGAACATGGGTTTGAGTCAACTCCAGGAGTTGGTGATGGCCAGCGAGGCCTGGCATGCTGCTGTCCATGGGAGTTGAAAAGAGTCGGACATGACTGAGCGACTGAACTGAACCGAAGTGAAAATTACATACCTGTAATTAACCTATAATTCAGACTTGAGGCTAAGGAACCCTCCGTGATGGGAAAAAAAAAAAAAATGGACTCAAACTCTGATCTGTTTGAAGGTTAAGGATGTAAAAGTAAATTTGATGGGCAGGATTGATCCTAACTCAGGTCAGTCAAGTTCCTGAGAGGAAGTCATCACAAAAGTAAAATAATTTTAGAAGAATAAGGCATATTCAATGCCATGTTCCAAGACCTGGAGATATGAGAATCAACACCAGTTCTGGGCACAGTGTGCAGTGGCTGAATCTGGAAACAATTCCAGTTCAGCACCTTGGCTCTCTGGATGTGACTAGGAGACACTGGCTGTGTGAGACTGTGTGAAGAAGTGTGTGTCCACAAGTGAGAAAGAATGTCAAGAGGGGTGGAGCTAGGATCCATCAATCAATAGCACTCACTTGAGACCCAGGCAATGTGTAGAGGAATACCACCTAGATGATATAACCCAGGAAGATGCAGAGGCTGCTGGTCTTCCTTTGGAAGCCCTGTAGGCACATCTACATTCCCACATCTATGGGAACTGCCACTTTCCTGAAATCCTATGTCTATGATGTAATCATGCCTTAAGTAGGATCCCCCCCTAGCGTAGCCTGTTATACTTTTCGTGAATGAGATTGCAATCCCATGGGCAGCCTTAAGAATGACAGGTGACATCTGGGACTGATTTGTGGATACATATAACTATCTCAGGAACTATGAAAAATATTCAAGGAGGGTGGCATTGATGGAATGGAGCATGTATACTAATATAAATGTTGTGTTCATCTAAAAAACCTCAGTTTCTGCTTATGAGTTCCATGAAAAACAAACTGACATAAACCTACATTATTATTTTAAAACGTGCACCTAATACTTACAGTTCACATCTGGTCTTTCCTCATACCTGGGGTTCAACTGAGAAATTCCCTGAGAACCGTTTTTTATTTACAGAAAGTTTTGCAATATTGCAGGGGGAAGGTGAATACCACCTCTTCTAGTTCTAGGCCCATACACATTACTGTAAATCAGCCTAAGATCCCAGAAGCCATTCGGAGTGGCAAGCGAGGGTCAAAGAACTCTCCCATGTTTGTCAACATTTTCTCTAAATGGTACCTTTAGCAGGTCAGTGATGCACCAAGCTCTTGATGGCATGTTTTAATCAATAGCGATGCTAGACTTCACTGAGGTCATTGAAGGTCACATCTCAGTGGTAGCCTTGACTGAGCTATAAGATCAGTTTGTGTTGTTTTTAGTGGGTGATTCAGTGCTTAGATAGGATGAGATATAACTTGCTTATAACACTCTTTTAACTTGCTCCCATCCTTAAAATATTTATTTTTCTTGCAATTGTGTGGGGATTTTTCAAACTAAGCTTGTTCCTCCAAGGATCACGGAGTTTGAGATCCTCAAGTTGATCACATCTACATATCTAGGAGCCTGGCTTATATCACAGTTTCAATATGTCAAAAGGAAATATTCTATGAACACAAGTGAAGAAATGTGAATTGTCTTTTCTGTGCTTCTAAGGTGATAATACAACTTGTAAGTTTGGTGCAACAGTTTAGTTACATTTGCAACTGCATCTCAAAACACAGTATTGTGTATTTAATATGCCTGCAACCAGCAAAAGCGTCTTTCACTCTGAAGGACAACTTCCTGGACAAAGGAATCTAGCAGGAAACACCAATCTGTCATGTACAGTTTGGCCCTCTTTTTTAAAGACAATAAAACACCACTGAAAATCACATTGATTCTATTTAGATTTATTTTTTTAAGTAACAATACCACTTCATTTTGTACCTACATACACCTGCTAAAGTACAATTATCAAAATACATATAGCCTTAATCCATTTTTCCTAACATGTGCTGAACTATAGTGAACAGTATCATATGACCAAAGAACTTTCTAAGATTATAATAGTACTTAGTCATTCTATTTCAGTAAAAGTGGGCAAGAGTTACTGAAACAAATTAAATCAGTCCTAGTTAGGATATTTATATATCAGGTTCACCATGGGATTCTTCCACTCAATCAGCTGTGCTCTCAAGTGTACAAAACAAATCTCTGAAATAGTTCAGATAGATCTCTATTTAAAGAATGGGGAAAGACATAACTATAATTACTAGGAATTTGCAAGAGCTAAAATAAAATTTGGGTGAAAATTTAGGTAAAAATTTAAAAACCCAAAGAAGTAGATAAATTCCAAGAAAATTGTAAGTTAGCAAGACTGACCCAAGAACAGGTGCAAACTTGACTTGACAGATTATCATAAAAGAGATTGAAAATATTTTCAGATTCCACCATCGCAAGAGCAGATAGCATCAATAGGGTGCAGGGAAGCCTTAAAGAATCTTTACAGTAAAAGTCTCCAATAAATCATACACTTCATCAACAAGAAAGTTTCTTGACCTCTACATATTTTTTTCTCATCCCACTCACATTCACATTTCCCCACTTACTGAATTTAGGGTCCATTATTCATCATTGTGGTCTCTCCCTCACATATACACTCACCATGATGGCCTTTTTCCTTTCTTCTTCAAATAAATGTGACAAAAACGGCTAGTTAAACTCATCGCTCTTCCTACTATGAACATATTTTCAGCCTCTCATAGCTGAACAGATGATAATGACTGGAGAAAATGTAGGCTCTTGCAAGTGGGTCCACAGTAGCCGTGTCTGACAATCTTGTTACATTTCCCTTACTAATTCATGCTTCAACTCTATACCACAAAAGGCATCTTTACTTCTTTTCAACTGTCCAACATTTCTTCCCATCTTTTCCAACTCAGTTTATGATATTGCTTCTAAGAAAATTGAAAAAAACCCTATTCAGTTTCCCCTTCTTACCACAATATTGTGTATACTCCTAACACTTATACACACGGAGTCAACCTTCAGTCCTGTTATGATGGAGAAACTGTTCTTTCTCCCACCTAAGGTGATTTCCTTCTCTTAAGCTTTGGATTTCACTTCCTCTTACCAGTGCTAGGTCTTTGCCACTTTAATAATCCCCTTTCTCTTCTGCATCATCATTTCCCCCTCTTTTTACTGGATTGTTTCCATTTGTCTGTGAATATGCTGTAATGTCTCCAAACTTAAAAATAAAGTCCCATTCCATCAGTTTCCCCATCTCAATATCACCTATTTATCTACTCCATTTGTAGCAACTTCCCAGAGGAAGGTATTTTCTGTTTCTCAGATGTAATTTTACATTGAACTCCCCCAAATTAGGCTTAATTTTCGCAGTTCCACTGAAATAACATTTATAAACGTTGTCAGTGATCTTGAATATTACCAAATCCAATGGTAAATTGTCAGTCATTTTTTTCCCTTAATATCTCAAGAGAGCTTGACTCAGATTTCCTGTATTGACCTCTTCCTTTACCTGGTTTGTAGGATACCACACATAAGGTAGGATTTTCTCCTCATTTGCTGCCCTTTCTTAACTTCTCTGTCTGATTTCTTCCATTATACCTAACCTCTAAAGCCTCTTGTGAATTGAACTTTGAGACTTTTCTATGTGACTCATAGCAAAGCAGATCTGGTCCTGTGTCTTTAAATGCTACTATTTATTCGTGAATCCCAAATGTAGATATGTAGCCTGAACCTCTTCTCTGAGCTTTAGATTCTTATACTCACTGTCTACTCTATAGGTCCACTTACATGGCTAATAGGCTTTTCAAATTTAACATATTAAAAATAGTAATAATAACAAAAGAAAGATAGAAGGAAGGAAGGGAGTAGGAAGGAAGGAAATTGAGAAGGAAGGTAACATACTCCAGGCTTCCTCCCCTTCCTCCAGTCTTTCCCATTTCACTAAGTTGCATCACCATTTACCCAATGACTGGTATTAAAAAACTTCTTTGAGAAATGGCTAATTCTAGGATTGGGGCAGGTAAATATCAGATGAACCTGAAGGATCTTACAGTGATGAAAAGTAAGAAAGGGAAGGAAAAAAAGAGGCACAATCATGTCAGAAGGACATAAGAACTGACCCAAAAGAACTCTCAGTGGTCAACGTTGGAATAATTTAAGCAAGAAAAATTAATGACAGTATTAGATTATAACCCAAAGAATAAAATAAATATCTATGAGTCAATACTGATATAAATAAATGACTGAATCAATGAATAGAGGAGAAGGAACAAATCTCCCTTACATTAAACAAATTATGTGATATATTTATGACTTCACATAAAAATGCATATGTGTCTGCATAATAAAAAATTATTCAACAAAACCAATTTTGAAGCACAGAACGGTTTTTAGATATTGGGTCCACATTTTTTTTTTCAAGCAGAAACCAACTTTTAAATATAAAATTAATTGAAGGGCTCTTAAATTTACAGAGAAAACAGAGAAAGGCAGCTAGAATTGATCAGATTCCCAGGAAGTGCTTAAATTCTTACAGATGGTCCTAGGAACACAGTTAAATTACAGACTATGTTAGTCAGTGTACTTTCATGCTCAGTTGCAGAAAATAGAAATCAAACCTAAAAAAAGAAAAGCAGCATCCACTGACAGGAATGAAAGAGGAAGATCTTTACAGCATTTGTTCCCTCTACTTTCAGTTAATGAAGCAGTCTACAGTATCTACTTTAATTATTTAGATTCTCTCTCATGGAAACCATGCAGGGTTACTATTCTGCAGGGTAGGAATGCCAAAATAAAGTCTCGAAGGCTTGCTCGCACTGCCCTGATAACTTCCATTATCTCAAAAGAAATGAGAAAAAAAACCCCCCACCAATTTGTTACATAAGAATGTGTCCTTATCTTCTCTGCCACCATAAAATGTAAGAAGCCTCACCAATATTTCCCTGTAGAAAGTGCCCAGAACCTAGTTAGTACTTAATGTTTTTACATACTTTTTCCACATTTCAGAAGCAATGCATGTAGTAGCAGACAGATCTTGGGGATATATAATTATGTAATTAATCTGTCCCCAAATCGGTCTGCTTGTAACATGAAGGAGCACATCCTGCTAATGTCAGGTATAATGTAAGGATGAAGAAAAGAGGGATGCAGTCTAGATATTATATTAGAAAATTTTGTTACAGATCTATCTGTTGCTACACTTCATGATAAATGACTTAATAATAAAGTAATTTTACCATAAAGTGAACAATGAATGAAACTTGGGTGGAGATATTTACTAATAAGAGTAGACAAATGAAGATTCAGTGCAGTTCAAGAAAAGTATTAGTGGCACGACATCGTTAGAAAAAGTGCTTAGGTTCTGGAATACCAAAGAACAGAGGTTGCCATCATTTTTATGTTTTCATCTTTCTTACTTCTGTGACTTTGGGCACATCAGTTTACTTAACATCAGTTTCTTCATCTATTAAATGGGCATATGAACTTCAATTTTGCATTTTGTAGTGAAATCAGTGGTCTCAGGTGGCATT
Source organism: Bison bison bison (assembly GCF_000754665.1). NCBI lineage: Eukaryota > Metazoa > Chordata > Mammalia > Artiodactyla > Bovidae > Bison > Bison bison. The sequence goes on from NW_011495014.1 coordinate 3,647,512, forward strand.
GGTATTAAAGAACCTACGTGCCAGTGCAGGAAATGTAAGAGATGTGGGTTCAATCCCGAGGTCAGCAAAATTCCCTGGAGGAGGGCATGGCAACCCACTCCAATATTCTTGCCTAGAGAATCCCATGGATAGAGGAACCTGGCAGACTACATTCCAACAGGGTTGCAAAGAGTCAGACATGACTGAAGTGACTTAGCATGCATGCACACACTCAGGGAAGTCAGTAGACAAGCAATCTGGAAATGCAATTTTCAGAGAAAGGACAGAGAATGAATACAAACGAGTACCTAGTTGACACACTATGAAGACACGAGCTATTTCACCACCTAAACTACTGGAGCAAGGGGTGGAAGAGACAGCTTCTTGTCTTCAAGAATATAGTGCTAGGAAGCTATGTATGTCTACATGTAGGCAGATATCTTTCATAGATCTTAAGGGAAACTCATAACCCCATATGCAGTGGGAGAAAGTAAGGCCCTCCTATAGTGAGAACAGAGCCAAGTCATGGGGGTGGGAGGATGCACTGAGGTTGTTATTTGAGCCCTAGAACCATTTTTGCCTGCTATGATCTCACCCATGTCTCTCTCAGTTACATGAACTAAGATATCTCTTTTTTGTTTAAGCCAGATTGCATAGAGCTTTTTTCACAAGCAATAGAAAGTCCTGACTAACATGACCATGACTATTAACTGAATATTTTAAAGAAGTGCTAGGACAAATGCCAAGTATTACCAGTAAGAAATGCAATTAAAAAACGGATATAGTTATTTATTACCAGTAAGAGAAATTAAGTGACAGTGATTGTGTTGATAGGTCCTCAGTGAACATCATATCTTAAATTAGAGAATTTAAATATCAAAATAAAAAAAGAAGGAAAGAAATCTAAAAAAGGAAATTTCTTCCAGCTTTTTAAGATAGAAGAACTAGTTGATTTCTTTGATTTGTGCCTGGTAAGCAGACTACAAAAAAATGCAGATCAATACCAGATGGAGGCTATCAAAACAAAAAATGGCCACAAAGAAACAAAAATGTATTTAAAATTAATCTGCAGCTACAATATGTGGGCTTCTAAACAGAGCAGTTTCATTTCCTTTTATTGTACCCCAATGTTGAAGACTTTTTAAATAAAGTGGATGATTCATCCTTTAACTCATTTGCAGAACAGATAAAGGAGACTCAACAAACCATTATATCTATTTATTTGTATTAAAAATTAATATTTCTAGCTTTTCCTTCTTTCACATTAAGCAATATCTATACTTTATCTTTTTACTACTCCCCTGATTTAACTAATTTAATCACTTTGTCCTCATGAAAGTGAAAGTCAGTCAATCGTGTCCGACTCTGCAACCCCATTGACTATACAGTCCATGGAATGCTCCAGGCCAGAATACTGGAGTGGGTAGCCTTTCCCTTCTCCAGGGGATTTTCCTAACCCAGGGATCGAAGCTAGGTCTCCCACATTGCAGGCAGATTCTTTACCAGATGAGCCACCAGGGAAGCCCTAAGTGGAAAATAGCATACAGCTTTTTTGCACCATTTTTATATTATTACCATCTGTGTGTGTGTAAATTTCAAATATATTTTTGAAATATTTAATTTAGTTTTTTAGCCTTGACCAACGTCTCCTTGTTTCCTTCATCTTCCAGCTCTGGTAACCACAACCCTATTCTGTTTCTATGAGTTTTCTGTTTTTTAAATATCACATATAAGTGAGATTATACAGTATTTGTCTTTCTCTATCTGACTTATTTCACTTAGCATTAATGCCCCAAATTCCATCCATGTTGTCACAAATGGCAGGATTTTCTCCTTTGTATGGCTAAATAATATTCCACTGTACACACACACACACACACACACATACACACACACACATATATTTGTTGCTAAGTCACTTCAGTCGTGTCCGACTCTGTGCGACACCATAGACGGCAGCGTACCAGGCTCCCCCGTCCCTGGGATTCTCCAGGCAAGAACACTGGAGTGGGTTGCCATTTCCTTCTCCAATGCATGAAAGGGAAAAGTGAAAGTGAAGTCACTCAGTCGTGTCCGACTCTTCGCAACCCCATGGACTGCAGCCTACCAGGCTCCTCCGTCCATGGGATTTTCCAGGCAAGAGTACTGGAGTGGGGTGCCATAGCCTTCTGCTATATATATATATATATATATATATACACACACATACACCATAACTTCTTTATTCATCCATCCATTAATGGACACAGGTTGACTATTGCAAATAATGCTGCAGTGAACATAAAGGGTGTAATATTTCTTTTTAAGATATGACTTTATTTCCTTTGGGCATTTACCCAGAAGTGGCAATATGGTTTTAATTTTTTGACGAACCTCATAGTTTTCCGTAGGTTCCTGGAAACCTATGGAAAACAATTTACATTCCTAAATATACCAATTTACATTCCAATGTAATGTAAATTACACTGGACTGTACCAGTTTACATTCCTACCAGTAGTGTACAAGGGTTTCTTTTCTCCACATTCCCCCCAACATTTTCTATCTCTTGTCTTTTTGATATCAGCTATTCTAACAAGTGTGAGGGGATTTCTCATTGTCATTTTGATGTGTGTTTCCTTGATGATTACTGAAGTTGAGTAATGAGTACTTTTCATGAACTTGTTGGTCCTTGTATGTCTAGAAAAATTCTATTCCATCCTTTGCCCATTTTTTTTAATGGATCATTTATTATTCAGTTTCATGAGTTTCTTATATTTTGGGTAGTAACTCCTTATCAGATATATTATTTGCAAATACTTTCTCCATTCCATAGATTGCTTTTCATTTTGTTGATCATTTTATTTGCTGTGCAGAGCTTTTTAGTTTGGTATAGTATTACTTGTTGATTTTTATTTATGTTGCCTATGCTTTTAGTGTCATATTCAAAAAATTCATTGCCAAGATGAACATCAGAGAGATTTTCCCATATGTTTTCCTTTAGGAGTTTTGCAGTTTCACCTTACATTTAAACCTTAGATCCATTTCAAGTTAATTTTTGTGAGTGGTATATGACAGGGGTCCAGTATCTTTATTGTTATGTGAATATACAGTTTTTTCAGTATCATTTATTTAAAAGACTATCCTTTCTTAATTGAGTGTTTTTGACTCCCTTGTAAAATATTAGTTGGCCAAACACGCCTGAGTTTATCTTAGGGGTGTTTAATCTGTTCCCTTGTTCTGTGTTTTTACCCTAGTATCTTAGTGCTTTAACTAGTATGGTTTTGTAATATAGTTTGAAATCAGGAAAAGTGATGCTTTCAGCTTTGTTTTCTTTCAATGGAACATTTTTAAGTGGATTTTTAAAATAACCTTCAACATTTTTAAGGACCTCTTGTGTTCATGCATGTTAAGTTGCTTCAGTCATGTCTGACTCTGCAACTGCACCGACTGTAGCTCACCAGGCTCTTCTGTCCACGGGATTCTCCAGGCAAGAATACTGAAGTGAGTTGCCATGTCCTCTGCACTCGCAGCTGGATTCTTTACCACTAGCCCTACCTGGGAAGCACATTTTATTTAAAGTAGACTCAAAGGTGGGCTTCCATGATAGCTCAGTTGGTAAAGAATCCGCCTGCAATGCAGGAGACTCTGGCTTGATTCTTGGGTTGGGAAGATCTGCTGGAGAAGGGATAGGCTACCCATTCCAGTTTTCTTGGGCTTCCTTTGTGGCTCAGCTGATAAAGAATCTGCCTGTAATGTGGGAGACCTAGGTTTGATCCCCGGGTTGGGAAGATCCTCTGGAGAAGGGAAAGGCTACCTACTCCAGTATTCTGATCTAGAGAATGCCATGGACTGTATAGTCCTTGGGGTCACAAAGAGTCGGACACCACTAAGTGACTTTCACTTTCATACACAAGGCAACAATGATTTTAATATTAAGAAAAATATTTTTTAGCTCATCGTATTAGAAGTTTGAATAAAAATAGGATTATTTTTCAAAGTCTCTAATATTTTTAAAACTTAGAGACTCAGCAAAAAAATGCACTGCAAGAAGAAATGCACAAAACTCTTCTGTGGGTAGAATGACAGTTAAATATGGAAAGATATCTGGTATTCCTGGAATGGAATTGTAAAGATGTCAATTTGCCTTGTAGCTCAAATTAACCTATAAATGTAATGTAACTCCAGTGCCATGGTTTGTTTCATAGTTTGACAATATTCTTATAAAATTCAAATAATAATTATATGAGAATAACTAATATGCAGAGTATATCATGAGAAATGCTGGACTGGATGAAGCACAAGGTGGAATCAAGACTGACAGGAGAAATATCAATAACCTCAGATATGCAGATGACACCACACTTACGCAGAAAGCGAAGAACTAAAGAGCCTCTTGATAAAAGTGAAAGAAGAGAGTGAAAAAGTTGGCTTAAAACTCAACATTCAGAAAACTAAGATCATGGCATCTGGTCCCATCACTTCATGGCAACTAGATGGGGAAACAGTGGAAAGAGTGGTTGACTTTATTTTTTTAGGCTCCAAAATCACTGCAGATGGGGTCTGCAGCCATGAAATTAAAAGATGCTTGCTCCTTGGAAGAAAAGTTATGACCAAGATAGACAGCATATTAAAAAACAAAGATGCTACTTTGCCAACAAAGGTCCATCTATTCAAAGCTATGGTTTTTCCAGTGGTCACGTATGGATGCGAGAGTTGGACTATACAGAGAGAAAGCACCGAAGAATTGATGCTTTGAACTGTGGTGTTGGAGAAGACTCTTGAGAGTCCCTTGGACTGCAAGGAGATCCAACCAGTCCATTCTAAAGGAAATCAGTCCTGAATACTCTGGAAGGACTGATGCTGAAACTGAAACTCCAAAACTTTGGCCACTTGATGCAGGAGAAGAAGGGGATGAAAGAGGATTAGATGGTTGGATGGCATCACTGACTCAATGGACATGAGTCTAAGTAAACTCTGGGAGTTGTTGACAGACAGGGAGGCCTGGCATGCTGCAGTCCACTGAGTTGCAAAGAGTTGGACATGACTGAGTGACTGAACTGAACTAATAGAGTTCTTAAAGAGTATAATAATATACTGTGTTTCTGTTTATAGTAGTGAGTTATAGAAAATTGGGAACTTTTATGTGAGATAAAATTTACTACAGAGTCAGTATTGTTGGTTTAGGCATAGCCATCTAGATGATGAAATAGAAAATTACAGACACTGATCCTACTGTATATTAGAATTTGGTTCAGGAGGAGGACAGAACTTCAAATAGCAAATATTATATTACTCAATATATGATTTTAGAAAAACTGAAAAAATTGTCTATTTTACACAGTATGCCATCACAATTTTCAATTGATCCAATGATTTAAATTTTTAATAGAAATCTATAAAAGTTTTAGAGGAGATTATTTGTATGCAATTAATCTTGGGAGCTGAGATCTGCCTAAACATTTCTTAAAAGCCAAATCCATGAGTATATTTGCCCACATAACATAGTTCTGTGGCAAACATATACGGAGTTGACAGACCAGTGACAAAATAGGAAGGATCTTATCACATAAATGTTAATGTAATAATACTTAATATAAAATAATAAAAGAGAAAATCATGATAAAAAGGAACTAAAGTAGACCACTTATACACACAAAAAAGGGTAAATAAATAACGTAAATAATTTGCTTTCTACTATTCAGAGAAATTCAAGTGAAAGCATTAAGGAAATGTAAGTCTTTACCTACCAAATTGGCCAGGTATATATGCACAGAGAGAGAAAAAAAAAAAAAGCCTAGTTAGTTTGGTAACTAACTAGGGGGATTACTTTAGTTACTAGAAGTGAGCACATGAATTGGTAAAGCTTTCTGGAGAGCAATTAAAATGATACGTTTGAACTATGATTTCTATCTTTGGGAAAAATTATAAGCATGTTATAGCAGCAGTAACTGTATTGAAAAATTCTAGAAAGCTATTGTAATGAATGGAGACACTAAGTCTTAAACTAAAATAAATTAATATAAATTGAGAAAATATATAATCGTGAAATATTGAGAAATATATAGATAATTTAAATTACCCATGCCACTATTCAGAGAAAACTTAAGATTTTCTGTTTCTATAGCAAAATACAATGGACATGAACTTGGGCAAACTTCGGGAGATGGTGACGGACAGAAAGGCCTGCTGTGCTGGAGTCCTTGGAATTGCAAAGTGTCAGACACGACTGGGTGACTGAACAACAGCAACAATAGAAAATATGTGTTTCCCTTTCTGTTTCTAGATCTTATTGCTTTCATACCTCATGTGCGATATATTACAAATGGGATGAATCTGCAAAATAATTTTGCAATTAATGTGAAGTATTTATTAATTTGAATATATTTTTATGTCAATGGATACATTTGTTCAATTCTTTTTAGTGGCCACATGGTAATCTATTGTATCGGTGTTCCATATATTATTTAAACAATTGCATAGTATATAGTTTCTTTAAAATTTTTCACTGTAGGGAAAATATTGCAAAAATTAAAGCTAAATTTTTTAATATTTATTTTTAAGTAATAAACTTTAAATATATTTATCAAAAATATTTCAGTGTTCTCATCTTAAAATATTGAATTCTAATATTGATATTAATAAATTTAAAACTATGTAGGAAGTTTGGAAAGTGATTTCATTTATACTGACAATATTATATGCATAGTTGGAAACTTCATGAACATCTGATATAAAAACATTTTTCATATGGGTCTGTACCCATTGAGGAAGACCCTAAATTGTATCCAGCAATCTTAATCATTGGGTTAGCATAAAAGGTCATTCGGGTTTTCCTGTAATATCTTATGGAATAACCTGAATGAACTTTTTGGTCAACCCAATAATTTCTATACAGTTAGCCTGTTTTAGTTCACTCATTTCACATTTAAGATGACAGAAATCATTTGATCAATTAAGACATGTACGTTTTAGAAAAAGTCATGAACATACCAAACAAAAATAAATTTATTTAGGACCGTGTATTAAAAGAATCAAAATAATTGGGGAATTACTTGGTGACCTAGTGGTTAGGACTGGGTGCATTCACTGCTGTGACAGGGGTTTGGTCCTTAATTGGGGAGTTAAGATCTCATAAACCACTGAGTGTGGTCAAACAAACAAAAAAAAAGGAGCCTCTGGAAAATAAATTCTATAATGAAACTCAAAATAATAATAATGATAATAATTATTTGAAACATCTAGTACAATGCTTGGCAAATGACAATGCTTAATAAAGCTTGCTATTATGATTATTAACATTAAGTAATATGGGGGCGTATGGTTGTGAGAGCTGGACTGTCAAGAAGGTAGAATGCCAAAGACTTGATGCCCTTGAAATGCGGTGCTACAGAAGACTCCTGAAAGTCCCTTGGACAGCAAGGAGATCAAACCAGTCAATCCTTAGGGAGATAAACCCTGAATATTCACTGGAAGGACTGATAGTGAAGTTGAAGTTCCAGTATTCTAGTCTTCTGATGTGAACAATTGACTTATTGGAAAAGTCCCTGATGCTGGGAAAGATAGGGAGCAGAAGGAGTAGAGGGCATCAGAAGATGAGATGGCTGGAAGGCATCGCCAGTGTCATGAGCATGAACTTGGGCAAACTCCAGGAGATGGTGTGGGACAGGGAAGCCCAGCGTGCTGAAGTCCGTGAGCTCACAAAGAGTTGGACATGACTGGGCAACTGAACAGCAACAACAACAATGTGGGGGAAATAAAAGACACAGTTCTTGACATCAAGGAACTTAAAATATTGCAATTATAAATTCCAACAGTTTCCATATTCTAGCTGCAAAACTAGCGAATGCTAAAAAAAGTAAGAGTTGCTCTGCTGAAAATAACAATTCTTATTTAGGTTGTTATCCTGAATTTCATTCATTCTTTAATTTATCATCAAAATATCTCATTTTGAGAAGACTTTTTAAATATATATGCTTCTTTGTTAGTATCTGTAAATTTTAGTTAAGTTTACTCCTTGGTTTGCTTTTGCAGTTCCTCTAGCTTTATGCATATATATTTTTTAAAATCTAGGCCAAATACATGATATATGTTTTATGCAGCCACGATCTTAGCATAGTATTTTAGTGCTGATTAATGACCATCATAATAGTTAGATTAATCTTCAATTCCGTTAGTAAGTAAAAAGTTCTAAAAGTGAGTGTGTGTATGTGTGTGTGTGTCTAGAATTATGAATGTATATATCTGAAATATGTACTACTCTAAGCCAACATAATGATTGCCATAGAAACAGCAAACAGCAAAAACTCACAGCTGACATAGCAAGAAGATAAGGGGCAACACTTTTGGAGAAATTGTGAAATACAACAGGCCAAAAAGTTAGAAAAATTAACTGTGTTTAAAATTAATAGTCTTTATTTCTTCCAAACAAGTTTCCTCAAAGATGGAATTAAATACCCCAAATGCTGGCACTATTAAGATTCAAAATATATACATTTTTTTAAGGTAGAAAACTGTAGGCATTAGTGCAAATTTTAAAATGAAATATGTTAAGTAGTCTTCATGAATAAAGTAATTTATTAATATTATTTAAAACTAAAATATGTACAATTTTTATATCTACTAACATTATCATTGAGCATAAAAATATATACTACTGAATGCATTTCAGCCTCCAAACATCACAATTAGTGGGACCCACTATTGTAATTCAGCCAGAAATATCTAGTGCTTTTAGTATTTGGTGAAGCAGTCTTTACCAGCTTTCACAGTGCTTTGATAATCATTTTGATAGAATTTGTTTTTAGGTTTTTATTTCTATTTTTTGTCATGTTAAGACCACTGCAGATATCCATGAAGGATCTTAAAATGATTTAATAGTTCATTATATAAATCAAATTTCATAATATTTCATGCAGATTTCTAGAGTTATAAATTACATAAATCTTTATTACCACTCCATTATTATAATAGTTGTGAGATGAGATAAAACCAAATGCAAAAAATTGAGTGTCCATTTCAATTTTATCTCACTATAAATACCTCCCTACCTGAAAATTAAACACCATTCAAAGAAAATGCCTTTCTAGTTTTTAAGTATTGATCCTTGGTTGAAAATAAAATATTTATGTTTTGCTATATTTATTATGATATCCCTTTCTTCATTATGCTTAAAAACTGTAATTTTAACCTTAATCTAATCCTCAATAGAATTCAGTAAATTTCAGACATTTATTATTATAGTTCATGCCAGATCACTGCAGCTGAACACATAAAATATATGGTACAACAATTCTGTGGCCCTAACACATTCCCAGTTTATTTCCAAATGGTTCAGACAAAAAAGAAGCAACATTTAAAAAAAAGAAGCAACATTTTCAAACTACAAACAAGTTCTTTCCAGAGTGAAATGGTTAAATATTGCAGCCAGTTCAGAAATAGCAACTGGCTTTTTTTTTTTTTAAAGCAGAACCAGGTTTAATTCTTTTTTGCATTCACATTGCACACAAATATACTTCCCTCGAGCTGTCAGAAAGCATCAGATTGCCTGATTTGCATGATGAATTTTAAAATCTTTTGAGAAACACAAGGACATTTGCTTCAGGCACTATGATTTTATCATCACCATCATAAACAACAAGTAGAATGCCAGTCAACCTCTGGTGATCCAACCAAAGCCAAAAGGTCTTAAGACTTTGAATGGTTAGTAGAACCGTTGTTAATAGAATGGTTAGTAGAATTTTAATCACCTAAATTCATGTGGATCCATTTTTCAAGTCACAATATTTCACAGTTCGATAATCATCTCTTTATTGCCCATGATCACTCTGGATGACCCCAAAATCAAAGTATGATTCTTATCAAGAAGCTTAAAAACTCAAATACTGTAAGAAATATTTGTAAACAAATTATATTGTCAGACAAAAATATTATGATCAGTAATGTAAAGGTGGTGTCTTTACTATTTAATTCAACTCTAATTCTCATACTGTTCGTGAAATACCACTACAATATCAATTGCATCTATAGATATCCTGAGTAAAAAAGAGATGTGAGAAAATGGAAGATTTTTCTATAGTTTTCTATTTTGGATTTCATGCTAATAGGGTCTTATCCCTTGAATGACGTGAGAAATAGTACATTAACACCACCAGAATTATCTTTATAATGAGCTTCTGTAATACCTGAGAGTTAAAACCACAAGTGATGTGCTGTTTTCCTAGATTTACTATGATATAGACATATAAAATTTCATTTGAAACTTGGTCTAATTGTGTTTTTATATTTAAAGTCAAATTTAAGTTTTTCAGGGCTTAAGACAAGCAAATATGAAAGCCAGTTCTTTACCTAACCAGTAAAACAATATAATTACTGCATTTAGTCAGAAGATGTGACTGAGTCTCATTGAAATGCAAGGTAAGTGGGTTTCTGAAGTCTTGAATTATTGAACAAGTAATGTAGGGTCCTGGAGTTCAAGGGATGGAAGGGTATCATTATCTTTTTTTTCTTCAGGGAATCAAGGATGACCATTCACTCTTCTGGCAAAAATGGAATGCACAGGGTTCTATTTCTAAGTAAATCAAAGAAATTTCTATTTGTTAGCTGCTGTTGAAGATGCACACTGCAAACTGCATCTCACCTACTTTCATCGTAATATTTTCACATTATCACAAGTAGCATTATGTCACCAAGACAAACCAATTTCATTCATGTAAACATAAAACATGTTTGCTCTAAGATATTTCCATCATTGTCAGGGACACACAAAGTCTCAACGGTCTGCCCTGTCACAGAAAGAGGAAGAGGAATTGTTCATTCACACTCAAATTGAATTCTCTGTCCAGTATTTCTTTAGGCTCATTGAATTTATTCATAAACTCATCCCTGGTATTGTATTACAGCCAGGAAATCATACTTTCTATAAAAGCCAACTTAAAAAAAAAGGCAACAGAAGATGAGGTGCCAATTACCTTCACCAAAAGATGTGCTCATTCTGTTTCTAAGAGGAGATGGCACAAAAGATAAAGCATGTCTTTGACTTGATGATTTGGGTCCTCTACTTAAATAGTGACGAAACAGACCTGTTAGAGAGCAGCACAGTCTAGAGAAAGGCCGACCCTCTAGGGATCTACAATAAAGTTCTCTACCACTATCTCATATCTGGATTCTTGTCAAGTTAATCTCCCTTGGCTGTGGTCTCCGTATCTGTAAAATAAGGGCGTCTATCTAGATGTTCTCAAAGGCTCTACTAGTTCTAAAATTCTTTGAATTCAAAATGAGGGTTGTCAGTACTAATTTTTTTTGTCTTACTCATATAAAAGATCATTGGATCCTCTAAAAAAATTAAAATGGAATTTCTTCCTCAATTGTCCAATTTTATAAAATAATCTCCAGTTTTATACTGGAGATCAGGCTGAGAATAACCCACAGAAAACAAGAAATCCCCCCATTACTGTTACATTTCCATCTATTCTTTTTGGCCCCTCCTCCCCACTGTTTATCCCAAATCAGAGTTTTGATCACACATTCAATTACAAGTTGTTCAATGATTCCTATCTCTGTTTTCTTACAGAGGAGTATCAGTAAATATTTCCCTCAAAACCCTTGAAAATTTGCAACAAAGATGCTGAAAAAGCTAATCAAACATTGCAGCTGCTTTCTTTACTAGCCTGCCATCTCTGTACACAGAAGATGTCTCCTTCTCCACAGACTTGTGCCATGGTGATGAAACAGAAAAGTTGTGACCAGATAGCAAAGTAGTTATCAAATAGTTTATTTCATCAAAATAAAACCACTCTCCACTCAAACTTTTACCCTCCAGGGAACTGTTCAGGTGCTCATAACTAGTGCCTGACCTATAATTTTTCAAACCCCTCTAAACCACCAGAACATCACTTTCATCTGGAAAGTATCTTGAACTGCAATTGTAAGAGCGGATGGTGTTTAAATGAACATTATAGGTACTTTGTGAACTCACAAGCTATAGAAATCAATAGGCACCTTGCATAGAGAAGGCCTGAAATTGATTTTTCCAGGAGAGAGTCAATTTGTAACTTTAGGAGAAGCACAGACACCAGGGAGGGGGTTTAAGCATGCTGCAGGCTTAAAAAAAAAAAAGTGTGAAAAATGCACTGCACTAGAGGAGGAGAATCTCAAAGAAAGAGGGTCTAGGTTGGTGGTGTTTTTCAGAAATGGCTAAAGGGGAACGAGTTGAGAAATACTAGGAGACCCTGCCATTCTCTGGGACTTGCAGAATGAGCGCTCTCAAGGGACACACAGAAGGTATTTAATAGAGTGTTCTGAGGGTCTTGAATTTAAAGGCATACTGTTGCTTTTTGAAGGACAAGGGCATCCAGTGGACTCTTTCTCTCCAGTTTTAAAAAATTTGTCTGAAATTATAAAAATAATGTATTTTGTTCTTGAAACTGGCCAAGAGAGTAGATCTTACATTCTCACTACCACCAAAAAAGAAAAAAAGTAATTATGTGAGATGATGAAAATGTTTTTAGTTTGACTGTGGTAATCATTTCACAATGCATATGTGTATTAAAATATCATGTTGTGTACATTGCTGCTGTTGCTGCTAAGTTGCTTCAGTCGTGTCTGATTCTGTGTAACCCCATAGATGGCAGCCCACCAAGCTCTTCCGTCCCTGGGATTGTCCAAGCGAGAACACTGGAGTGGGTTGCCATTTCCTTCTCCAATGCGTGAAAGTGAAAAGTGAAAGTGAAGTCGCTCAGCCGTGTCCAACTCTTTGCGTCGCCATGGACTGTAGCCTGCCAGGCTCCTCTGTCCATGGGAGTCTCCAGGCAGAGTACTGGAGTGGGGTGCCATTGCCTTCTCCAGTTGTGCACATTAAATATATATAATTTTTATTTATCAAGAAAGTATAAAAATTGTCTAAAAATTAATCTGTTCACTCAATATAGGAGTCTAAGCATCATTTGCCTCACTGGTGGCTCAGACAGTAAAGAATCTGCCTGCAATGCAGGAGACCTGGGTTCGATCTCTGAGCCGGGAAGATCCCCTGGAAAAGGAAATGGTAACCCACTCCAGTATTCTTGCCTGGAAAATCCCATGGACAGAGGAGCCTGGTAGGCTACAGTCCATGGGGTCACAAATTGGACAAAACTGAGTGACTTCACTTTAACTTTCAAGCATCATTCAGTGTTCAGTGCTCTTCCAGGCACCATGGATGACAGGGAGGTACTGATAAATTTCAGACAAAATGTATCCCCCCAATAAATCTAACTTCCCTTTGTAACCAGAGAATCTTATTCTGCAAACAGCTATTGTTTTCTCCCTTTGCCTGAGTGTTCCTTTATCTTCTCCCTACTGTTTTATACTTTGTACAAGTTCATTAGAACTAAGTTCTACTTTAGTCAAGAGATAAATAATACAGAGGCTAAACATTATTATAAAGTTTTAGCTATTTTTATTCTAAATCCTTCTAACAGTGATGATGGAGAATTCATGAAAACCAAACGATTTTTTGAATTCTTGGAGGTTGGGGAGAGGAAGTTTAAAGATGGAATTAGAGGGGTCACATTGTATAAATGTCAGTGTGTGGAGAAGGAAATGGCAACCCACTCCAGTACTCTCGCCTGGAAAATCCCATGGACGGAGGAGCCTGGTGGGCTACAGTCCTTGGGGACACAAAGAGTCGGACATGACCGAGTGACTTCCCTTTCTTTCTTTCTTTGGTGAGCTAAAAAAAAAAAAACCCAAACACAAATGCCCTACAAAAATAATTCTAGGAAATACTATTGTGGAAAAGAAAAAACTTCTCTTTTGTATTGGATAATTTTTACTTTTATTTAAGGAATGTACCTTTAAAAAGAAATTTATACCAGTCAGGGTGAACTTAAGGGGCTTTTACTGACGTTTTTTAGTTTTTCTTTGAATGATACTAATTCTTCTAAAAAATAATTTTAAAATCACATGGTGTTGAATGGACATGGATACGTTAGAAAAGATTTGCCTGTTTCAAAGTCTTCATATGAGCATCTGTCATAAAGAATGCAACTTAAAATGGCTACAACCTCAAGTCTGAATGTATCACACTAAATTAAATGATGCTGTTCACATTAACAGCATAGGAGAAGTATATATGTATGTATGTATGCTCAGTGACTCAGTCATGTCTGACTCTTTGCAACCACATGGACCGTAGCCTGCCAGACTCCTCTGTTCGTGGGATTTTCCAGGTAAGAATACTGGAGTGGGTTGCTATTTCCTTCTCAAGGGGATCTTCCTGACTCAGGAATCAAACCCATGTCTCCTGTGTCTCCTGCATTAGCAGGCAGATTCTTTACTGCTGAACCACTTGGGAAGCCCATATATGTCTAGAAAGCTACATTTACTGTAGTGCATGAATCTGGCCTTGGGTTTGAGGTTAACCAGTGTTCAAACAATTACAGAATCTTAGGGTTTCCAAGGCTTTCATTTCGGAGTAGCATTCTTTTAAAAACAAACATCATTTTCTCACCCTGGAAGTGAATGTTTTGTACTCAGTACTGCAAATATTCCACAACTCATTAACCAGTATTAGACGTTCAAAAGAGCTCAAGTGATTTAGATTTCAAAAGGATGGCTCTGCTTCAGAAAGCTGAAGACACACAAGAAATTATTTTCACTTGCTATTTGCTTACCTTGGTTTGGACTCATTTCTGCCTCTCATACTCACTCTGCAGAGATAAACAGGAGTAGACTACTGAGAGTTAATGAACCCAAATGGTATCATGTTTTACAAATTAAGTCTGTTTTGATAAACAGCTGAGGGGCAAATATAAGCCAATGGATACAGATAAAAATTCCAAGAATCGACTATACAACACAGTTTAGAGTACAATCTGAAATACAGCCTCAGACACTCACCAGTAAAATGGTTAGAAGTGGATGGATTGACGCTATCAACACTGGCAGCACTGTCACAGCTAAAAACTTCATCGTTGGATTCCTGCACAGAGGAGCAGGGGAAGGAGCCATCAATTTCCTCCAACTTCCCCTTGAAAATTCCACTCATCGCTGCAGCACTGTCGCATGTAACTGTAACGAGCATGGGAACAACAGAGTACTGAAACATCTGACCACTGATTGCACAATCTAGGTCTCCAAGTCGTTCTTTGGAGGTGGCGGGGAGGGCTGTAATTTTTTGAACCACATCTGCCAGACTATCATATCCATGCAGAAATAATTCTTTCCATAATGTTCGAAAGTATTTCTACCCTGATTCATTGTTATTTGCATTCTCATTCTGACAAGAGTATTTTATAAGAAAAAGCCAAAATTAAAAATGTGAAATCAGAGGGCTGCATAAGGAAATATGGTTCAGCGTTTTGAAACGTCAAAACAGGAGTCAAATACATTTATTTGATTTGTTCTAGTAAATCGTGTTCTGTCATTGACAGAGCCAAGGTTCAGAACGAAATAGATCACTCACTTGCATGCTGTCATACCCAGAGCATACTGATTAGGGCATGTCTATCTTGCTTGGGATTTCTTTTTTTCTCAGGTACAAAGGTGTCTACTTTCCTGGGGCTCTTTGTCCGTCAAAAATCAAATTGGTTGCTAGGAACGGCTGTACCTACAGAATTTAGATGCCTTATCGTGTTTCCAGTCAGTTCAGCAGAGCTACAGGGAATTCTGGAATCCTGTACCATGGAGGCTGGCTGAATAAATTTTATACAGGCTAAATCACAGTCCCTAAATCTTTTGCTGGATAAAATATTAATTTGAGCCTCTTCATTCTTTGTATCAACATGGTCACTGAAAGCCAGTGTGAGGTAGCCTGATACATTTTTTTTAAATTGTTAATATTAATTTAGATGAGTCATTAGACCTCTGAGAGTAATAATTTCCTCACAGCCATAAAGTAACTCTGATGATAATCAGTGGTTGCAAACACAAATTCTTACAATGGCAGTTAATTTCAATGAGTAAAGAGGATCAGATATAATAAAATCATCTCAGTCCTCTCATTTTTTCTCCTGTTATTTGTAACAAAGGTATCAAGAAATACTTCTCTACCCTAAGAAAAATGATAGCGTAGGAACCATAATAAATGATCTCACAACCAAAGAGACCATGGGTAGTAAACAGCGTAAACTGTGGAAAACTGGAGATGCACACACAGGCCAACGTGGGAAGCCACTACTTAGGTCCAGGTCATTTCACCTCCATGTTCTCCCAATATAACCCACTCTAAAATCTGGCCAATGCCCCATTCACATTCAGAAGCAATCGTTTACACTGTTAGCTTTCACATGTCCCATCTCCTTATTAATTTTGTTTATAAAATTAAAATTAAGGAGCGATTCTTATGTTACCTTGTAATGTAAAGCCCATCTTAGATTGGCTCTATAAGATAGACAAATAACGCTTTAGATCTCTGGCTTAGAAGGATTAACAGAATAAGTATTCAAAACATTCTCTTCCATACTAGCCCAACACAATACCTGAAATGCCTTTGCTAGAGACACATAAGTTGGGAGAACAAACTTATTTTACAAAGATGCTTGCATAAAACACGCTACCAAGGAGAGGTGGTATCTTAAGCCATCAAACCTCAGCATGGCAATCCTATCTATAACAAGGAACAAATCAAAATAGACTTTCTTAAAAAGTCTGGCTACTTTCATTTGCCTCTCAGTGACCTCATGGAGTCTCAATGTTGGTACCTCATGTCAATTTTGGTAGCTATACTTCTGTGGGGGAGTATTTGCTCCAAGTCCTTCCATTGACTAGCTTCCTCTGTTTCTATATTTTCTGCTTTCTAGTATTCTTAACTGCATACAGTTTTATTTCTGAGATAACATCTATTTTATTTTGAAAACCTCAACACTAAACACCAATTCTCTTGTTCTTTTAATATATTCCAGTTCAGATTGTTGAGTAAGGGAATCTGAGTGTGTTCATTCCGATATTTATGCCATTCTAATAGAAAAGAAATCTGTTTGTTTTCCATACTTCAAGGGGCCATTTATTATTTATTCAATAAACATTTCTTGAGCTTCTACCATGTACTAGTGACTATTTTAGATGCTGCTGCTAAGTTGCTTCAGTCGTGTCCGACTCTGTGCGACCCCATAGACGGCAGCCTATCAGGCGCCTCCATCCCTGGGATTCCCCAGGCAAGAACTCTGGAGTGGGTTGCCATTTCCTTCTCCAATGCATGAAAGTGAAAAGTGAAAGTGAAGTCGCTCAGTTGTGTCTGACTCTTCGAGACCCCATGGACTGCAGCCTACCAGGCTCCTCTGTCCATGGGATTTTCCAGGCAAGAGTACTGGAGTGGGTCGCCATTGCCTTCTCCATTTTAGATGCTAGAGAATGCTAAAGTAATCACACAGGAAAAAAAATCATTCCTCTAACAGTGCTCCCCTACTCAGTGTTGTTGGGGAAAGGGTAAATAAACAGATAAGTAAATTACGTATGATATATGTTCTGTGGAGTTAAATACTATGAAGAAAGTTAAGCGGTCAAGAGATATAGCGATCAGAAATTTGGCTGTTAAAGAACACTGCATTTTGAATTAATTGGTGAGCTCATGTTAGAGTAAGGAAAGTAAGGGAGCCAGTCAGTCTGACATTTGGGTAAAGAGCAGATCAAGCTATAGGAGGCAGGTGCCCAAGGTCCTGGTCTGGGCATAGGAGGCAATGAGTTTAGACAAGTGTTGGGGGCTAAATTGTGTAGAGACTGTCAAAACTTTGGATGTTACTCTACATGAGCTAGAGGGCTTAAGTAGTGGAGTGATAAGATCTCACTTATACTTTAAAAGGACCACTCATTCACCTATTGTTTCATTTTTTTAAAAAGAGGGCTTATGATAAAGGAGTGGGCTTTCCTGGTAGCTCAGTTGGTAAAGAATATGCCTGCAATGCAGGAGACCCCAGTTCAGTTCCTGGGTGGGGAAGATCCGCTGGAGAAGGGATAGGCTACCCACTCCAGTATTCTTAGGGGCTTCCTTGGTGGCTCAGCTGGTAAAAAATCTGCCTGCGATGCGGGAGACCTGGGTTCAATCCCTGGGTTGGGAAGATCCCCTGGTGAAGGGAAAGGCTACCCACTCCAGTATTCTGGCCTAGAAAACTCATAGACTGTATATCCATGGGGTCACAAAGAGTCGGGCATGACTGAGCGACTTTCACTTTCACTTCACTTATGATAAAGGAAAGGTAGATTTGATGGGGAAATGGAAAAGTGTAGAATTAAGGAGGACTTAGCAGCTCAGATGAATAGTTCAAATCAGAACCTGATATGTCAGAGGGCTTGAGATTTCTTCTGGGGGAAAAGAATTTAGAAAGAGGTTAGAAGGGTGAGGAAGGTCAAAGTGCTTCCCAAAGCAATGTGGTTACTTAATTTTACCTACAATCACCTCTGGTGTCTAAATCTAACAAATATTTGACGATAATGGGAGCCACCTTACCTGTTAGGTTTCAAATAGGACCAATTCTGATATATCTGAGCACTTTGTGATACTGCTTTGGCAAATAAAATTAACAATGAAAATGTAAGCTTTCTTTCATTATTCTAAAGGAATACTTTTAATTTGGTAGAGAAGAGGCATTATATGGAAGGTGACCATTATCAAAGATTTACCTATTGATGGGAAAATGGAGGCAAAGAGTTAATAACTATTTTATCCACCACCTTCCCCAAAGTTACTCATTCAAGATTTTTTTCAACATAAAATCCATAATTACTACTTGTTACTGCAAGGGTTATAGGACTCTGGCTTGGAGCTGACCCTTTTTGAAGGCCATTGGTTGGAGAATCTCTCTTATCTGTAAGCAAATTATGGAGATTTTAAAAGAACTGCAGAAAACCTCCTAAAAACGGAGAGCTGTTGACAGATTTTTAAAAATGTTGATGTACTCTGTTTATTAGTTATAGGAAACTATTTGGCAGATTTTCTTTAATTGGTATGAAATCAATGTAAATAATTTGTGTGAATTTGCTCACATTTTTACTTTTAGTTCTAGTGACCTTGAAGAAAGTTGAATAGTCATTAAGGAGAAAATGAACCATGTAATTACATAGCTCAGTAAATACAAAGAAAGGGTGGGAAAAAATGTCTCAAAGCAAAAGAAATACTTGGAGAGAGAGAAGAAAAGAGATTCATCCTACTTTGTGCTTGCCAATTTGATTCTGCTATAGTGTGCTCCAGTTGTAGTACCAAAATTGCAATGTTACAATTATTTCCATGGCAACAGACACTGAGCTCATGCAGGAGAAGTTAAATTGTGAGAGAAATTAAGATGCTACCCCCATTCAGATGTCTGCAGTAATAGGTGGGAAGGAAGAACAGAATTATTATAAATATCCTTGATTGAATTTGTCCCAGCCACATAGCCCGGGGAGAGCAATTCTAAACAATATTAAGTCACCCTATAACTCAGAATGCTCTTTTGAAAGTACATGGCTGGAAGAAACTGTTAGCAGAGAGGAGTATGAATGACTTAATTTATATTTTCTAGCACCTAAACAATTACAATATTTGTTAGAAGTCAAAGGTTTTAGAATTCTAATTCAGGGTCCCCTAACAAGGTCATATGTGTCCTAGGTCCAAAAAAAAAAAAAAAATGGAGTTAAATTAGGTTTTCTTTACCTAACTTAGAGGAATGCAGTATTGTTACTGATCCTACATCCAACAATTCCTTTTACAGAGGTATATATTTCCTTAATACTTTTCCTAATATGAAAACAGTTAAAATTTTGTTTGTCAGTCAAACATGAGTCATATTTTAATTAAAATATTCAAAACAATAGCTGAATGCTTTTATACAAAACTAGACACTCAAATCGGAGAAGGCAATGGCACCCCACTCCAGTACTCTTGCCTGGAAAATCCCATGGACGGAGGAGCCTGGTGGGCTGCAGTCCATGGGGTCGCTAAGAGTCGGACACAACTGAAGTGACTTAGTAGCAGCAGCAGCAGCAGACACTCAAATACACTGTCCAGGTGTGTCATAGCTTTTCTTCCAAGGAGCAAGTGTCTTTTAATTTCATTGCTGCACGGTCCACAGTGATTTTGGATTCCAAGAAAATAAAATTTGTCACTGTTTCCACTTTTTCCTAGATAGTGTATTAAAAAGCAGAGACATCACTTTTCTGACAAAGGTCCATATAGTCAAAGCTATGGCTTTTCCAGGAATCATGTATGGATGTGAAAGTTGGACCATAAAGAAGACTGAGTGCTAGAGAATTGATGCTTTTGAATTGTGGAGAAGACTCTTCAGAGTCCCTTGGACAGTAAGGAGGTCAAACCAGTCAATTTTAAAGGAAATCAGTCCTGAATATTCATTGAAAGGACTGATGCTGTAGCTGAAGCTCCAATACTTTGACCACCTGATGTGAAGAGCCGATTCATTGGAAAAAGACCATGATGCTGGGAAAGATTGAAGGCAGAAGGAGAAGAGGGTGGCAGAGGACGAGATGTTAGATAGCATCCCTGATGCAATGGACATGAGTTTGAGCAAACTCCAGCAGATGGTGAAGGACAGGGAAGCCTGATGTACTACAGTTCATTGGATCACAGAGTTGGACAAGACTCAGCACCTGAACAGCAACAATGCTGGATTCTAAGGTGGTGGACAAGATTCCCCACCCTCTAGTGGGCATTCTTTATATAACCCCAGGGTTGTGAATAGGGTGAAATATCACTCTTTCCACATCATATGGCAAAGGAAATTTGCATATGTAACGGAAGTCCCAAATCAGTGACCTAGTAGATTATCTAGGTGGGCCTGACTTAATCACATAAAATTGAGATTCTCTCTGGTTGACTTTGAAGATGGAAGGGGTCATGTAACAAGAACTATGTGCAGCCTCTAGATGCTAAGAGTGGCTCTAGCCCCAGCAAAGGAGGAAGCAGGGACCCTATAAGCACAAGGAACTGAATTCTGCCAATGAGCTTTGAAGTAGATTTTCCCCCAGAGTGATCAGATAAGAATTCAACTGAGCTGACCCTGCGTTCAGCCTTATGAGACATTAGGCTAAGAATTTAGCCACACTCTGTCAGGCTTCTGATCTACAGCACTATATGCTAAAAGCAGGCATTGTTTTAAATTGTTGAGTTTGTGGTAATTCGTTCTAAGGCAATAGAAAAGTAAGACAACATATATTAACTTTTTTAACTTTGTTGTATACATATGAGGTAAGCGTTATTATTGGTAAGCATTGTTATTAATATCACTTTCAGATTAAAAACTAAAGTACAAAGAGGTTAGATAATGAACCAAGGTCATAACTAGTCTTACAGGCAGCATTCCAACCCAGGTGTTTTGGCTCTTGAAGTCATATTTTAATCATTACACTCTTCTTTGATTCTTAATGGTATCTTACTGCTTAAATCGTTTTTGCAATTTCACTAGCTCATACAGTACTAATTTAGCCAGCTGATATCCAATGAGTTAATTGCAGCTAATATGGAAAAATAGGAAGAAAAAAGGAATTTTTTAATCCCCTAATGAGGAATAGTATTTAGGAAGCCATTAAAAACCCTGGGGATTACTTTGCCCTTTCCATTCTGTTTGTTAACAGAAAAGGATGACTAGCAATAACAACTGAAATTGCATACCATTCGTGATTATGCCTTAAATTCTGTGGTGAAAAATGTACTATGTGGATCTATCAATCTTTACAATATCATCCAGGTAGATTACTGAATTTCACAGAAAGGGAAACTGAGGCTCAGATAGCTTAAGTAACTTGCCCACATTTACACAGGCAGTAAGATAGCATGTCTGGGAACTGAATTATTATCTATATAATGGCAAAGTTTACTATGCATTCCATCAATCATTATGCTATACTATCTAAAGAACTAAAGGTTAGCCACGGTTATCAATACAATACCCAATTTGCACTAGATGATGCACTTCTAGAAGCAGATGTGCTGACTGGCTGACTGAATCCTCCATTCAGGGGATATGTACATATGCCACTTAGCAACAAATGCAAAAATGCAATGTACACCACAGTATAGTCCCCACACACATGAGTATATTTGAAGATATATTAGCTATTGTCAGTCTTCTTTCTCTACAGTCTCCCCAGACAATACATCGTGTAATTTTTTTTTTTAAACTGGAAGTTCTATTCTACCTTGCTATGGTAGACTGGGACTTTCAATTGTCCTGTATTATTGCTTACCTTTGCCTTGGGACATACTGCTGCTGCTGCTGCTAAGTCACCTCAGTCGTGTCCGACTCTGTGCGACCCCATAGACAGCAGCCCACCAGGCTCCCCCATCCCTGGGATTCTCCAGGCAAGAACACTGGAGTGGGTTGCCATTTCCTTCTCCAATGCATGAAAGTGAAAAGTGAAAGTGAAGTCGCTCAGTCATGTCCGACTCTTCGTGACTCCATGGACTGTAGCCCACCAGGCTCCTCTGTCCATGGGATTTTCCAGGCAAGAGTACTGGAGTGGGGTGCCATCGCCTTCTCCGTGAGACATACTAAACCCCAGTAAAATGGGTATGTGAACTCTCAGCACACACCCTTGGTTTCTCTGTAGCCGATTCAGCATTGTCACCTGCCAAACATGATGACTTAAAAGTGTTCACCAGAATACAAGAAAAATGGCAGAAAGTGGATCTGAAGCAGAAGAAAAATATTGCTGAATGATTTAACCTTTAATCAGTGTTGCTGAATAACTTCAAATCAAGAAAGTGAGTATTAAACAAGAGTATATATATTATAGATTGATAAAATACATATTAATGTATTTTCTTACACAAACACTAAGATTCGTGTTAATATAAAATTACAATTAATTACATTAATATATAATTAGTCCATTGATTTAATATATGATGGGGTGTGTGTGTGTGTATTCTACTCTTCAGAAACAGAAGAGTGGTATAGAGGAACAGCACGGTGCAGAGAGGCATGGTGAGTGAGGACTGTGCACAGATGTGATTCCCTGCTAACGTCAGAGAGAGCTCAAATGGAGTTTGCACAATAAAAAGTCTGTGATACAAACTTTTTTGTGGCTTAATGACATTTATGTAACACAAACACTGTCACACTGAAGGGTGTTGACAAAGAAAGGGACGATCTTGGCATGTAATGAGTGTCTGTCATTGAAAAGGTACAGGAAAGGGGTAAGATGACTCTCTGACAAGATCATTCACATATTTACTCTGAAAGCAAAACAATTTTGGTACAGTTTTGATACATCAAGCATATCAGGTATTATGATAGATGTTGATGACATAAGACAAAGGAAACCTCCTGCCACAGAATTATAACTGAGATAGTTGTAAAAGGTTATAGAGAAGTCAGAGAAGTGACTGGAAGGACCATGCTAAAAAGCCATGGCAGGGAGTTCAAGACAGGCCTGAGGTGGTCTTGAGACTGCCCTTGGTGGTCCTGCCCGTAGTGCGTGATGACCTCTGAATACAGAAGCTTATAATGGAGTCCCTAAACTCAGATTTCCATTTGACCCTCAGTTCTTGGGAACCTCAGCGGGCAGGTTGGGAGAGTCCACTCAGGGCCCTGTACTGATCCAGACATCACAGTGGCCAAACAATCTAAGGTGTAAGTTTTATGAGCTATTAGAAAGGAATTTTAAGACAGCAAAGCAAGAATTTTTTTAAACGACTTTTGAGAATCTTTCTCAATCTTTCTGCCTTAATATGCTGACAACATCAAAACCAGTTTTACCTGGGTAATGACTGATGAAAAATATTGATTTTCCATGGCTAGCCTAAGCTGACATAGAAAAGGAAATGAAAATCTTTGTAAATACAGTCAGGAGTCCTGTTTAAGAAGTTGCTTGTTTCATTTACTAAATATATTGTGATAGATCCACAAGATGACAGCAGCTAACTGAATCAACACTTACTAGAAAACAAAACTAGAATGCAGTTTTGACCCTGAGAGCAAACTCACAGACAGTCGAGGAGATTATGACAATAAGTCAAAGTGACCAGGATGACAGGACACCCAAAGCAAGTCCAAATGGGGAGTTCCGTGCAACTCTTAAATTCCTGTGTTTTTGCACATTAGGGAGCATCTGGTACACCATTTTTCTTCGCCCTCTTCCAAAGTCTTCCCAACTCTTCTTTTCATTCATCCAGTATTTAATGCATTATAACCTATACTTAATACAAACATAGTGTTTGGCTGTTCTTGTTTTGCGTAGTTCTCAGTTTCCCACTACAATATCATTGTGAGAATCCTTCTCTGTGCCTTACTTTCTTCACAGGCAAAGTAAGCAGTCCAGGAAGGAATTATCTCTAAGGCCATCTCCACACTTCTAGAATGATGGAAGACTAAAATATTTAAAGGGAATAATGAAAATTAAATGAGTGCTTGCCAAAGGACTTATATAGTCATTATTGTTTAAAGATACAAAATTTTACATAAGAACTAATATTGTTACAAATGTGCATGTGAGTCAGGAGAAATGTATCTATGGGAATGTGTTGTGTGCACTAACTTTTGTTGTATTGGAAGATGATGTGTTAAGCCCTTGATCTAACTAAAGTACACAGACTCTCTGGCAATAAATCACATGTCTACTATCTATCTTTTTGGCCATGAGACTAAAATGAATGAATGGTAAAATTGAACTCCCACTAAGTAATTTTCTTGGTGAAGTGTCATCCTTAGAATTAGCATTGCCATTTATCAAGGTCATCATAATCTTCCATTAAATGCTTGAAAAGTTATATTGAATCTCTATTCTCAGAGTATGTACATTCAGCGATTTTCAGGTCAAACTATTTAGTCTATTTGTCATCCACTGAGATCTAAACAGTTGACTAAGAAATAGAATAAGTTGCCCAACTGATACACTGAGATATGTAAAACATCCAAATGTGATCAGTACCTTGATAAGCAAATCCATTCCTTTGCGCTTTGATTCACAAAATGGTAACTAAAGAATAATAATGCTGCTTTGAATCAATGCCCTTTCTATACTGATATAAACCTTATACTATACTATCAGGTAGTAGATATATACCAAGTCAAAAAGTAATTCTGATCAAGAATATTTTTGAGTTAGGCCTGTGCTGTGCTGTGCTTAGTCACTCAATCATGTTCGACTCCTTGCGAGCCCAATGACCAGTAGTCTGCCAGGCTCCTCTGTCCATGGAGATTTTCCCAAGAAAAGTGAGTGGGTTGCCATTCCCTCCTTCAGGGGATCTTCCCAACCCAGGGATCAAACCCAGTGGGTGGATTCTTTACTGTTTGAGCCACCAGGGAAATCTGAGAATACTGGAGTGGGTAGCCTATCCCTTCTACAGGGGATCTTCCTGACCCAGAAATTGAACCGGGGTCTCCTGCATTGCAGAGTTGTGCTACCAGGGAAGCCCGAATCATGGCCTACCAGAGTACAAACACTAACGTGGTTTTTCATTTGCTTGAATTACTTGAAGCACCTAGCACAGTTTGAACAGTGAAACCTGACCTGAGCTCCCTTATCTTAGTGGAATTCCATTTCTCCTAAATCCCACCTTTCCGTTTTCAGCAGTGTAGGGTTATTTGCCAAGGCAGCATATTCTCATTATAGATATAAAGTTGCCTACCTATATTATAGGGGTAACTATTAATATTTCATATTCCTGAATACATTTCGTGAGACTTAAGAGACCTATGTAAACTCACCTATGAATCTGGCAAGCTACTTTAAGCAAATAGAAAGCATAAAGCAGTAAAGAATCACTATTAACAAACTGTACTTAGAAATTATCTGTAGCTAAAGTCCATGCAATGCATTCTTTTCGGGAACTTGAAACATACTTGATAATTTTGAATGTGCCTGAAATGAGTTATTTGCACAGGTTGCATAATTCATTTACTAGTCTATCTGATTTGTTAGTATGCTCTTTAATGTCATCTGTGTTTATGATGAAAGTGCTGCCATTGAAGTGCTTTGTGTGTGTTAATTGATAAAAACTAAGTACTTCCCATTATCCTAACTCTTTTTGAAAAATAACATAGTGACATACCAAATTAATTTAACTTTAAATAATGTATTGCCTACATATTAAATATATTAAAACATGGTTTAAGCTTGTAGTACTTTATTTGCTCCATTGCTAACAATTAATCTAATAGACTAAGGTTAATATTATTAAAATAAGATATTATATGTCAAAAGCATTTAAACAAGTGGTGAAAGGGAAGATAGAATTAGGACTCTCATCTGATTTATAATAAAATGCATCCTCCTGCAATGTAGAAGACACAGGAGGCACAGCTTTGATCCCTGGGTCAGGAAGATCCCCTGGAGAAGGAAATGGCTACCTGCTCCAGTATTATTGCCTGGGAAATCCCATGGACAGAGAAGCCTGGCGGGCTACAGTCCATAGGGTCCCAAAGAGTCAGACATGACTGAGCCCACATGCTTCTAATGAGCCAGGAAATATATAGCAGCTTTATGCTGAATTTTCCCTTTCACCAAATAGCTGAGATAAAAAAATCATAATGATAATGTTTTAATTTAAAAAATTGCCTAGGGTAAAATACGATGATTGTTGTGATTTTTATTTCTTTTCTTTTTTTTTTTAATTTTTATTTTTTTTTAATTTATTTATTTTAATTAGAGGCTAATTTACAATATTGTATTGGTTTTGCCATACATCAATATGAATCCACCATGGGTGTACATGTGATTTTTATTTCTTATAAAGAAAAGCCACATAAAATTTTCATGTCCAAAAAATAGCAAAAGGTTTCAAATAAAACAAAAAGTATGTATATTTATAATAATTCCTATTAAACTTCAAATATATTACCTTAATACTACTGAAAAACAGTTATTAGGTTGTTGAAATATGTGATTTTTTATATATGTTAGATATATTACAAAGGTAAGGAAATGACTACATTAATCAAAGATGGTCTGGACATTAAGTTAAAAGACATTTTTAATCTCATATGTCAAAATATGTATTTAATCCTTTTCACGATCCATAGACTGAACATATATCTCAAGCTTTTCTCGTTTTATGATTGAAATGACTGATACATTAAAAAATGCTTCTTAATTTATTGTCTTGCTCAGTATCCTACTAACTGCTACAAATACAAAGAGAAAAAAGAAAGAAAGTATTCTGCCCAGGAGACAAAGTTGGATATAGTGGTCTCTATTAAAAACCTACATTTGAATCTTTATGTTTGCACTAAAGGAAAAGCAAATGATCTTCCTTTGGCATCACTCACTCAGCAGCCTTACATGGGTTTCATGTGTCTTGTTCCATTCTTCACTTAGACAGGAACCCCTAACTGTTTTCTTTCACACTTTTTTTTCTCTCTTGCCTCCACTCCAGTGTGTGCATGCACACACGCACACATACACACACACACATTCTTTTTCACGTAGTCTCTGCAGGAAAAGCTACCATAGTTATCTCATGCAGACGGCTGCCCATGGAGGATAGAAAAGTCTGACTGAGAAAGGGTTTAACTACTTTTCATCCAAAATATGAGAGCCATTAAGCAAATTATAAAAAGCAGCAACAATATACTCTGGTTTTATTCAGAACCTTCCCCTTAGCGATTATTAAAAGGATGATATTTTTAGCCAAAGAAAGCAAAATGCATCTGCAGCAGCTGGTTTCCAAGGAAACAGAATAATTTAAAACCATGTGGAACTCTGCTCTCTAATTTTCATCAATTCCCCTTCATTCTTAGAGGTAGATTTACTTGGAATTTATAATTTTCAAAAAAATGTAGCTGCCGTAACTTATTTTCTTTAACACATTTCAGGAGATGAATATCTGATGCTACATATCACCTTAAATTCCAATCTAAGGGGTGTATTAATTTCTACCATCATTTTGTTTTGAAAAACAAGATCAGAAGAATCCATAATTAGAAACATGGCAATATTTTAACATCATTAAATTTTTGAAATCCAAAAATAGCTCAAAATAAATTATGCAAGAGTATTTGCTTGGGTCAATATGACATTTAAGTGTGTAAACATACTATTAACTATGCTTGGCACATTTAGATAATTAAAGATAGTTCTCCATTTATTTAGATAATCATTTCATTCAGTAGTTTTTCTTCCCCTCTTTTTTCAATTTTGCAAAAATTGCTATGTTTTTGTATGTTCTTCAAAGGTAAAATCCATTTCTCAACAAAAACAGAAAGCAAACACAACACCAAAAAAAAAAATCCAAAAACATTGTATACATCCATTCCTATTAGTTTGTGAATCATTCAAAAGAAGCATTTTAAAAATATATGAACAAGTCATCATTGACTTTTATTAATATAATCAACAAGTATTAATTGATGGTCAGTGTGTTCAAATCAGTAATAACCTTAAAAGGAACTCCATTTTAATGAGGTTTCCCAACCTAAATTGACCTATATTTACAAATTAAAATCATTATAAAATTAAATGTACTTGGAGTAGATTATTTTTCATATGTCTCTGTTATAAGTATGTCATTTAAGTCTATACATTTATCCTAAGGATACATAAAAGACAACATTAAGAGAGAAGGAACTGGTAAAGTAAAATCTCAATTTTTGAACCGTTAAAAATATTGCCCTAGGGGTATTACCAACCATATAAATGCTGTGATGGAATTCTTATATAGATACATTGATTAATAAAACTACCAATGAAACTTTTCTAATAAGATGCTATTTTTTATAGCAATGTTTAATTCTTCAAAAACAGGTTTCTGGACTTTGAAAATGAAAACAGCTCCATGCATGTTGATAAAGATAATTACTTAATTATCATGTGAGCTTACAATTCACTAAATAAAATGATATAACTACTCAATAACATGTTCTTTATCAAGAGGAGTGAGCTAAATAAAATGCATAGAAATCATTCATGCTAAATTATTGTTCAAAGAGTCTACAACCTGCAAAAATTATTTTCCTAAGCCATTTCTTGTGTTGTAAATATTAAACACCACATGAAATTTTATACTGTATATTTAGAGAAAGCTCCATTTTCTCAGGACCTGTGGAATTTACCGAGCTTTCCTCAGTCTTCCTTAGATTCACAATAACATACACTTGAATAAAAACGAACAATAAAAGACACTCGATGACTCATTTTATCTATTAATTTTGCTCCAGTAACACTTGCTAGAAAGTTATCCAGGATAAAACATGCCTCTGGTGTTTTTATCAGCTAAGGATTTTATAGGGAGAAAGAGCAGCTCATCGCAAGCTTCCTCAAGTAATATGAGGGACACACTTTCAAGGAAATGTCTTATGGAATAATCTCTAGATCATAAAATTGTCTCAGTAAGAATTGAGAAGCATTCTCTTTTGAAGAAAAAGAACGTTTTCCCTTCTCTTTTGCTCTTACCTGTAAATATGGTTTCTGTACTTCGGCTCCGTCAGAACAGACTGAAGAGTTCACGCCTCCCTCTTCTATCCATCAGGCAGCAGCCAACCAATAACAAAAGCCAGATCCTGGCATTCTCCGGCTCATGCTCCCTGTCTGCTTTCATCCCTGTTCCCTCCCACCCCCACTCTTTTAGAGGACAAATCCTTGCAGCTGGGAGAGAGGCAGGGAGTGGGAAAAAAGGAATATGGAGAGGAAAGGAATAAAGAGATGAAAGATATTTCAAAGAACAGTTGCAAACTATGGAAAATATCTGCAGGTGAACTCGACTGAAGTAAAAATGTCTTGCTTTAGGTTTAGGAAAATAGGGCTGGTTAATCAATGCCTTACCCATCTGAAATCAAAGTGAAACACTCATGGTGGAGCTTAGGGACATTGCCTATTTTTCAGTTCCCAGTGGAAAAAAAAAATGATCTTCTCATTGTACGTTTTGATATGTAGATAGAAGAGGTTGAGGCTGAACATCAAGATAACATTATGCACATTTAGTTTGCAAAGAGATAAAATGAATCAAGACCCTTTACATTGATGTATAATACTATTTGCATTTCAACCTTTGTTGGGCACTGTTTTCACTTAAAAACAGCTTCTGAGCCTAGTCACAATGAAAAAGATGTTTAATCCCAAGCATTAGAATATTTAAATATTTCAAAGTTATGTGGTTTGCTTTACTTCATATTTCTTAAATGCTGGCATCAATTTCTCTAGGTGAATAACGGAACTTGTTAAAGATTAAAAAGGACTCAGCCATTTTGTTGCCATGTTTCAAAGTGACTAATTGAATTCCAATATTATTCTATTAACCTTGGGCAAAATCATTTTACTTCTGAAGTAAGAAGCATAACATATATATAAGGACATTTGAAGAAAATATCATCAGACTTCTCTAAGGCAATAAAGCAAATTTGTCCATAGCTTAAAGGAAGTTTGTCTAGAACTGACAAAGAATTTAAACTATATACAGCTTGAACTCTTAACTTACAAAATATCATACAAATCATGCCTCTTTATGATAAAAAGTGCTATTAATTGAGCTTTCACTAGTGAAGGTCTGAAAATTTTCCATGGGGAGACATAAATTAAACAACGAATGTTATCTCAACCATAGAGATGTGCACTTTCTACCTGAGATATTTAAAGGCTTTGCCATTCAATTTCTTAAATTAGTAATATGTCCTCATGGAAATAAGGCCAAAGAGAGAAAAATAGAGAAGTGACAAGAAAATATTTTTTAACTCCAAGAACAACTGGAATGAAAACGAGTCACTGGTATTTCTGGTAGTCCAGAATATAACTATGGGAAGGTGTTAGGGGTGTCACTCAGGTTAGGTGGGGAGTGACTGTCACTGAAATTGACTTTAGATAGAATTGCACTGGTTATTTGGGTTAGATTTGGGAGGCTCTGTTAGAGATAAAGGGAAGCTTAAATTATCTCTGATTCCCATTTCAAGTCCTTTCCTGTGAAAGATGCTTTCAGAGCTTCTGTGTAGGAATAACTGGAGGAATCCCTCGGATAGTATTTAACTTGGAGGCTGGGGTCCATCTGCAAGAGAATCATTGCAGGAACATTTATGAAAAATTCAGATCTTCAAGTCACAGGCCAGACTTCAGGAATCAGCATTTGGGGAGTTTTTGGCCTAGCATTTTTAGCAAGTTCTCCCAGGTGATATTTATGCCAACAATGCTGTAGGTCATTGATTCAGTAGATGTGCATTTTTTTGGAAACAACTCTTACCGGAATTTTTGTTCTTGTTAGATTATAGCCCTATTATGTCAGGGAGAGGGGAGAAAAAGAGGTTTTGGAGACAATGGCACCCCACTCCGTACTCTTTTGCCTGGAAAA
Source organism: Bison bison bison (assembly GCF_000754665.1). NCBI lineage: Eukaryota > Metazoa > Chordata > Mammalia > Artiodactyla > Bovidae > Bison > Bison bison. The sequence goes on from NW_011495014.1 coordinate 3,678,645, forward strand.
TCCCATGGACGGGGAGCGTGGCAGGCTTTAGTCCATGGGGTCGCTAAGAGTCGGACATGACTGAGCGACTTCACTTTCACTTTTCACTTTCGTGCATTGGAGAAGGAAATGGCAACCCACTTCAGTGTTCTTGCCTGGAGAATCCCAGGGACAGGGGAGCCTGGTGGGTTGCTGTCTATGGGGTCGCATAGAGTCGGACACGACTGAAGCGACTTAGCAGCAGCAGCAGCAGCAGCATAACAGATTCAGCTTTGACATTTTGAAGTTTTTTAATAATCCAGGTTGAATTATTATGTAGTCAGTTGAAATCATGATGAGGTCTGGGGTGTAGATTTAATATAGACATCATCTAGGGTTTAACTAGAGCAATGAGAGTGCATGAGTGTCCTTAGACAGTGCTTCTCAGAACTGTGGTCCAAGAAACCCATTTATCAGAATTTAAAATGCATCAGAGTTATGCCACTGTTATAACAAGCAACTATGCATTTTCATCACCCTCAAAAAGAAACCTCATGCTCATTAGCAACTACTCTCATCGCTTTCCAACCCCTAGTTCTAGGCAGCCATTAATCTATTTTCTATTTCTCTCTCTCTATAAATTGCCTATTTTAGATATTTTATATAACAAAATCAGACAGTATATAGCCTTTGTGTCTGGTTTCTTTCACTTAGCATAGTGTTTTCAAAGTTAATGTCTGTTGTAGCATGTATCAGTACTTCATTCCTTTTTATTGCTAAATACCATTCCGTATCACATTTTGTTTGTTCATTTGTTAGTTGGTGGACATTTGAGTTGTTTCAATTTCTGGTTGTTGTGATTATGCCACAATGAATACACAAGTTTGTATACAAATTTATGTATGGACATATATTTTTATTTCTCTTAGGTATATGTCTAGGAGTGGAATCACCAGGTCATATGATAAGTCTATGTATAACTCTAAAAATATAATTAAAAATGCACACTAACAGACTACTCCATACCTGCTAAATCAGAATCTCTGAAGTGGGGCTTAGGAAACTCCATTTTAATGCATTTCCCAGCTACCTTTCCTGTTATACTAAAGTTTGAAAACTCTCACTCTGGAAAGAGAAGTAGATTGAGAATGACACTCTGGGCATTGAAGAACAACCAGAGGTAGTGGAATGAAGCAAAGATGCTTAGAGAAGGGGAACAGGAACAGTCATCCTGGAGGGAAACCAAGATGATGATGGAGCAAAATCCAAAAGAATAAAGAATTTCAAGATTATGTCTTATCAAGGCTCTGACAAGTCTGGTTCCTTGCTGTACATAGTGCAGTCCACTGAGGTCAGCTTAGGCATCCTCTGGATCTTGTGATGATGCAGAATCTCAGATCCATCCCAGTAAACTGAATCATAATCTGCATTTTAACAAGATCCCCAGGTGAGAAATATGCACATTTAAATTTTACTATTTTTTTCATGCAAATATTTTTGACATATAGCACTGTGTAAATTTATGACATCAGATCAGATCAGTCGCTCAGTCGTGCCTGACTCTTTGCGACCCCATGAATCACAGCACACCAGGCCTCCCTGTCTATCACCAACTCCCGGAGTTCACTCAGACTCACATCCATCGAGTCAGTGATGCCATCCAGCCATCTCATCCTCTGTCGTCCCCTTCTCCTCCTGCCCCCAATCCCTCCCAGCATCAGAGTCTTTTCCAATGAGTCAGCTCTTTGCATGAGGTGGCCAAAGTACTGGAGTTTCAGCTTTAGCATCATTCCTTCCAAAGAAATCCCATGGTTGATCTCCTTCAGAATGGACTGGTTGGATCTCCTTGCAGTCCAAGGGACTCTCAAGAGTCTTCTCCAACACCACAGTTCAAAAGCATCAATTCTTCGGCGCTCAGCCTTCTTCACAGTCCAACTCTCACATCCATACGTGACCACAGGAAAAACCATAGCCTTGACTAGATGGACCTTTGTTGGCAAAGTAATGTCTCTGCTTTTCAATATGCTATCTATGTTGGTCATAACTTTTCTTCCAAGGATTAAGAGTCTTTTAATTTCATGGCTGCAGTCACCATCTGCAGTGATTTTGGAGCCCCCAAAAATAAAGTCTGACACTGTTTCCACTGTCTCCCCATCTATTTCCCATGAAGTGATGGAACCAGATGCCATGATCTTCG
>NW_011495014.1:3680899-3710173 GCF_000754665.1 Bison bison bison
ATAAGCAGGGTGACAATATACAGCCTTGACGTACTCCTTTTCCTATTTGGAGCCAGTCTGTTGTTCCATGTCCAGTTCTAACTGTTGCTTCCTGACCTGCATATAGGTTTCTCAAGAGGCAGGTCAGGTGGTCTGGTATTCCCATCTATTTCAGAATTTCCCACAGGTTATTGTGATCCACACAGTCAAAGGCTTTGGCATAGTCAATAAAGCAGAAATAGATGTTTTTCTGGAACTCTCTTGCTTTTGCCATGATCCAGCGGATGTTGGCAGTTTAATCTCTGGTTCCTCTGCCTTTCCTAAAACCAGCTTGAACATCTGAAAGTTCACGGTTCACGTATTGCTGAAGCCTGGCTTGGAGAATTTTGAGCATTATTTTACTAGCGTGTGAGGCTCTTAAGGTGTGGTAGTCCAAATGCATCCACAATTATGTAGTTTAGAAGTAAGAAGACCCCTCCAAGGAACCAGATGGTCAAAGATAAAAGATTTTCAATGTATTAATGTAAGCTGGAGGATCAGTAGAACTATTTCATATCTCTGGTCTCAGAAGCATGAAAGTGAAAGTGAAGTTGCTCAGTCGTGTCCGACTCTTTGCGACCCCATGGACTGTAGCTTACCAGGCTTCTCTGTCCATAAGATTTTCCAGGCAAGAAAACTGGAGTGGGTTACCATTTCCTTCTCCAAGGGATTAAAAATATAGAAAATCATTTTTTCATTCCCATCTTCACTATGGATTTCATTAAAGGATTCTTAAATTGTCTTTTGAAATTGAGATTCAGAAGCATCAAATCAAAAGGTAATAAAGAATACTAAAACTACTCTAGAGGTAGATGAGCCACAGAAAAGAATGGATCAGCAAGACTTGTTGGCAACTACCCAAATGCTTATAAGAACTCAAGGGTAAAATTTGGTGCAACTGGCCAAAGTATTTTACATGTTGTTATAAATTACCTTGGTGCCAGGAGACTATCAGTGTGACTTCTACCCATGTGAGAACACCATGATAATCATCAAAGAGTAAGAGATGTTCAAAGGTATTTAATTAAAAAAACAGATGAAACTAGCTTCATTAGTTACTTGTGAGATATTAACAATGTACTTCTGAAAGCATGAATTCATAAATATTTATTGAGATTTTTATATGAAAATTATTGTTGTTCATATTAAAGTACAACAGTAAAGAAGGTCATATCTCTGACTTTATGGAGCTCCCATGCTAATAGAGGTTAATTATAATCTTATCTATATACATTTATGGTCTACACTATAGAACAGGAGTGCTGAATTAGGCAGTGTGTAGAGACCCAAATTAAATAGCAGATGTACTTCCTGTCCTTGAGATGTATCCCAGGAGAATGTGTAACAAAGAGGAGGATCATAGATTATAGCAATAACTGGAATAACTAAGGGAGCAAAGATGACAACATATTTTAGTGAGGAAAAAATGTGCCTTGTGATCTCTTTGTTAAAGAGCTTTAAGAGTCTACATTTTTATATGGGTGTTAATTAAAAAAATATTTCCCAGAGTACCACAAAATATAGAAGATTGTGAAATATGATGTATCAAAAATAAGGAATTTACTGAGTGATAAGATGCTCTGGATAAAAATAAAATTGGCAAAATGGTTTCCTCAGGAATTTATGCTTAAGACAACTACAAATAGGGTTGTTAGTTTTACAATAATTGATATTAATAAAATGTTTTGAAAAACAGTAAAATAATTTATGTTCTGATTCTACTTATATTTCCTGGAGAGTTACATTAAAAACAAAACTAAAAAAAAATTATAGGTCAGCATTAATGAATAATAAAGTAGTGGGTGATTTTCATTAGGGTTAAATATAAAGTTATTTAATTTAAATGTGGTGATTTTTGAACATCAGCTGAAACTCAGGAGGGGACATATCATTTTGGTTTATGTCACCCAAAATGCCCACAAACCTACCTGTTTTCTAGAAGTATAATAAATAAGAAAATTTTAAAAGAAAAGTGTATTCATATAAAATTTCAGTTTTTCTATCTACACTTGAAATGCCACAGTAATTTCTGGTTACCACATATCAAGAAAGAAACAAACAGAAAATATATGGAGAAAGGCAAGTTCAATGATCATTGGAATTAACAGGTTTCAAGTGAGTTTAACCATGAGATTGGAAAAAGAACATAATCCAAGTTCTTAAAATGTTGATGATTGTGGATAATGTAAAGAGAACTTTATTTACCAAATTATAAGGCATCTAGAACACTTGAGAGGGGAATCATTTCATGATCAATAAAAGCAATTAATTGTTTCCACTTGCTCTTCTCCCAAACAGCCCACATTTTAATTACCCAACATGTATGAGAAATTCAGTGATTTAGACTGGACTGATTTCAAAATAATTTGAGGTTTAAATTTTCAGATTTGAAAAATGTACTAGAAGTGCATTTTATTTAATATTTAAATATGCAGAGCATAGCACAGTGATTGGCAAATAATGTGTTCAATAAACATGGGAAAGTATAAATCCATAGCAAGAGAGGAATGAAGTTGGGACAAAATGTTGAGAGAAAAAGAAGAAAACAAAAAGAAATGAGAGAAAGAGAGACAGCATATGCAAATCATGATAAATAATGATAAATTGATCTTGTCATTGTTGGTTATCCTCTAGAATTATATAGAGTAAGAATTTCAAACTCTGTGAGCAAAGCCAACTTCTAGAATAAAGAGGTAAAATAAAGATCCTAGAAATAAACAAAAAGTAGCAACCTTGTGAACCAGACCTGAGACCACTGTTTTCTTTGGGATTCATCTTTCTAATTGTTCTTTGTCCAGGATGTTCTGGACAGAAGAATAAAAGTAGAGGAAAGCAAAATATTGCCAAACTCCTTAATAGGAAGCAATTTGGCAGGTAATAGTAAGAGAGCGCCCAACTAACATGGAAATATGCAATACATCTTTAAGTTCCCTGCTGATTTTTTGGTTAGCTATCAGAGCCAAGAATTTGAAAGGATGCTTGCATTTACGGCTGGTGAAGACTACAGAGAAAGTCTTTACTAAAGTGTGAGTTGGCTTTCCCCCAAACATTACATTACCCTTGAATGGAAAATTGATCGGATGACATATGGTGATAACATCTGCCACCCATGGATAAAGCCGTAGTGCCATGTGGGTGGTAATGGAAGCTGTAATAGTGAGGGTGGAGAATTTAATGACAGTATGTAACACTGACGAAAGTAACAGCAATCTGAAAGAAAGGAACAATTGCTGTAAATCTTAGTGAAGTGTCCTAAAGGATGATGCATCCTGTTCTTCCATAGTCATCTCAGAGGGAATGATGGAAATGAAAGATGCTTTGTCATTTTATTACCTCCAACTTGATCTCTGTTATAACCCTCTGGGAGGCATTTCTCCCAGATAGCATTTGGGTAGGCACTCTTTCCTTATCGGTACATAGATATTTATTACTAATCTGGCATGGTCATAGCAAGAAATCATAGCACATCAGGGTTATTTATATAAAAGACAAAAATGAGGGTCAACACATTACTTTTAAAGGTTTCTTTTATAAAATGTTTGTGTGGGAAAAAATCACATAATAAAAAATATACTATTTTAACCATACTTAACTGTGCTAAAGGCTTCTTTAAAATGTATTATTTAAATATAAATTTCCTGGAAGCAAAAGAAAACAAGTAGCAGAATAATTCCTAGTGTTTCATAAATGAACTATGTTTATTTGTTTTGTCCCTCTCATACAGGTAGCTCAGCTGGTAAAGAAGTCACCTGCAATGCAGGAGACCCTGGTTTGACTCCTGGGTCAGTGAGGTCCACTGGAGAAGGAATAGGGTACCCACTCCAGTATTCTTGGGCTTCCCTGGTGGCTCAGCTGGTAAAGAATCCGCCTGCAATGTGGGAGACCTGGGAAGATCTCCTGGAGAAGGGAAAGGCTACCCACTCCGATATTCTGGCCTGGAGAATTCCATGGACTGTATAGTCCATGAGGGTCACAAACAGTCGGACACGACTGAGCAACTTTCACTTTCACTTTCCTCATACAGGAAGAAAAGGTGTAGTACCTGCAGCTGCACATTGCAAACAGAGGAGTTTTGTTTGTAAAATAGCAAAAAGAACAAGGAAAATCTTGCCATGGTTATATGATAATGTGATGTTGGGCCAAAGTTTCCCATGGAATTCAAATATTTGAATTGGTAGCAGGTGCTCTGAGAGACTTGGCCAGTAAAATATTGTCAGGTGAACTTTCTGTTTCTCAAAATGGCCTTAATATCCTAATGCTGTTTTTAAAAGTATTCTTGATTAGTTCAACGTTTCCTTAAATTTCAAAGAACAACTTTTGGGTTTCCTCTTTCCTCAAGTAAAACAAAGCAGCAGCTGGTTCACCATGCAGTTCTGAACACTCAGCGGATGCTAAACTGACTCCTTCAGTTCAGTTCAGTTCAGTCGCTCAGTCGTGTCCGACTCTTTGCAACCCCATGAATCGCAGCATGCCAGGCCTCCCTGTCCATCACTAACTCCCGGAGTTCACTCAGACTCATGTCCATCAAGTCAGTGATGCCATCCAGCCATCTCATCCTCTGTCATCCCTTTCTCCTCCTGCCCCCAATCCCTCCCAGCATCAGAGTCTTTTCCAATGAGTCAACTCTTCACGTGAGGTGGCCAAAGTACTGCAGTTTCAGCTTTAGCATCAGGCCTTCCAGTGAACACCCAGGACTGATCTCCTTTAGGATGGACTGGTTGGATCTCCTTGCCGTCCAAGGGACTCTCAAGAGTCTTCTCCAACACCACAGTTCAAAAGCATCAGTTCTTCCAGGCTCAGCCTTCTTCACAGTCCAACTCTCACATCCATACATGACCACAGGAAAAACCATAGCCTTGACTAGACGAACCTTTTTTGGCAAAGTAATGTCTCTGCTTTTCAATATGCTGTCTAGGTTAGTCATAACTGTCCTTTCAAGGAGTAAGCGTCTTTTAATTTCATGGCTGCAGTCACCATCTGCAGTGATTTTGGAGCCCCCAAAAATAAAGTCTGACACTGTTTCCACTGTTTCCCCATCTATTCCCCATGAAGTGATGGGACCCCATGCCATGATCTTCGTTCTCGGAATGTTGAGCTTTAAGCCAGCTTTTTCACTCTCCTCTTTCACTTTCATCAAGAGGCTTTTTAGTTCCTCTTCACTTTCTGCCATAAAGGCAATCAAATAGAGCAGAATGGCATGCCAGGGCCACTTTTTTTCATCCAGTTTAAAATTTTTCATCTACTTTAAACCAACCCAACTAAAATCACTGCATTTACTTACCACTCACATAGAGTTCTAAAATGTTTTCATTCTCTTAATTTTTCTCCCGGTCTCCATGGGAGCAAAAATGACATCAAGATTTTAAGTTCTGATCGTGGCTCAGATGGTAAAGAATCTGCCGGCAGTACAAGAGACCCAGGTTTGATCCCTGGGTTGGGAAGGTCCTCTGGAGAAGGGAATGGCAACCCATTCCAGAATTCTTGCCTGGAGAATTCCAGAGACAGAGGAAACTGATGGGCTACAGTCCATGGGGTCACAACACTGAACAACAAAGGCTTTCACTTTTCACTTTCACTCACCAAACAGGATGCTGTCATGTTGAGACAGGAGGGAATGGCAGGGCACAACCATTAAGAGAATGACACAGCCATGGAGAAAAGCAGGACATGGGCAAAACAGGTTAGAACTGACTGGCCTCAAGATGGCGGAAGGCTCAACTTCCCATAAGACCTTGAGCCTTCTGTGCTCATTGTAATATAATACAGCATATCTAAATGACACACTCACAGGCACTGGGACAGTTCAGAGGCTGACCATAAAAGGCCAAAAAGTGAGTGGTGGAACAATTCCTGGAAATTCCCACTCCTCCAAAATAGACTATTCTTTCCACTCATTAGCATGTGAAAATACCTAGCCCATAAAAACTAACCACTTCAAATTTATGCACTCTCTCCTTCTAAGACAGACCACATTCTGCTACTGAAAGTGTATCTGCCTAAATAAAATTGCTTTCACCTTACTACAGGTTGCTGTTGAATTCTTTCCTACACAAAGCGAGAGACCATACTTAGCTCCTCCTAGGAAATCTCCTGAGATGGCACTCCCTTCTCCTCCAATAACATGATTAATATTATTGTTGTTATTGTTATTTTTGCTGCTGCTGCTGCTGCTAAGTCACTTCAGTCGTGTCCGACTCTGTGCGACCCCATAGACGGCAGCCCACCAGGCTCCCCCGTTCCTGGGATTCTCCAGGCAAGAACACTGGAGTGGGTTGCCATTGCCTTCTCCATTGTGTGAAAGTGAAAAGTGAAAGTGAAGTCGCTCAGTCGCGTCCGACTTGTAGTGACCGCATGGACTGCAGCCTACCAGGCTTCTCCATCCATGGGATTTTCTAGGCAAGAGTACTGGAGTGGCTTGCCATTATTGATTGATAAAAATCAGTCTGCAGTTGTGAACTCATCTGAAGCAAAGGATTAAGAATAAACATAAGCTTGTGTTTGTGCTCAGTCGTTCAGTTGTTCGGTCATATTCCACTCTTTTCGACCCATTGGACTGTAGCCTGCCAGGCTCCTCTGTCTGGGATTTTCCAGGCAAGAATACTGGAATAGGTTGGCATTTCCTTCTCCAGGGGATCTTCCTGATCCAGGGATCAAAACATGAGCTTAGAAAAAGATAAAAATGAGTAGGTAATGTTTTATGATATTTTTCTCATCTAAGTGAAGCAAATAGTAATTGATCATTCAGAGGCATATATAATTAGCTTTAAAATGTCTCAGCATCCAACCTTTGTTTTCTGAATTTCTCAGGAAAAAAGTGAGGCACATGCACTCATTTCAAGAGGAATAACAGAAGTTAAAAATGTTTGAAGTTTTCTCAGATAAAAGAATTAGATATACCAGTGAAATGGTAGAGAAAACAGGAATAAAGGTTAACTGTTGTCTCATTGTGAAGATAAAAACACACCTTAAAATTATGGCAACAGGGTATAGGTAAGCAAAGTCATAGGTCTTTATAAGTCTCCTGGCCCCCTACCTACATGGATCCCAGGCAAACCTCTTGGCCCTCTTTTTCTTTTTTGTAGTTGTTTTATTTTTATTTTTTAAATTGGAATCCTCTTGTTTTGCCATACTATCTGGTTCAAACAACTATGAAAAGAAATCTTTATCCTATCTCCAACCTCTAGGTCTCCCTTCGGGTTACCCTAATGACTGAATATTGAATATGGGCATTTTATAGATCCTTAGTTCCAGATTCTTTCCTTTTACTATTCCCCTCACTTCCACCAGGAGGTTCCTGATACTATAAATCTGCCCATAGTTTTATGAGACAATACTCCTCATTTCTCTTTATTAATGTTTCTATCTGTGCACCTTCTTCCAACCAAAACAGGATCTTGGGTTGGAAATTCTGAGAGTTCCTCTGGAAAACCTGATTAAGAAAATCTTTTTTCCTCAGTCTGCCAAGGCACACATTTTATGAGCTTCCTAGATAATTGGGCCTGAGAAATAACTTTTTTGGCAAAGAGTAAATTGGTCTCAGGCCAATACTGGGTCTCTAGGAAAGATTGCTTAAAAAGGAAATTCCAGGAGAGTTATAATGTGGGAGTGGCCAGTGACCAAACAGGCATGTTTTCCTTTTAAATGCCATTACTAGCATTGAAAAATATGTATTTTTCTGCAGATGAAAACACAGTTATGTCATGACTTCCTCCCATTTTAAGGCTCAGGCTCAGATTATGGAAGGAGGAAAAAACTCCATTTTCATGAGATGTTGCCCAGTGTATTCCATCCTCTACTTTAAATTCTGATGTGTGAAACAAACATGCATAGCCAGATAGCTCCCTAGTCACCACGCAGGTGCAGCTGCCGAACATAGCATGATTGCAACGAGTTTTGACACCAGCCATTTGTGCTTGAAGAAGTGTCTGATTTTTTACTTTCTCACGTGGTTTCCCACTCCTGTTGCAAGCGGGGGCTTTTATATAACACCCATTTTGGGTCAAATGACATCCATTTTTGGGAACCCACCAACACAAATGTTAATGATATGCAGATCTGGCCTTTCCTAAGATGGCATTGCATCAGCCAAACTTCATTTCCTGGGGAGGTTGCTAAGACAATTCATAACTCTTGCCAAATTTCATTAATGTGCTGAGTAGACCCAACGTTATCATATGGGTGTTTGTCAGAAGCCAAATCTCTGTACATGCATATTGATCATCTCCTTTTGGTGTATTTTTCCTGACTACTAATTTCCATAAAAATAGAAAGTTTGAGGAGTCTCGACAATGTGTGTTCCCTTTCAACAATATCCATCACAATATTTTTATGTACTTTCTCACATGAAAGCCAAATAGCTCTGCAGTCTCAAGAGATAGTCTCGCATTTTAATGCAGACTCCGGTTCCTCTGTTGGTCTTGGGTTCTCTGTTTTTATAGGTCATAAAATCTACCTTTGTGAAAAGCAGATTTTTTCTCCAAAGTTGGCAAACTGGACACTTCCACCTCCATGTCTCACAAGGTGCATATCTATCCTGGCTGATCATTTGCCGTGGCTTTCACTTGATTTCTGGAATTCAAAGTTCATTGTAACTTTGTAATTATGGAATATTCTCTCATTTCCCTGCATTTATACATTTTATTTCCCCTGCTCTCTTCCACTGAAAAGCATGGCAATAATCTACTTAGTCGTAGAGCCTCAGACAAGACACTGCCTGGTCTGCAGCCTTTCCTGTTTCTTTCAGGGAGATTGGGGCAGTCTTTTTTCCCTTTGCCCATCATCTCCATTATAGAAATGTGCATTGTGTGATAATGGTTTCTTTCCTGCCTGACTCATGTATTATGAGATAATGGTTTGTTTCATGCATGTGGGCATACATGACTCTCAAATATTTTTTAAACTTTAACCCATTTTGGGTGGGGGGGACCTTTTGTTAAAACACGGCACCCCACTCCAGTACTCTTGCCTGGAAAATCCCATGGACAGAGGAGCCTGGTGGGCTGCAGTCCATGGAGTCACTAAGAGTCGGACACAACTGAGCGACTTCACTTTCACTTTTCACTTTCATGCATTGGAGAAGGAAATGGCAACCCACTCCAGTGTTCTTGCCTGGAGAATCCCAGGGACGGGGGAGCCTGGTGGGCTACCGTCTATGGGGTCGCACAGAGTTGGACACGACTGAAGTGGCTTAGCAGCAAACTCTACTTATGTCTAAATTCCAATGTGGAAAATAAAAGTACCTGATTACAGCAATAAAGTACCTCCTTATAAGAAGACTTGGGATATGGAATTATGTACACATTTTCTGTGGATAGGCATCACTGTTTTTGTTATGGACTGAAAGTTTGTTGTTGTTCAGTTGCTAAGTCATGTCCTACTCTTTGTGACCCCATGGACTGTAGCACGCCAGGATTCCCTGTCCTTCACCATCTCCCAGAGTTTGCTCAAACTCGTGTCCATTGTGTTGATGATGCAATCCAACCATCTTATCCTCTGTCTATCCCTTTTCCTCCTGCCCTCAATTTTCCCAGCGTCAGGGTCTTTTCCATTGAGTCTACTCTTCACGTCACCTACCCAGAGCAGACAATCAGCTTAAAGATTTACTGAGCATGGCTCTGCCCAGAAGAACAAGACCCAGTTTTGCCCACAGCCAGTCCCTTCCATCAGGAAGCAAGAACTACAATCCCACAGCCTCCAGAATGAAAACCACAATCACAGAAAACTGACCAAAATGATCATATGAATCACAGCCTTGTTGTGGTGAAGGTGTGTGGTCTACTCGAGAAGAGAAGGGCAAACCACCTCAGTATTCTTGCCTCAAGAAGTCAACGAACAGTATGAAATTTCGTGTCTCCCCCAAATTCATATGTTGAAGTTTTAACCATTTAATTCAGGAGGTGGGAGCTTTGGAAAGTGATTAGATTATGAGGGTGAAGTCTTCATGAATGGGAATATTTCCCTAATTAAAGACTTCAGACAGCATCTTGTTCCTTCCACTGGGAAGCAGGAGCTCAGCAGAACCGGAATCTGCTTGCTCCTTGATCTCCGACTTCCTAGCCTCTAGAAGTGTGAGAGATAAACTTCTTTTGTTTATAAGCCACCCTGTGTTATACCAGCCTGCATGTACTAATACTTAAACTATAACCTGTATTAATCTTCAGGTAATATTGTAAAAATTATAGGCCAAAAATATTGATGCAAACACTGGACATTCCAGATGGATGGGGTTAAGCCAAAAATTTTATGACCCACTAAATATGTAATGCTGCTGCTGCTGCTAAGTCGCTTCAGTTGTGTCCGACTCTGTGCAACCCCAGAGACAGCAACCCACCAGGCTCCTCTGTCCCTGGGATTCTTCAGGCAAGAACACTGGAGTGGGTTGCCATTTCCAAATATGTAATGAAGATAAACTAAAAGTAATTCAAATTCAAAAGTAACAAATAACTTCAAATAAAAATCTCAGACCAAAGACATAACAAAATATTCTTCACAAAAATTGAAGAAATTTCAAATATGTCTTTGTGTTTATGTGCAGTAGATTTGCAAATCTGCCAAGGTTTTTGAGGTAAATAGAACTTTGGGAGATTTAAAATCACTGAATGGATTCTCAAAGCTCCCAGGAAAAGGACAAACATTCCTACCATTGCCTATGGTCTACTACAATCTGGTCTCTGATACTTCACAGATTTCATCAAATTTCATGCCGATTTCTCCTTAATAGAGGTTCTCAGCCATTTGAATTTCCTTTAGTTCCCTCTGCCTCACAGCCTCATCCTCTGTCTATGAATACTTTATTTAACCTCTAACCCCTTTTCCATTACATGCACCAATTTAAAACTTGTTTATACTTCAGAAAGCACCCAAGAAAAGGGCATGAAATTTGATGAAATCTGTGAAGTATCAGAGACCAGATTGTGGTGGACCATAGACAATGTTAGGAATGCTTGTCCTTTTCCTGGGCGCTTTGAGAATCCATGCAGTGATTTTAACTTTTTGAGTTGTTTTCTCTTACCCTGTCAGTTTATGTCTTGTTTCCCATGGTAGTTTTGTTCTAATGTCTCATATTTGCACTTCTGAGTACTAATTGCTATTTGTGTTTACATATCTGTGTAGTGATTTAGTTAATATCTGTCTCCTCAATTAGATCGTAAGCTCCATGAGGTGAGGGAAGGTTTTTGATGTACTCATCATTCAATCCCCAACATTCGGTACAACTTAATTAAAGCATGGGATCCAGATCCAAACCCTGATTCCAGTCCTGGATCTAGAATGAAAACCTCCCAAGTTTAAGTTTCTTCTTTGATATTATGGAGTTAGAAATAACACCTTCTTTATGGAATTGTTTTGTGTGTGTGTGTGTTTAAAGAGACAATATTTATATTTATAATATATATACATATGTATATTTACCTAGCGGCTTTCCTGGTAGCTCATTCGGTAAAGAATCTGCCGCAGTGCAGGAGGAAGATTCCCTGGAGAAGGAAAATGGCAAACCACTCCAGTATCCTTGTCTGGAAAATCCCATGGACAGAGGAGCCTGGTAGGCTGCAGTCCATGGGGTCGCCAAGAGTCAGACACGACTGAGCAACTTCACTTTCACTTTTCACTTTCCTGCATTGGAGAAGGAAATGGCAACCCACTCCAGTGTTCTTGCCTGAAGAATCCCAGGGACGGGGGAGCCTGGTGGGCTGCCATCTCTGGGGTCGCACAGAGTCGGACACGACTGAAGCGACTTAGCAGCAGCAGCAGCAGAGTCCAGTACATATTATTTCACTGCTGACTCAAGTTTATGAATAGTTAATAATAGGAACCCCTGGTAATTTAGTTTTCAGTTTGAAATCCAACCCATGGACATTTCTATCATTCTTCTACCAGATGGAAGGAAACAGATTAGTATGGAGCTTAGCTCTGGAAGCTTCTTAAAGGTCAGAGACTTTTATGCATCCTTAGGTCTTCACTGTTTAGCACTTGCCAGATGTGTAAAAAAGTGTTCCAAAATATAATTGATAAATAACACTACTTCATGTCGATTTATATTTGGGTCTAAGACCAAATGTACGGTGTTATTTCTGTCAATTTATCTGTTTATAGGAAATGGGAGATTTGTTCAATGAGGATAGGTTGGTGAAAGGGGTTATTTTATTACAACTTCAATAAACTTTAAAACAAAGTCTTCCTAAATTTTGAAATGATGAAATAGAGTCTAAATGCTTACACTCTTTTCTGTCAAAGTTCACAAAAAGGCAGAAACTAGCAAACCTCATGAGCCAGACACAATGGGTAGCAAACTGAATATAAGGCATACATTGAATAGAATGCTTAGTCTGAATACAGATTTCCTTTTTCCAAAAGTGAGAATAAACACTCCTAATAGAAAGAATTTAATAGCAGAAATGCCACTCTTAGTCACACAAGTAGTATCTGGCGCGTATTAAGCACTCCACGGATCTCCTCTGAGGAAAGGAACAGAATGGGTTTATTTTGACCTCTCTTTTAAAATGTTTAGGTCTTCATGTTGCAGCAGAAGCAAAACAGTAACACAGCTTGAGCAAGTACAGCCCTAAAGAGTAAAACAGCATGAGCACGACAATTTGCACAGTACCAAGGTAAAAGCAGACCCCGATAGTGCAGAAAGCATAGATGAAAGTCGCCGCCTACTAACTTCTGGAAATATTCAGACAAGCCCACCTAGGGAAAAAGGAAAGAAAAAAAGAAAGAAAGGAATAAAATGTCTGGTATTAGAAGTGCAAGGCTTGCAAATAAAGATTAACTAATTCCCACCTAGCTGGGGTTTTTTTATTATTATTTTATAGGGTGGAGAAATAAAGACATGAATTTTGTATATATATAAAAATCATGTACATGTACACACATACACCAAGCACGCATATTTGTTCTTGAGCTGAGTCAAGATCACTGGTTTTATCTTTCTTTTAAATTTATTTTATTTGCCATGCTGTGCAGCATATGAGATCTCAGTTCCCTGACTAAGAATCAAACCCGTGCCTCCTGCATTGGAAAGTGTTAGTCGCTCAGTTGTGTCCGAGTCTTTGCAGAAATGTACTCTTAGTCACACAAGTAGTATCTGGTGCATCTTAAGCAGTCCACGAATCTCATGGACTTTGCTACCCCATGGACTATAGCCCGCCAGGCTCCTCTGTGCCTGGGATTATTCCGGCAGGAATACTGGAGTGGGTTGCCATTTCCTTCTCCACCGCATTGGAAGGGCAGACTCTTAACCCCTAGACCACCAGGGAAATCCCAGTGGTGTTTTCTGTTTAGTAATAATTCTTAGAAAGAAACCGTTTTGATAAAGGTAATATGAAGGATTGATAAAGCATTCCTTGACAATATCCTTGTGTGTGTGTGTGTGTGTGTGTGTGTGTATCCTAGTGAGAAGGGATAGAATTTTTCTTGCTTTATTCCTTCACTTGCTGGGTAGGTTTGTAGGTGCAAACAAATCTATGAGATTTGAACAGATTATCTAAACAGCTTTGTCAAAGAAAAGTAACCACTTTCTTTATTACTTAACTATTATGGAAAGGATGTAGAGAGTAAACCGTCAGAGTACCATATCATTATTTTCTTTCAAAAGCCAGTGTATTCCATAAGCACATGGTGAATATCAACAGAAACTGAAGTGATATGTTCATAATCCAACAGGATTTATTGCATTTTGGACTTTGTTAGTTTGCCAGATAGGAAAGAATTAAAGAGAGAGGAAACAAAATCAGAGGAAGACAAAAATTGTAAGAATGTGTAGTGCTTAGAATAAACAACTGAAAAGCATATTGATAAAAACCATATGGAAATAACAGCAGGAAGTATGGTTTACTCATAATTGTTCAGTTCAATAAAATATGTTTAAGCATTTTACAGAGTTAAACATGTATTATTTACTCATGCATTCAACTGACTTGAAAAATCATGGATTATATTTCTGAAAAGGGGAAAGTTTCATTTATAAAACGGAAAATAAACTCCATGCTTTTAGGCACCAGGGACTTTAAAAGCGTGATCTCATTTAATTACAGTGATGCATCAAGGTGGATATCATGACTCTAGGTCACAGGCGGAAAAATGAGATCAGAGAAATTAATAAATTGAAGAAAGTGAAGAGGAACTAAAAAGCCTCTTGATAAAAGTGAAAGAGGAGAGTGAAAAAGTTGGCTTAAAGCTCAACATTCAGAAAACTAAGATCATGGCATCTGGTTCCATCACTTCATGGAAAATAGATGGGGAAACAGTGGAAACAGTGTCAGACTTTATTTTTTGGGGCTCCAAAATCACTGCAGATGGTAATTGCAGCCATGAAATTAAAAGACACTTATTCCTTGGAAGGAAAGTTATGACCAACCTAGACAGCATATTCAAAAGCAGAGACATTACTTGCCAACAAAGATTCGTCTAGTCAAGGCTATGGTTTTTCCTGTGGTCATGTATGGATGTGAGAGTTGGACTGTGAAGAAGGCTGAGCGCTGAAGAATTGATGCTTTTGAACTGTGGTGTTGGAGAAGACTCTTGAGAGTCCCTTGGATGGCAAGGAGATCCAACCAGTCCATCCTAAAGGAGATCAGTCCTGGGTGTTCTTTGGAAGGCCTGATGCTAAAGCTGAAACTCCAATACTTTGGCCACCTCATGCGAAGAGTTGACTCATTGGAAAAGACTCTGATGCTGGGAGGGACTGGGGGCAGGAGAAGAAGAGGACGACAGAAGATGAGATGGCTGGATGGCATCACCGACTTGATGGACATGAGTTTGAGTAAACTTTGGGAATTGGTGATGAACAGGGAGGCCTGGTGTGCTGCCATTCATGGGGTCGCAAAGAATCAGACACGACTGAGTGACTGAACTGAACTGAACGCAATAAGGAATAATAACACAGAAATATCTGGTCTCAAGAATGTATCACTAACATCTTTGAAAACCTTGAACTCTACAGTCTCTCATCAGTAAATGACATACACTCAGTATTTTGCACACAATGGGTGTCCACAGATCCCTCCAGCTTTAATCACAGATAAGAAACCTGTGCCGTTTCAGGCTTCATAGACGTGAATATTCATATCAAAGAACTAAGTCTCCCACTAAGTTTCTCTTCCTAAGGAAGTTTTTCTTCCTTAGAATTGAAAGCTTAGTGGTAAGCACAGATATTCATATCAAGTACTTGGTTAAAGGTAGCTACAGTAAGATTTTTTAATTTAATTTGAAGTAGGAGATAGATGGGGCCCTGGGCCAGGTAGATGATGATTGTCAAATGGAACAAAATTTCAGTTTTGTCCTCAATCGGGCAAGAATGATTCTTTTTTCCCTTCTTCCACTGAAATGGAGGGAATAGTAATGCGGTGGGGGAGGTGAGGAATTTGTTGCAGCAAAAACAGAAATGCATGAACAGCCTTTGGCACATACTAGCCAAACAGGCCTACAAGAGGTAAACAACTTGGTTATTCTTTAGCCATTACTATTAATACTAACAAACACTGGTAGCTGGACTAGGCCTTTACAAAGCTAATTACTCTCTCTCACAAAGCTAATTCTTCTCCCCCTAGCATTCTGCATTTCAGAAAGAAGGTCACTGATAATTTCAGGGACACAAGATTCTGCTGCTGAGTTGCCTGGTGCCAGCTGTGGTTATTCTGAAACTGCAGAAGAAAAAAAATGCAATCTTTCATGAGGATATAAAACCTCCCCCTATTCCCAAGAGACAGGGGCACATTTCTTGAGGTGCTAGCCAGCTCTGTTTCTCTTTTGCTTGGCAAAAATAATAAAGCTACTCTTTATTTCCTCCAAACTGTCTCCATATGTCTGTTTAACATCAGTGAACAGGGAGTCAAGATTTTGGCAACAAAGTTTGAACAATCATTTCAAAGGAAAATGCTAAAATTGTTTAAGGAAGATTTGGTAATGTCATACCCATTAAAATAAAACATGAGAAAAATATAATAGGCTCATATCTTTTCCCAACATATTAGTATCTCAAGCCCATAGTATCAGTGTTTGATAATATGTTTGATAAAGTTTGATAAAACTTGTTAATAAATGATAGAACACTATTATGTCATTTAAGTGACTATATATACATAGTAAAAGTGTATTTATTGATATGAAAAGAATTCATAATATGTACTTTATAAGCCAATTTTTTAGTGCATGTGTGTGTATATGCATACAGAGAATCCTCCTGCCAATGCAGGAGACATGGATTTGATCTTCATCTGGGAAGATTCTGGGAGAAGGAAATAGTAACCCATTCCAGTATTCTTGCCTAGAAAATCCCATGGACAGAGAAGCATGGCAGTCTACAGTCCATGGAGTCACAAAGAGTCAGACACAATTTAGTGACTGAACAGCAACAACAGCAACAACATCAAATGTTTGTAATTTTATTTGTGAAGGCAAGGTCATGTCACATAGATTTCCCCCCTTTTTCTTTTGCTTTTTTGCATTTAAACTTTTCTACATAGTAAATATACACTATCTACAATTACATAATAGATTAGCATAGTACATAATTGCTTAAATGTCAAAACTTCATGGACATTAAAAATCCTCTGGTTAAAGCCAAAGGTTCCTTTTATGACTTTGAATCATTTTCAACACACAGATATCCCATTAAGTTGCAGGAGAAATAAGAGGTGTCTGCCAGGAAACCGAAGGCACCTTCCTGCTAGCGTGTTCTGTTAAAAAAGAAAAACATCAATCCTGGCACAAGTGTGGGGTGACATCTAGTGAAGCGTTGTTGCGGACAATTGCCGGGTTATGTCCTCAGGGCTCCCTCTCCTGCCTCCTTTCTTTCAGTACACAGTCCTCAATAATTGTTCTTTTACAAAGCATGCATGTTTCCCCAGTATAAAGAAGAAAATCTAGAGTCATGTATTTAAGAGAGTCCACATTTTGTGGAACTTGGCAAGAGAGAGCTGTTCAGTTTGCCATGTAAATAACACACACTCTTTTCTGTGGAAAACAATGGTAGAGCTTCAGACTTTGGATCATGATATATCTAGCTTTTCATCTGTTAGTAGTTAATAAGATGACTCTAATTTTCTAAGGCTTCCCAGGTGGTGCTAGTGGTAAAGAATATGCCTGCCAATGCAGAAGACACAAGAGACACAGGTTTGATCTGCGGGACAAGAAGATCCGCTGGAGGAGGAAATGGCACCACACTCCAGTATTCTTGCTTGGAAAATTGCGTGGACAGAGAAACCTGGCAGGCTACAGTCCATGAGACCACAAAGAGTCGGACATGACAGAGCAACTGAACACACAGGTATTTGCTAAGGCTTAGGATAGGCAGGAAGTCAGTGAAGCCAGTGTTTGCAGTCAATCAACAGGTCACAGACTAACTCACCTCCCACCAACAATCTTGAGTTTTGGAGAACAGACAACTATCCCCATGGAGGGCCAACAGAGGCAAAATCAAATGCCTTGGTCCTTGGGTTCAAGACAAACAAGTTAGTGATCAGTACTGAAGCTCAAGACTGGACTAGCATGACCGGTAACTTAACGCTAAGCTATATATTAGTGAAATGGAAACTGTGGTATAAAGTCAGGATTGCTCCTAAAGAACTGGGTAGACAGTGGCCAAGTGCCCTTGGCAATGGGGAAAAATACTGCAGGCAGAACTTGGTATTATATGAAATAGTCCTCTGTAATGTTCTTACATAATCGTCTGCTAACTTAACACCTTAATTTAAGAGTTACCAAGATCTGATTTAAAGACTTGCCATGGGATAAATTATTAAATGCAAGTTTGGGATCGTATCTCTCTTCCGAGTTTTAGAGAAAACTAAACCATAAGCAGAGATTTAAGCACAGGATATTGTGTGGCATCATACTCGTACTGGGAGAAGGCAATGGCACCCCACTCCAGTACTCTTGCCTGGAAAATCCCATGGACGGAGGAGCCTAGAAGGCTGCAGTCCATGGGGTTGCTGAGGGTCGGACACGACTGGGCGACTTCACTTTCACTTTTCACTTTCATGCATTGGAGAGGGAAATGGCAACCCACTCCAGTGTGATTGCCTTGAGAATCCCAGGGACGGGGGAGCCTAGTGGGCTGCCGTCTATGGGGTCGCACAGAGTCGGACACGACTGAAGCGACTTAGCATCAGCATACTCGTACTAAAAAAAATGAGATCCACTAAACTACAAAATTTAGAGGGTAGAATGGGGATGGGAAGTGATGAAAATGCAAATAGTTGGAGTCACATGACAAAACTTGCTACTCATCTTTAAAAAGCATTATCACATGTTATCAATATTTGCCCTAAAACATGGGGTTGGGGGCTTCCCTGGTGGCTAAGTGGTAAAAAATATCTGCCTACCAATGCGGGAGACATGGGTTTGATCCCTGGTCCAGTAATATCCCACATGCCACAGAGTGAGTAAGTCCATGTGCCAAAACTGCCTGAGCCCATGTGCTGCAGCTACTGAAACCCACTTGCCCTAGAGCCCATGCTCTGCAACAAGAGAGGCCACCGCAATGAGAAGCCCGCACATCGCAACTGGAAAGCAGCTCCTCCACGCCTAGCCCCAATGAAACTACAGAAAAGCCCGTGGTGCAACTGATGACCTAGCTCAGCCAAAAACAAAACAAATAATTTTTTAAGAAGCCATGAGGTTGGCTGAAGATTCTATTACTCTGGAAATTCAGATTCTAGTCAATAAATATCAAAAGAGTAGAATAAACAGCTTTCATACTGGAATAAAAATAAAGGCAGTAAAGCATTATACTCAAAATCTGGAGATTAAACAAAATTGCCTCAAATCAAGTTGAAGGTACCAGTATGTACCCGTTAAACTAGAAAAAGCAATAAAGAGCCATCAGTGACAGGTTAGGGTATAAAAGGGTACGCTTATATATTTTAAATGACATTGTAAATTGGTTCAAATTTTCTGTAGAGCCATTTGTGACAAAAGCTATACAATACTTTCTTTTCTTTGACCTAGTAATTGCACTTTAGGAAATATACTCCCAGAAAATAATCTAAAAGAAAACAAATAATTTGTTCCAAGTTGTTCATATGAAGCAATTTATGAAAAGGAAACTTTGAAAATACTCAAAAGTCCAACAATAAGTGATTGTCCAAGGAAAATGTTTAATATCGTGGAACACTATTAATAGCCTGCCTGTTAAGCTGTATGAACTACCTTAAAATAGGCCCATCTTTATAGTAAGTAAGTAAATGAAGTAAGAAGAAAATATACATGTGAAATTTTGTTAAAATCATACAAACATAAATTAATGTGCATGAAGGCCATTGTAAGAGACTTAAGTGAGAGAAGGGAGTGAATTCATTTTTCTTGATATATTGAGGACTTCTGCATTTCCATAATTTCAAGATATTTACATTTTTCATATATTTTAATCTCAGATCAGTCTTATGACACAGATATTATTTATATAATTTCTATTCAAGAAATCTATTTGAGTAGTTTGTCCACAGTCATACTGATGGACAAGTGACAAAGTGGGATTTGAACTCTGTCTGGGATTCCAAATGCCATAGCTTTTCAGTGTATCACGTAGAACACATTTCCTGAAGTTCTTTTTAAGACACACTAACCTCATCACATGACCCTCCAAGATAGATTGATTGGCTGAATACATTTGAAAAACATGCTAAAATATATCCTCTTGATATTAATTGGCATAATTTTTTGAAGTTTTAGAGCAATTAAACCAGTTTACATTTAATTAAAATAGCATTTCCCAATCCTGTGAATTCTGTGTGTCTGTATGTGTGTGGTTGTATTTACACGAATACATGAGTGAACCAGGCACCTGCTAATAAACCATAGAACTGTAGGTCTGCAGAACACAGTTTGGGAAATACTGATTTAAAGTCTTGTGTTCACTAGATATATTCTTTTGAAGTTAAGTATTAAAATTTAAAATATTAAAATTTATAAAAGTTGATTATCGCTACTGTGTAAACCTCTAACTATAGGCTCTCAGAGGATTAAATGTAAATTAGGGAATTATTCAGAGCTTCAGTGGAAATAAACATATATCCATATTTTCTTCCTGCCATAAAGTGATAAGTAGCAACTCTAAATATTGGCACAGAAAATTACCAAGGACTCCCAGAGGTTGCTGCTGCTGCTGCTGCTAAGTCGCTTCAGTCGTGTCCAACTCTGTGCGACCCCATAGACGGCAGCCCATCAGGCTTTCCCGTTCCTGGGATTCTCCAGGCAAGAACACTGGAGTGGGTTGCCATTTCCTTCTCCAATGCATGAAAGTGAAAAGTGAAAGGGAAGTCGCTCAGTCGTGTCCGACTCTAGCGACCCCATGGTCTGCAGCCTACCAGGCTCCTCGGTCCATGGGATTTTCTAGGCAAAAGTACTGGAGAGGGGTGCCACTGCCTTCTCTGCTCCCAGAGGTTAGTTACCCTTATAGAAGCAAATTCATGGCCATTTGTCCTGGTTATCCTGTAGATCAGGATAATAAGAATTTTGATGTTCTGAAGGTCCAATGTTATTAATAACTGTCCAAATGGACATTTAGGAAGAAGTAGAAGGTGAGGATTCTGAATCCATAAGGTGGCACATACCAGAAACAAACCTGACCCAGCACCTTGGGAGATGACTGAAATAAACAAACACTAAGAGCTGTAACCCTCCGAGGTCAAGTTTAGTCAGGAATGAAGTTCTCAGCACTGAGCGTGATTGAGAGGCTGATGTTTTCCCCAAACCCAACACTTCAAGGTGTGTGCCAGTGGCCATTCTAGAGCATTCAGCCTCCCTCTCTGTACCTGACCTATGTTAAAATTTGCTTTGACAACCAGCCAGCTCTTAAACTAAACCATCACAGATGTCACAGATAGATGGCTGGCTTGGGTATTTGGTTAATTCCATAATCTCCATCAGCCTTTCATGGCTCTGCAACTTCTTGTATTGCAAATAAATATATGCTTTAGGTAAAACTAGTGATTTGTTATGGAAATATAGCTTTAAGACAGGTTTCAAAGGATTATTCTCCTCCCTGCCAGCCAGAGTTCAGCCTCCCATGTAGAGTTCAGCCTCCCATGCACAACTCTGGTGTTATCTATGGAATGCTCTTATATTTTCTACTAGGTGGACTCTAAAGCTGATGCTGTGAAAGTGCTGCACTCAATATGCCGGCAAATTTGGAAAACTCAGCAGTGGCCACAGGACTGGAAAAGGTCAGTTTTCATTCCAATCCCAAAGAAAGACAATGCCAAAAAATGTTCACACTACCGCACAATTGCATTCATCTCACGCGCTAACAATGTAATGCTCAAAATTCTCCAAGCCAGGCTTCAACAGTATGTTAACCATGAACTTCACGATGTTCAAGCTGGATTTAGAAAAGACAGAGGAAACAGAGATCAAATTGCCAACATCTGATGGATCATCAAAAAGCAAGAGAGTCTCAGAAAAACATCTGCTTTATTGACTAGGCCAAAGCCTTTGATTGTGTAGATCATAACAAACTGTGGAAAATTCTTCAAGAGATAGGAATACCAGACCACCTAACTTGCCTCCAGAGAAATCTGTATGAAGGTCAAGAAGCAACAGTTAGAACTGGACATGGAACAACAGACTGCTTCCAAATACGGAAAGGAATATGTCAAGGCTGTATATTGTCACCCTGCTATTTAACTTCTATGCAGAGTACATCATGAGAAACGCTGGGCTGGAAGAAGCACAAACTGGAATCAAGATTACCAAGAGCAATATCAATAACCTCAGATATGCAGATGACACTACCCTTATGGCAGAAAGTGAAGAAGAACTGAAGAGCCTCTTGATGAAAGTGAAAGAGGAGAGTGAAAAAGTTGGCTTAAAGCTCAACATTCAGGAAACTAAGATCATGGCATCTGGTCCCATCACTTCATGTGAAATAGATGGGGAACCAGTGGAAACAGTGTCAGACTTTATTTTTATGGGCTCCAAAATCAATGAAGATGGTGCCTACAGCCATGAAATTAAAAGACACCTGCTCCTTGGAAGGAAGGTTATGATCAACCTAGACAGCATATTAAAAAGCAGAGACATTACTTTGCCAACAAAGGTCCGTCTAGTCAAGGCTATTGTTTTTCCAGCAGTCATGTATGGATGTGAGAGTTGGACTGTGAAGAAAGCTGAGTGCCGAAGAATTGATGCTTTTGAACTGTGGTGTTGGAGAAGACTCTTGAGAGTCCCTTGGACTGCAAGGAGATCCAACCAGTCCATCCCAAAGGAAATCAGTCCTGCATATTCATTGGAAGGACTAACGCTGAAGCTGAAACTCCAATACTTTGGCCACCTGATGCGAAGAACTGCCTCATTTGAAAAGACCCTGATGCTGGGAAACATTGAAAGCAGGGGGAGAAGGGGACGACAGAGGATGAGATGGTTGGATGGCATCATCGACTCAATGGACGTGAGTTTGAGTAGGCTCTGGGAGTTGGTGATAGACAGGAAAGCCTCGCATGCTACAGCTCATGGGGTCGCAAAGAGTTGGACACGACTGAGCGACTAAACTGAATTGAACTGCGACCATGACCGTGAGCATGCCCAAAAAGTGGTGCTTCCTTCTGTCAGTGTGCTAATCTCCTCTACTGCTTTGGGTCCCCAGAGAAGTGAAGGGACTTTAGACAAAAGCCACATAATCTGAAAACTGTTGTGCTGGTCAGGGAAATAGACACTGATAAGGAATTGTGAACTGATCAGCCTCAGCACTTATGATGCAATTATTAAACCACGGTTCACTCTTGGCTCACTCTTCAGTACCCAGCACATCACTATGGGACTGAGATGGACATGTCACTCACATATCACTCCTGCCTAGTTACTGATGTAGGATGTTAGAGGATGCAGGGCAAGCACAGCTATGTGCACTTAGAGGAGTATTCACCCTACTTCTGGACATTTTGTTATTTCCAACATGTCTCAGTATCACTACACAGAAGTGGACTGGGATAGAATATCTGTGTGCCCACCTCCCAGATCAATTCAATCAGAATTGTTTGTTGGGAACTGGTTTTTGTTTTTGTTTTTTAAGTTTCTCAGATGATCTGGGCTGAGGACAACTGATATAGAGGGTCATTTTTATTTACTATTTCAAGTGTGCCTTGTTAGGTATTTTGTGATTTAGGCATTTCTTAATCTTTGCAGCCATACTCTCACTTTCAGATTTCAGCCATTTCTGGTCTTGTGTGGTTTGTGAGACAAACACAATGTGTGATGAGCCAGTATAACATAAAATCTTTTCAATGGTGAAAATTTTATCTAAAGAAATAGAAACTTTAATTTTCATAAGGAAGATCTGGATGAGTTTGCCGATGATCTACTGAAAATTCCTTGAGCCATTAGGGAAAAAATACTTTAAATGCAGAAAACAAAATGTGATGTAATAATGTAAATGCAGGGAAAGGGATTATTCTTGCAATTTCGGTACATAATTTTCTTTCTCTAAGTTACAAATCCTAAATCCTGATGCATCCATCAAAATAATAATCTAGTAATAGAAAAGATATCAATTTCCTTGCACTACTGAAACTTTAACTGATATTCAGAGACTGCTATGTTATTCTGCACAAAAGAACTTGGAGTTATTAAAAAATTCAGAGAACACAAATTAAACGTTATTATTCTACTTGCCTCTCAGATGTTGGACTACTTACCTACTCAAACAAAGCTTCATTGGCACTTTCTAATCACAAAATAAATGCCTTCTGGCTTCCATCAGAGATATAGAACAGTTTCCAGACGCTTCATCTCTGCAGAGTACATGCTTACATACTTCCTTCCTGACTTGTTAAGAAAATATTTATATCAAGCCACCAACATTTATGGTTGAGGTACTGGAATTTTTGTTTAAGATCTGGGATGGTCTTAGGCAAGTTTTTATATTTGTCTGAATTTTATTTTCCTCAGCTATAAAATGAGAGTTTGGTCTAACCACATTTTGAGAACTGGTAGCTCATGGACTAATTTTGGCCTGAGGATATGTTTTATTGGACAAAGAGTACCTTTTTTTGTTTATTTTTTGGCTACACCTCATGGCATGGGAGATCTTAGTTTCTCCATCAGGGACTGAACTACAGCCCCTTCAGTGGAAGCTCAGAGTCTTAACTGCTGGACCACCAGGGAAGTCTTGGAATAAGAGTACTTTTTTGTGCGTGCATCAGTTGCCAGCATTTAAAAGATGGGATGTTACTGGGCAGCTATGTGTAAAAGAAAGAAACTAGAAAATTTTCTCATACCATATACAAATACAAACTCAAAACAGACTAAAGACTGAAATATAAGACCTGGAACATAAAACTCTGATTAAAAAAATAGACAGTAAACTCTTTGAAATCAGTTTTAGCAATATTTTTTTTTGATCTCTCTCTGCAACCAAGGCAAGAAAAGCAAAAATAAACAAAGGGGAACTAATTAAAGTTTAGAGCTTTTCCACAGTGAAGGAAGCCATCAACAAAATGGAAAGGGAATTCCTCCATTTCTACTCAATGGAAAAAGATATTTACAAATGATATGTCTGATAATGGGTTAATGTCCAAAATATATATAAAGAACACATATAACTCAATATCAAACAATAAGCTACCCAATTAAAACATAGAGGACCTGAATAAGTATTTTTACAAAGAAGACAAACAGATGCCCAATAGGCACATGAAGAGATGCTCAATATCACTAAACATTCAGTCAGTTCAGTTCAGTCACTCAGTCGTGTCCGACTCTTTGTGACCCCATGAATCACAGCATGCCAGGCCTCCCTGTCCATCATCAACTTCCGGAGTTTACCCAAACTCATGTCCATCGAGTCGGTAATGCCATCCAGCCATCTCATCCTCTGTCGTCCCCTTCTCCTCCTGCCCCCAATCCCTCCCAACATCAGAGTCTTTTCCAATGAGTCAGTTCTTCACATCAGGTGGCCAAAGTACTGAAGTTTCAGCTTTAGCATCATGAGAAACCTTGGGCTGGAAGAAGTGCGAGCTGGGATCAAGATTGCCAGGAGAAATATCAATAACCTCGGATATGCAGATGACACCACCATTATGGCAAAAAGTGAAGAAGAACTAAAGAGCCTCTTGTTGAAGGTGAAAGAGGAGAGTGAAAAAGTTGGCTTAAAGCTCACCATTCAGAAAACTAAGATCATGGCATCTGATTCCATCACTTAATGGCAAATAGATGGGGAAACAGTGGAAACAGTGTCAGATTTTATTTTTAGGGGCTCCAAAATCACTGCCGATGGTAATTGCAGCCATGAAATTAAAAGATGCTTACTTCTTGGAAGGAAAGTTATGACCAACCTAGATAGCATATTCAAAAGCAGAGACATTACTTTGCCAACAAACGTCCGTATAGTCAAGGCTGTGATTTTTCCAGTGGTCATGTATGGATATGAGAGTTGGACTGTGAAGAAAGCTGAGCACTGAAGAATTGATGCTTTTGAACTGTGGTGTTGCAGAAGACTCTTGAGAGTCCCTTGGACAGCAAGGAGATCCAACCAGTCCATCCTAAAGGAGATCAGTCCTGGGTGTTCACTGGAAGGCCTGATGCTGATGCTGAAACTCCAATACTTTGGCCACCTCATGCAAAGAGTTGACTCCCTGGAAACGACCCTGATGCTGGGAGGGATTGGGGGCAGAAGGAGAAGGGGACAACAGAGGATGAGATGGCTGACGGCATCACCGACTCGATGCACATGAGTTTGGGTGACCTCCAGGAATTGGTGATGGACAGGGAGGCCTGGTGTGCTGTGATTCATGGGGTCACAAAGAGACAGACATGACTGAGCGACTGAACTGAACTGACTGAGTGTTTGTCTTATGTATTCAGATGCTGCTATGTTGGGTGCATAGATATTTACAGTTGTTATATCTTTCTCTTGGATTGAACTCTTAATCATTATGTAGTGTCCTTTCTTTTCTCTTATAATCATCTTTATTTTAACGTCTGTTTTGTCTGATATGAGGATTGCTACTCCAGCTTTCTTTTGCCTCCCGTTTGCATGGAATCTATTTTTCCATCCTCTCACTTTCAGTCTACACGCGTCTCTCGGTCTGAAGTGGGTTTCTTGTAGACTGCATATATATGTGTCTTGTGTTTGTATCCATTCAGCCAGTCTGTGTCTTTTGGTTAGATTAGGTAAACCATTTACATTTAAGGTAATTATTGATATATATGTTCCTATTGACATTTTCTTAATTGTTTAGGGTTGATTTTGTAGATCTTTTTCTTCTCTTGTATTTCTTGACTATATAAATCCTTTTAACATTTGTTGTAAAACTGGTTTGGTGGTACTGAATTCTCTTAACTTCTGCTTGTCTGAAAAGCTTTTTATTTCTCCATCAATTTTGAATGAGATCCTTGCCGGATACAGTAATCTTGTTTGTAGATTATTCTCTTTCAGTACTTTCAGTGCCATTCCCCTCTGGCCTGGAGAGTTTCTGCTAAAAGATCAGCTATTAAATGTATTTATAATAGCCAAAATATGGAAGGAAGTTAAGTGTCCATCAATAAATAAATGGATAAAGAAGATGTGGTGTGTGTGTGTGTGTGTGTGTGTGTGTGTGTGTGTGTATAATAGAATATTAATCCACCTTTAAAAATATGAAATCTTGCCATTTGTGACCACATGGATGGACCTGGAATGTATTAGGCTTAGTGAAATAAGTCAGAATGAGAAAGAAAAATACTATATGTTTTCAATATATGTGAAATCTGAAAAACAAAACAAAGAACAAATATAATAAAACAGAAACAGACTCACAGATACAGGGAATAAACTAGTGGTTATCATAGGGGAAAGGGGTGGGGGAGGGACAAAATATATGAAGGGGATTAAGGGGTACAAACACTCAATTATAAAATAAATAAGCAACAGGGACATAATATATGGCTCAGGATTATAGTCAGTATTTTATAAAAACCTTGTGTGGCATATAATCTACAGAAATATCAAATCACTATGATGTACCCCTGGAACTAATATAATCTTGTAGGTCAGCATAACTTCAATTATTTTAAGTTTAAGAAATAAAATTAAAATTGAGATGTTTATGTAAAAATCCAGTTTTGAATTTTCTTGAAGGAATTGGCAGAGCTGGCCTACATGCTCTCTTGGCAATAACTACCTGCAGCTGATTCTGCACTGCCTCCTTCAGGTGGGGCTTGTACTCTTCAAGACATCACAGTCCTCAGAGAGCCCACTTCATCCACTATCCAGATCCAGGGGCACTGGAGATAGTAACCTTATAGTCTCTTAGGTCCCTTTCAGCTCTGAAATCCTATGATTCTCCTTTTCCTAAAAGACCAACACATAGAGCAGGAGACAATGAGAGAAGGATGAAAAGAAATAGAACAGAATGAGCAGAAAGAGGACTCTATCCAATTCCTGATTGAGTACTGATATATAATTCTCTTGGACAAGTGGACTTCATCACTTCAAAATTTTATTTTATTTATTCATTTATTTTTTTGCTGTACCCAGAAGTTTTATCTATTTATTTATTTTTTCTTTTTATTTTAATTGGAGGCTAATTACATTACAATATTGTAATGGTTTATTGACATGAATCAGCCATGGGTGTACATTGTTCTCCATCCTGAAACCCCTTCCCACCTCCTTCCCCATCCCATCCCTCAGGGTCATCCCAGTGCACCAGCGCTGAGCACCCTGTCTCATGCATCAAACTTGGACTGGTGATCTGTTTCACATACGATAATACACATGTTGCAATGCTATTCTCTCAAATCATCCCACCCTCGCCTTCTCCCACAGAGTCCAAAGGACTGTTCTATACATCTGTGTCTCTTTTGCTGTCTCACATATAGGGTCATTGTTACCACCTTTCTAAATTCCATATATATGTGTTAGTATACTGTATTGGTGTTTTTCTTTCTGGTTTACTTCACTTTGTATAATAGGCTCCAGTTTCATCCACCTCATTAGAACTGATTCAAATGTATTCTTTTTAATGGCTGAGTAATAT
Source organism: Bison bison bison (assembly GCF_000754665.1). NCBI lineage: Eukaryota > Metazoa > Chordata > Mammalia > Artiodactyla > Bovidae > Bison > Bison bison. Next base: position 3,708,871 of record NW_011495014.1, read on the forward strand.
TCCATTGTATATATGTACCACAGCTTTCTTATCCATTCATCTGCTGATGGACATCTAGGTTGCTTCCATGTCCTGGCTATTATAAACAGTGCTGCGATGAACATTGGGGTACACATGTCTCTTTCAATTGTGGTTTCCTCAGTGTGTATACCCACCAGTGGGATTGCTGGGTCATATGGTAGTTCTATTTCCAGTTGTTTAAGGAATCTCCCACACTGTTCTCCATAGTGGCTGTACTAGTTTACATTCCCACCAACAGTGTAAGAGGGTTCCCTTTTCTCCACATCCTCTTCAACATTTATTGCTTGTAGACTTTTGGATGGAAGCCATTTTGACTGGCGTGAGATGGTACCTCATTGCAGTTTTGATTTGCATTTCTCTAATAATGAGTGATGTTGAGCATCTTTTCATGTGTTTGTTCGCCATCTGTATGTCTTCTTTGGAGAAATGTCTGTTTAGTTCTTTGGCCCATTTTTTGATTTCGTTTATTTTTCTGGAATTGAGCTGCAGGAGTTGCTTGTATATTTTTGAGATTAATTCTTTGTCAATTGCTTCATTTGCTATTATTTTCTCCCATTCTGAAGGCTGTCTTTTCACTTTGATTATAGTTTCCTTCGTTGTGCAAAAGCTTCTAAGTTTAATTAGGTCCCATTTCTTTATTTCTGTTTTTATCTCCATTACTCTGGAAGGTGGGTCATAGAGGATCCTGCTGTGATTTATGTCAGAGAGTGTTTTGCCTATGTTTTACTCTTAGAGTTTTATAGTTTCTCATCTTATGTTTAGATCTTTAATCCATTTTGAGTTTATTTTTGTGTGTGGTGTTAGAAAGTGTTCTAGTTTCATTCTTTTATGAGTGGTTGACCAGTTTTCCCAGCACCACTTGTTAAAGAGATTGTCTTTTTTCCATTGTATATTCTTGCCTCCTTTGTTGAAGATAAGGTGTCCATAGGTGAATGGATTTATCTCTGGGCTTTCTCTTTTGTTCCATTGATCTATGACCAAGCGACTGATCTGATCTGATCTGATCTATATTTCTGTCTTTGTGCCAGTACCATACTGTCTTGATGACTGTAGGTTTGTAGTAGAGCCTGAAGTCAGGCAGGTTGATTCCTCCAGTTCCATTCTTCTTTCTAAGATTGCTTTGGCTATTTGAGGTTTTTTGTATTTCCATATAAACTGTGAAATTATTTGTTTTACTTCTGTGAAAAAACCGTTGGTAGCTTGACAGAGATTGCATTGAATCTATAGATTGCTTTGGGTAGTATACTCATTTTCACTATATTGATTCTTTCAATCCATGAAC